>NW_027272265.1:0-600000 GCF_040938485.1 Diadema antillarum
CGTTTTATTCTTATCTTGTTTGATTTGGTTTTTTGCGCCCCCCCGTATGTTCGACACCTTTGGCGCCCTCGTTTGATCCAAAAGGCGATCGCTTCAGAACGAAAGAAATAAAATTGCAGCCGCTGCTCCGTGTAACATTTTGCTTTCTAACGATGGCATGTGTGAACACAATATGCATTGTCATTTTGTCCGCGTCATCATCACGTTTTGTTCTTATCTTCTTTTTCTCTTTATATGAATTTTGGCGAGCGAGCGCAACGAGCGAGCCGAAATTTCAGCTTACAAAACATGGAATTCCTGTGTGAACACAATAAACATTGTCATTTTTTTTTTGTTTTCATCTTGTTTGATTTGGTTTTCTCCCCCCCCCCCCCCCCCCCCCCCCCACCCCCACACCCCCATTCTCCCTCCTTCACGGTCCGGGCGAGTTTTTCTTCTTCTTCTTCTTCTTCTTCTTCTTTTTTTCCCTTCTTTTTTTCTTTTTCTTCTTCGTTTTTTTTTCTTCTTTTTTTTTTCGTTTTCGGCGCCCCCAAAGAGTGGCACCCGGGGCACGTGCCCCCCTTGCCCCCCCCCCTAGATACGCCACTGGGGGGGGGGGAATATCTAACACAAAAACATTCATCTATCTGTGATTGAAAAAAGAGAGAAAATAAACAAATACACCAATGAAGAACATTATCTGATAATCTAGTAACAGTATTAGGAATGACAGTTTGATTTACATATATCTACATAAATCATGCACATATCAACAATGGAAGGCACTCATATGTGAACAAGGAGTATCACTAATAGAGACATAGGTCAGTGACTGCAATGATCTTCTTCGTAACATATTGACATTATCCGATGATTCTCAAACTGAGAAGCCAGATGCCATTGTACTAACTTCACTTTAATAATTGCATCTGCAGGAGGATAAAAAAAGTGATGATTTGTTGTGAAGAAGTATGGACAAAGAGACTTCATAACAAATTATCTTCAGTTAAATTCATCACGTTGAAACTGATTAAAAGAGAGAATCTATTGTCTTTGCTCATCATTTTGTTTGAAATACAGCTAGGCAATGTCAGATGAGTAAACATTTGGCACTCATCGTCTCTTTCAATTACAGGTTTGTTTTTCTCTGTTTGTACGTGGTTTTATATTTTACAAGGGGAAAAACCACAGGAAATAGTCAGTCGCTGCATTTCAACTATACATCACGCAACCTTGACTTATATGGTCATTCCCCTCCCTCCCCCTCTCTCATCCTCTGCCGATTAGCATTGCTCGGTTAGCTTTATACCATTCCACTCTGAGCGGTCTCTAACTTAATAATGGCTACACAACAGGCATTTACATTAAATATATCTATACATTGAATCACTTCCCCAAACTATTTATAGAGGAGATAACTGTTGCCGAAATCCAGTGAGCCGTGATCAGTGGCACGGCACAGAATTTAGGTCATCCATGCATGATTAAGAGGCACAGTTGTTTATCTTCCACTTCATTTTCTGCCTTTTCCTCTTTATAATAAACACAAACAAACAAGAAAAGCTGTATATAGGCCCTACTGTTTGTCACTAAAACAAGACTGTCTACTAAAAAAAAAAGAAAAATGAGAGAAGAATATAGTGATGTACTACATGATAGGCCATATATTTTGCAAGGCTTTTTTATTTTCACAAATTTTGTGAGCTGGGTGCCTTTTGAGAATTCAACAAAAAGCACAAAAATGAACTCTGATCCTCATACGAATGTGACGTGCACGCATTTATTTCATGAATTTAATCACTTGTGAAATTGTCTGGTAGTCCCGAGTTGCCAAAAATAAGAACAGACTTGCTTTCAGAAATAAAGAGCGTAAAGAGCAGACTTCATTATTGATAGTACGTTAGACACAAATGTACACAAGCTCTATATCGATTGAGCAGCAAATAGACTTCATATGATATTGTAGATGTCGTAGACAGGTAACATCCCTGAGCTCTGAACCATGACAGGGAGAAGAGGGAGTGTGCTCTCGCAATTTGAAAAAGAGAAAATTTGAATTACCTCGACACTTGAATTGTGTCATTATGTCATCTGAAACCGCTATTACATATGTTTGTGGCCCATATCATCACATTAGATGGTAATCAACATTCAATTGATTTTCTCTTTAGAACATCGAACCCATCCATGGGGAATGTGATGAAAAAAAAGGTCATTGTCTGTGTGACAGTCACTCCATATGATGTCTGCACGCATACTTTGCATACAAAAGTCGGTCATTGCCATGTTGGGAAAAAAAAGGCAAGTGTGACAGCAATGAAAAGAAACATCATCACTGCAACACCCTTGTATTTTATCATGGGAGAATCACATTCAGAGGGGAAAATTATGTTTTATGATAAAGGCTGTCTCGAAATGGACACCAACATCAGTGAAGAGAAAAATTAGGAGAATGAGACTTGAGGGGGGAGTTTTGACTGAATGTATTAAAAACAACAACAACAACAACAACAACAACAACAACAACAACAACAGCAACAACAACAATAAATCCTCTAGTGCTGAATTATATGGGCATATATATTTGTAATTAGGCTACCTTTGGCTAGGAAACAATAAATTCATAAGTGTAGAATTATCACTGTTTCCTGTACAGAAAGGAAATAAGTAAAAGGAAAACAAAGAATAAAGGATGAAAGAATCAACAATTTTCCTTGCTTTTTTTTTCCTCCTAGATTTGGGTGAGAATGTGGTTTTACTAACATTTTTTTTTGTATGAATCGAATTGCAAGGACTCATCAAGCAATTGCAGCAAGTGAGGGGGTGCACGCACTCCTCCCCCCCCCCCCCCCATTTTTTTCTCTTGTTTAAAAATAAATAAAAAAATAAAGAGGGGGTGCGCGCCCAGTGCCCCCCCCCCCCCCCGATCCGCTACTGTGACATCACAATCACATGACACATAGTAACATGACAAACTTGGCATTCCTTTACCCCCCCCCCCCCCCTTTATGGTGTCATATTACATAACTTACTACCATTAAAATACCTATTACTGTTCCATCATCTTTGTTTCATTAGTTTCATTTCAGGTGATGGACTTTCCTCCTCTATACTGCCCCCTCTTCTAAAAATCTGGATAAAGAAATAAATCTGCACACATGTTCAGTACTTGGCTCTTGCCGCAACTAAATCCAGCAAAACGTGGACTATAAGTGCATGAAGGTCAGTAGTAGGGTTGTGAAATCTACTAAGGCAGGAAGGGGCATCTCCCTGGTCTATTCATGGTAAATGCATTTGCATAAAGCTCATTTATGATGTAATGAAACCAAAACAAGACTTGAAGGTCCTCCAGAGTAATTTCTATCAATTGACTACTTTCATCCTGGTTGTTTCCCATGGGGGTAATTCTCAATCGTATAGGATAGTTTCAAAATGAGCTTATAGCAATGACCATGAGAATCATTTCAGTACAATTCCTGGCCAATCACACCCAACTTTTTATTTATGATCAATGCAGGAAGTTATGTCTCACAGAATACTTCTAAATTGACATAGTTACTACCATGACAATGCAGAAAGATTTTTTAGGGCATTAAATCAAATAGTACATTTTTTCTATGCCAAAATGCATGATCTTCTATACACTCTGGTTTTGTCAGTTGCACGTGATTTCATGATTGAAATATTTGCAGGGTAATTCTATGCATCTAAAGTTAAAACCCTGCCAGCAGTTTATGATCATCATCATAGAATTACCATCACTGATCAGCAAACATAATCTTTTCTGGTCCTTTTCACTCAAGGTATTCTGATATCTTTTAGCTCCAAATAAGCCTGCTATTAATGTTGTGGTATGCTGTTTTGGGTATTTTTTATACATGCAATATGTCACCTGGTGAGTACTGCGTACGTGCTACATAGTTTAAGGCAACACCAATTAAGACATTTCAGCATAGTGGCCAAAATTACTTCAGGGTTTTATTATATTTTTTTTTCACTTTGCCTTGCCTTGCTTGGCTTACTACCCAAGTCAGAGACTGCAAGGCCAGTATATAGTCAGGGCCTGAGTCACAACTTCTGAATTGATCTGGGAAAAAAAATGATGAGGGGGGAAAGAGGTATAAACTCCTTTTGTATAGAGAAAACAATTCAGACAGGACTGACAATGCATGATGTAATTAATTTCAAGTTCTCACGGATAAACGGTACAAAAAATTTAACATACAGAATGACAGCAGAGACATGTACACTAAAGGAGAATTAAACCCAAATAATGGATATGTGGATTGAGTAAATGCAGCAATATTAGTAGAACAGATTAAAAATGAAGTGTGAGGAAAATCTGTCTATGAGATCCTTGATGCCACATATTGACAATGCCTATATAATATATTAACAAAAAAGAATTCAACATTAGACGCATTTTTCTAGCATAAACAGAAAGCACTCGACTTTCAATAGTCCTCTTTCAGAAAGTAGGGGAACTTTTAAATAGTACCCTTAACATTTGCCAGTATCAAGAGGAAGGAATGTGTACTTTTCATTGAAAATGAAAGTTTCCAGATATCTTTCTTTATTTTCTTTCTATCATTGCCCATGCATGATGTCATGAACCATTGTACATGTACAGGTAGTGTCCTCATCCAGCAATGGCAGCTCAAAAACTTCAAAACTCAATAACATTTGAACAGACAGTCAGATTTCTTCAAACTTCACTGCTGTGTTCTACCGATATTTTTGCATTCACTCAATCCACAGATATATTCAGATTTTGTTTCCCTTTATTAACCCTCTAATGACTATAGGCAACCCAGTTCTCCACAATGTCAAAGGTATCTGCAGATGATGGTCATCAGAAAGTTAAAACAAGGAGACAGATTTAACAGGGCAGTGCAGATCTTACCAACAAAAAAACAAAACAAAACAAAGAAAAAATCTGACAGCTATAAACTACAATTGCTTCTCCAGAGTACTCCTTTGGGCTATTTGCAACAACAGCAACAACAACAGCAGCAGCAGCAACAACAACAAAGCTATGACATACAAAAACAAACAATGCTTTCAGAATACAATGTACTCCACTACTGTATCTATGTCACAAATGCCATATTTTGTCACATAAAACATCCATGACTGCTCATGAAAGTTCAAGGGAAAAAATGTTCACTGCTCATGGTTCAAAACAGAGAGTTCCAATCAATGTTAAAAGATGTAAATTAAAAAAAAAATAGAGAAAGAAGTTGGTAAAGCAAACAAAAGAGGCATCATTGTCATATACTTCAAGACATACATGTCATTCAGAGTTGGGAAGATGAGTGTCTTATATGTATATTCTCTTATCATTTGGGTGTACAACTTTAAAAACGGCTAATTAAATGTTTTGAATGTATGTAAATAGGATAAGGAGGTGATGTGAGTTGATGGTGATACAGTGTAGTTATTCATTTCCTTGCTTTGCATGTACTATGATGTGCTAAATCATTGGAGTGCTGTGATGTATTAACAATGTCAATGTCAGTTAAGATTGTATGCATGATACTTGAAACTCCACACAATGTTTTTGATGAGAACAAATATTGAGAGAAACATTCTCTCTGGAGTCTTAGTTGGGATTTAACATAAAATCCCACTATCCCTTCCTCAGAGATATCCACTCTGTTGTTTGTAAGTTCATTTGGGCACTTGACAGGCACACAGTATGAAAATATGCCACCAGGGAAAGAGTTCCTGCCTTGTCCTTATGTCCCCCCCCCCCCCCACTAGTTTGCACAAAATAGATAGGTTCCTGTTTTTGTTTAGTTTTTTTTCTTTGCTGATGGTAGACTAAATAAAGTCTAAAGGTTATGGGAAGTCTTCCCATAAATGGCATAACCTTTATTTAGTTTATTATTGGTAAAAAGGAATAGTGGTTTGTTCGTTTTGTGCAAGTTGGTGGGGGGGGGGACATAAGGAACTCTTTCCGGCAACAGTGATATGCACTCTTTTTTTCAGTCAAAATGATGTCTCTTACCCTCATTCTCTGTGGTAGTCTTCAGAGGGATGATCTTAACTGGCTTTATCCTTCCAAGACCATAATAGTGAAGATAATTTGCTGGATTGTCTTCTTCTTTATTGGTAGCAGGTTTGGTTTCTGTCGTGAATGTGAGCACATTGATCTCTGCATTGTTATTTTTTGACAGACTCTCCTTTCTTTTTGCAGTGTTTGATGCCCTTGCAGGTAACCAAGACTGCTCGATGTAATTGTTGTTGGGCGAGCTTGTTTTCACGGGTTGCTTTTTATCGTCAGTTCCTGCTTTAGCACAATCATCGCTGGAAGTTTTGTTTACAGCACTCTCTGCATTCTTCGCAACGGCGTTAAATCCTATGTATCCTGTTTTGCGCGTTTCGCTGGGTTTTCTTCCATAATCCCATTCAAACTTCCTCGCTTTCAACGAAACGGTGGTCGGCGTCGAGGTTTTGGGCGCTACGGCTGGAGGTCCTTTCACAACTTTCTCGCTCTCGAAAACACCTGTCACCGAAGCGTTCCTCACGGGGCCCCGGGCCGGTAGAGCGGCGCCGGAGCTGCCCGTTCGAGCGACTGAGGTGTTATATTTCGGACCCACCTTGGTTGTTCCCCGAGAGCCTTCATTTTCTGAGTTCGAATCCACTTCAAATTTCTTCTTCAACAATTCTATCCGCGACGACATGGTGCCGAACCGCGACTTCACCTATAACCATTCACTGTCAGATCTTGAGCATCCTTAGCTCACGCCATATCCAGAATACAATCTGCGTTCATCGATGTAGTGCCAAGTGAAATCTACTAGTATTTCGATTGCGTGAAACCAGGAAGTGGAGCGAAGCGCATTGTTCGTTGTTTTCGCTTGGCAGTAGGGACAATAATACACGTGCGCGATGTGAATGTACTATGTTGGAAAGTTGCATAGCTGCCACCACCCGAGCGAAGTGGCTTATCAACTTCGAAAGAAAGCGCGCATACGTGAGAGGTTTCTGAACTGAAGACCGCTCCGCTCCACAAGTGAACACCGCGGCGGGTTTCGGAGATTTACCTGTCTGACGCTAGATCCGTGTGACAAAAGATGTAGGCCTATTAAATGGTGGTAATCGCAATTACTTCTGCTTTCAATTTCACAAATCCCGTCTGCATGATGGAGCCATGCAAAGTCGAAGAAAGGAGGTGAGAATGTATGAGATGGTTGGTTGGAACTTCCCCGCTGCTCTGCGCATACTAGTAGTTGCGGTTTGAAGAGAATTAGGGAACTGGAAGTGGGGGGGGGGGGGGGGCTCTCATAGCAACCCCGTTTCTGAGAACAGAGCTTTCTTTCTTTTTGGCTGACACGTTTGAGTGGCGTTCTTATCTTGATGCTTTGCCATCAATCAGAATATTGGTCACTCCTCGCCGTTGGTTGATGAGGAAAATATAAGAGGACAAGGTCAAACTTGCGGTCATGGGGCAGTCTTGTGGTCAGAGACCGCCCCACTTCACTTTCCTGGAGTTACAAGTATACGGCCACAAAATTTCGCGTCCTAATACATTAGGCTACTATCTTTTTAGACTTATGAGGAATACACAATATCAAGTCGCAAAATGAGTCGAGGGTTGACTACATTGTGGATAGCCTTCATGAGCACCTCTCTTTTTTCTTTTTTTTTTCTTTTTTTTTGAGTACTTCTTCCTGATGCACAATCATTTCTATTTTGGAAGGAGAAGGTAATTGACAGATTTGTCTGTAAAGTTGGCTTCAGGCCAAGCCTCCCCCCCCCCCCTCTCTCTCTCTCTCTGTTTTTGATCATTACTGAAACACACGTATACAGTGTATCAATTTTTACATTCGGAAGCCCGGAGTAAGGAGAATTGCCGAAGCCCCCTGAGTCTCAATACTGTTTTTAGGCATATCCAAAATCTAATATAATAAATTAATGCAATATCTACAAAAATATTCATTTTGTTAGCACAGTTTATATTCACAATGTTAAGTATCCTTACCCTTGAGGTGTTTTAGTATTACATGGCAATATACCAGTTACACACAAGCAAAACTGGCGCAAAAAAGTTATATGAATATAAGTGGACAGATATGACAAACGCATTTTCAACATGTGGGTATATATGTGTGTGACACTTTTATAGAACGAGGCATTGAAAGAAAAAATCGAAAAGAGAATTTAATACGGGGAGAGAAGTACGTAAGTATAGGGGCTGCCAGGGAGAAGGGGGTCGACATTCAGTCATTAATAGAACGTTTAGAAGTTTGAAAGTGGGAATTCGCTATCTTTGTATCATTCGTATCATTGGATTTAATTGACACTTTTGCATTTTACTATTGCCAAAACTCGAAATATGTTATTCAAGCCGCGGTCTGCAAAGTTGTTCTTTATGCTGTTGTGCATGCCAGGGTTAAAACTGGTGAAGGTCAAAATTCCTTCAGATTCAACAGGCAATTATAAATGAATGAAATTGAATTGAAGAGAATTATGGACTCAGTTGGAAAGACGATGTAGAGAAATTTCAAGCCCAAACATTATATAAAATTTAGATTGCTCAAAGAGTAACTAGCTATATTGATACTCGTTTGTTTATCTGTTTGTCTGTCTGTTTGTTTGTTTGATTGTTTGTTTGTTTGTTCGGGGTTTTGTTGCATTTTGTTGCTGTTTTTGTTGTAGTGCTAGCTAAAACTTTCCGCAGAGTATGTTACATAATATAGAAGTTTAATTCTATTTCTAACTCAGGATATTATGAACGTGGCCCTTACATGGCATTATTATTTTTTCTAAACATTACAGCAACATCACACAGTGGGTTGCATGCGGCAGTATACAGGGTTTGTTTTCTGGTTTGGTTTGTTTGGTTTGACAAACAAACCCCATATCCGGCGGATATGAATGAAGCATCTCACCTGCCCCCCCCCCCCCCCCCCCCCCCCGTAATGCGCGAAATGAGTCATCAACCACGTAATTATACATGATTGTACAAAATACGTTGAATACGAAACACACAATGTTAATTTTGTTATGTGTAATAGTAAATTGTGTTGGAAAGAGAGTTGTCATACAGGCCACACACTCTATTATCTTTCGCTCTCGCTCTTTCTCTCTCCATTTCATTCTTATTTCGTTTCTCCTCTTCTCATTTTGTCCAATATATTCAGTCTATGAATGTTTTTTTCTTTCTTTCGATGATTGCCGCTATCAGTCTTTATGTACCGTTTGTGTATGAAACATTATTATGAATAATCTATTTCAGTTGAAACGCATATGCACTGAATCTACATCTTTTCGTCTATTGATCTATCTATCTATCTCTTTAAGTTAACTGACTTATCTCTTTGTGTTAACTGATTTCTCCAATTCACAAATTGTCATTCCTTTAATTACATAACCAAGTAAGAAATAATCTCACATCCGCATCTGGGAATCTACACCCTACAAACAATGCTTCTATGTAGATTCCTCATATTTCACATGTTTTATTGTCTTATAAGCTGTACTTGACAATTCATCCAGGCTTTTGTACTGTGATGTTTATGTTTTATGTATTTGTTGAAATGTGGAATATGGAACGATAAAAAACAAAACAAACTTTATTTTCGTCTCTTTATGTTCCTTGGAATACGTCCGTTCTTTACACTGTCACCATGTTCATTTCCTTTCACTTTCTTCCAATCCACGTCTCTGACAAGTCTCCTTTCCTTTTCAAAGTCTAGCGCTTTGAAGAGGAAATTAAAGTGTAATCTGCGCATACAGACGAAAGGGGGAAACGACTTCACAGTACCATTGGTAGAAGTGAAAGTTATTCATTATGACGTAGACTGTGGTCGTACAAGAGCCAGTAATAAAAGCACACACGAATGACTATAGCGTTTCGGTTCCAGGAGTATAGGAAAATTAACGTTGATGGCGCTATTCTACTTTTATTCCCAGAGCCTTCAGGCTCGGTCTGCTTACTCTTGGAGGTTGCAAGCATAAAGACAATAATATTTTTGTATTAGTATCTTGCTTGTTGTTTAATATTATGGCGTTTTCGATTCAGAGTAGATAATAATTTATTCCAGAAACATAGTTCTTATTTAATTTTTGTTTATTCAGTGGTTTTGATAATGCATCAAATAGATGTGTTCCCTTTATAACTTTCCCCTTTTTGGCCCGGTATGTTGAGCAGGCTTGCTGCGAATGCAAAGCAATGCCTAGGCAGTTCCAACACCCCGTGGGAATGAGTCAATACCCGTAGTTATGGCAAAGCCACTTATACGATGGTAAAAAAAATAGATGAATAAAAGTTCCTTCCCATTAGTTCAATATCATTAACACTTTGCTAATGAATACGCAAACAATTTTAGCTTCGTGTAGTGTGCTCCTGCAGTATGTTATTTTCATTTACTTAATAGGTTTAAAGAAAATTTAGGTTTACAGAAGAGTAACTACGTCACAAGGGATTCGTGAGTTTTTTTTTTTCTGGTTGAGATCTTGTAAGGGGGCATTAGTGAAGCATGAATTAGCTTGTTGTTGACAATGGATATATTTCATACTCTGTCATTTATCAATCGAGAGAGAGAGAGAGAGAGAGAGAGAAGAGTGGGGTGATATAGAGAGGGATGGGGCAGAGAATGTGAGATGTATATCCTTTAAACCCTTTGCATTTACAAAGACAACCCCCCTAAGAAAAAAAAAAAAACAACAACAACAAAAACCAACATGTAGTTACAGGCGTGCGTAAACTACCTAATGATCGCATTCAGCCGACAGTGCTGAGAGGTCGACGTTAAAGAGTAACGGTGTTTAGCGGCTACACTGTCATTATTAAATCTGCTTTCCGTCTCCCCGAATCGTCCTCGCGATTACTAAGGAAGATTACACGTAGATTATCGTACAAGTTGAAAGTTGCGAAAGTATCTGACATTCCCCGCTTTCACAGCGCCAATTAGTCCCATTTTGTTTTCACACAATGCTTCCGGAAAGGGGGTTGACAAAGTTCTTTTCATGTGTACCGAAGGAGATCAAAATGAGTGCTTCCGTTCACGCGATTTCCTGTTCAAGACTATAATTAAACTTGGACAGCAGATCGATAAAGCACGGAGTAATAATCGTCCGACACAGCAAAGACTCGAGGGAGCGGACAAATCAATGCGCAGTCTTAAATAACTAACTATACACTCTCAGGAAATAGGTTTAACTTTGCACCTTTAAGCGTGACACAGTTGTAGCACCTTTACGGGTGCAACTTTGCTCCTTTCTGGTCTGGAAGGCGCGAAATTGCACCAGCAAATGTGCTGCAAATTGTGTTACACGTAAAGGTGCAAAGTTGAACCCATTTTTCTTAGAGTGTACACGAGGTACCACAGTATTATTTTGTAAGGACTGGACGGAGTTGAGTTCAGAACCAACATAGAAAGCATAACGTTATACAGGTATTGCTATATCTCCCCCTAAATTCAATAATTAAAAATGGAAAATGTACCTGTACGATCTACCGTCTGTCATCTTTTCATTTATAACAATTGCAATTCATCCTTTTCCTTATTCTTTATTTTTTTTTTGTCGTTGTTCAAGTCGATTCAATCCTTTTCTTCTTTGGCGAAATTCGCTGACAGCATTATGCTGTAATGCTGTACAAAACGTTTGTGCCGAGAAAATATGGCAATACCGCATAGTAATATGAGACTATAGTGACGACGGTATCGTAAAAGGAAAAAAAAAGAAGAAGCACACAACAACAACAACAGCAACAACAACAACAACAACAACAACAATGATAATAACAGAAATTGCATACTCATGTATCATATATTGTGCTGATTAATGATTCATATTTCTTTAAGGTCGCAAATGAATACACTAAAAACTAACGCCCTCTCAGTCAGAGTGATTGTTCACTGAATGTAACTGAAAACACCACTGATCTCTAAGTATACATAGAGATCAGTGAAAAACAATATGGGAGCGCAGACCTCCGCCAAGCACTTCATTTCCTCCCATTTTGTGATTTCCACCCCAAAATAATCGAGACAGTGATCTGGATCACTACCTAAATTTACTCATCTGATCCTTGTGTCATTATCAACTTATCCTGAAAGGATAATCTAAATTTGTCATAAAGTTTTGACAAACCAACGCCGGCTAAAACATAACCTCCTTGGAGGAGGTAATTAGGTCATCGTAAGCATTTTTACATAATATCATGACTTGTAACTTCTTTGACGTTGTCGCTGTATCATTTGAACGCCCACAAATGATTAGATTAGCGCCTAATGAGTTGCAAGCAAATTGTTTGTTTTGTTACAAGTCCTTCGAACAGTGCTCTTTGATTAATCCTCAACTGTTCTAAGGGAAATAGCGCCATCTAGTGTAGTCCCTCTCTCTCTCTTTCCCTTCTCATCTAATCAAAATATATATATATTTTTTTAATTCTTGTTCATTTTCCCGTCCAGTATTCCACACTGGCCACATTGTGTGTTTCAATCATGATTCTCCAAACAAACGTTTTAGTAGTTTTTGAAAATCATTATAGCACACGAGGTAGCGCTTGTACTGAATATCACTGACCATGTTATTATCATTATTATCATTATTTCAGCAGTTTGAACTACATTAAGTCCAAGTACCAAAAAACCCAACTTTATAGTGTGTGAGAAATAATTAATAGTAAACAACATAAGAAAAAAAAACTCGTTTGAAAATTTAAAAAAAAGTAAAAGAAGTTGTGAAGTACCTTTTTCTTTTCTTTTTTTTTTTGGGGGGGGGGGGGTGTCCTGATACAGCCAACCAAACAAAATCACAGCAATCATTTGATTATGAAGTAAGTATTCATGTTTACTTACTTGCAACCACGTTAAGTATTGATTTATTTAATGCCTAACTGATTAGTTCACAATTCATGAGAAAAGTCATGAAACGTAAATAATATAGAGGGAATGTCATCACCAGAGGCATGCAATGAAACCCTTACATAATGAACTTTCGAGTATTATTCATGTTGAACCATGCACACCCACAAACAGTACAGTACTCTAGTAATATACAGCTGTATATACATGCATATGAAGAGTTTGTTCACAAAAACCGATAAGTCCATATTTGCCAAATGGAGATATTTGCGATTAAAGGTCAAGAAAAATAGAGAGAATAATAAGAAAATTTTTGCTTCTTTTGACCATAACTTCAAAAATTTACCTTTATATGTAGTGACCAATATATCATTTGAAAGGTATTATTTTGTACTTTATGACAGACACCGTACTTCAAAATCTTCAAAAATGGACTTATCGGTTTTTGCGAACAAGCTCTTCATATATATGTATATACATATATACATATACATATATATATATATTTATTTATTTATTTATTTATTGTGTGTGTGTGTGTGTGTGTGTGTGATAGCAGATTATGAGATATCTGTGTATTCGTGAAGGCGATGCTTGGACTGAAACAACAATATACTGTTTATTACGGGACTTAAAGGCATAATTTCCCATTTACAGATTGAACAAAAACCCAGCATTACTGCTTCAAAATAGTTCTAAAATGTGAGTTATGGATAGAAACAATCAATGTAAAAATTTGAGCCAGTATTAATCGATGTTACGTATTGTTGAACATACTAAATTTGAACAATAGTTATAATAAAAATGCTTCCAGACTAAACCGTCTACAGTTACCGTTTAATGAGAAAAAATAATGATATCTCGTTATTTTCTAAGCTCTATTGAGAAAATTTTGTATGGTTTGATGTTTTGTGATAGAACTGACCGACACATATGCATCAAAAGTGATATCTTGAACATCTTTAAAATCACTACTCCCAAAGGTAAACAAGACCTTTAAAGCCAACTACACGACACATTATGTAACAATGTTCAAATTGGTAGGCTGTTGTGGGATTCTATCGCCTTGAACCCTAAAACAGCGTACCAATGGTACTCAAGGAAGTGCTGGGTAGCGATTTTCCCCTGTTTGCAATCGTATCACACAGTTTCGTTTCAACTGCCCTGCCTTTTGACTGACCAATGAACAAAGCCGAGCGCTGAGATTGCCTATGACTACAAACTTTTTGATGAATATTCATATGACCGGCTTAACGCACGCCCACTTTCTGTCACGTGATTCAACAAACCACAACCAGGTACGCGTACCACCTGACCGAAAATCGTGATCATCCGGCCTGTGCCGACTGAACAAACTCGGTTTGTTACTGAACCCGCAGAAAATCTTACAAAGATGTCGGCCTTTAGATGTCCTCCAGAAGCAATACTTCGTTCTGCCGTTAGGTAAGCAGTCATTGTAGCTGCATGTCGTCTTCATGACTTGACACTAAATTTTAATGCAGCTTGCTGTGCGATCGTTATGCCACCTCGCGACACGAATTTCGCTACTGATCCACCACCGTGGACCGCGGCACACGGCCACGGATACACAACACTGCTACAGCAACCCGGCGGCACACACATCCACTGTATGTGGGATGGTATAGCTTTAGTCTACGTATAGTATGAGGCGAGGCAAAGAGACTTTGCACTCAGTCCGATTCGTAGGGATTCATGCTGGATTATGAACATAGATGCAATTTGACTGACTCCATAGCCAAAACAAGCGTAATCAAACTCTTGTTTTCACAACTCCGTACTCTGTCTTATGACATGATGTTGCAAAAATGAAGATCACTCGCTCTTCCACCAGTGTTATGTGCAGAAATGTAGCTAAACTGAATTAGGGTATCGTGCTTGTTGGGTTCAACAAAATGAAATGTAGATCTATTCCATAAACACAACACAAGCATAATCACATCACTGCTCTAGTTAACTGCGACCAGCAGCCCCAACGTACAACGTACAGTGTTGGGGCTGCGCCGTTTTGGCCTCGATATTTTAATGTTGTATCAATCGGGTGCCGTTCCGGCGCTGTATTTCCTTAATTTTTCAACAAAAACTACTGGGAATACTTACATGGGTGGACTAAACCTAAATGATTCACATCGGCGACTGTTTGATGCATTTCATTGCTTATGATACAGAAAATGCTGTCTTATAAGGCAAATATCTTCAGCTCACCGATGCTCACTAAAACTCACAATCACTTGCACATGCGCACACAATGCATTCAGTGCAGTGTATTGACAGCTGTATTACTCGCTACATGATGCATATTCACCGTGCGATGATGCATTATTCATATCCTTTTGCGTCCGTAACGTTGACGTCATTGTTTACGCATGCGTAGATGCGTACTGATGGATATACACGTTCAAAATAGCAGCAAAGCTCTCCACTAGGGCAGACCACCTACTCCTAAAAAATGTGGAAAATTATTCAGTTTCCAGATAAATTGGTGAGAAGGACCAAGGCAATGGGGTAGTGTATATTTCATTTTATATTGTCACTGTGTTTATGATGGACATTTAGCCATGGTTTATTTGTGAAGTTGCCGTATATGTGGCAATAGGGAGTTGTTCGTGATTCTCACTTGAACGAAACTGCGGGGTAGCCGCCAGGACCCCGCCGCAGAGCGGCGGGTCTCCGGGGCTATGCTCTAGTCTGTAGTCGATATACTATAAAACGTGGAATGTTCGCGTGCATTTTAATTTTGCGAGCATTTTAATTTCGCGAGCGCTAAGATTCGCGAAATTAAAATGCACATGCCCGTACTTGTCTACACTACATCTACATGCATTGAACGCCAGTGGCAATTCACGAAAATTTCAGGCCACAATACTAAAGGCCGTCATCAGCACCAATTCGTGAAAATTTCATGCCTCGAATATATCATGTTTTACAGTAGACTACTGGATTCCATACATCACATGTTTATTTTAAAGTGCTCACACAGTTCTGATAACAACTCTAGCCCACTCAAATGTCAGTCCCACTGTCACCTGTCACAGTCACTGTGATCTCACTAGGTTAATGTGCTACATTTTTACTCGAAAGCAAATATAGATCAGTTCGGGAAACCCACTCACAAGGGGGGCCCCTCCTTATAAGTAACCCGTCCCCCTTATAAGTAACCCCGTCCCCCTTATAAGTAACCCCCGGGGCACCCCTTATAAGGAGTCTCCACGCTTTTTTGCAATGCAACGCGAAAATGAAAGGACTGCGGCAATTCGCTTGATTATGTCCATAAAGCTTCACAAGTTTCCTAGTTACTCACGAAATTTGAGCAAAATCGGTTTGAGGCATCATATCTAAAATCATGGATTTAAATGCGATGTCAAACGACCCATGCGAATGCTGAAATGCGAGCGATTGCTGGCGTGAGTGTCGCCAGGCGCGGCGGCGCGGCAATGCTTGAGTGCAGACGTGGCGACTGAGTACTCAGTCGCCACGTCTGCACTCAAGCATTGCCGCGCCGCCGCGCCTGGCGACACTCACGCCAGCAATCGCTCGCATTTCAGCATTCGCATGGGTCGTTTGACATCGCATTTAAATCCATGATTTTAGATATGATGCCTCAAACCGATTTTGCTCAAATTTCGTGAGTATCTAGGAAACTTGTGAAGCTTTATGGACATAATCAAGCGAATTGCCGCAGTCCTTTCATTTTCGCGTTGCATTGCAAAAAAGCGTGGAGACTCCTTATAAGGGGTGCCCCGGGGGTTACTTATAAGGGGGACGGGGTTACTTATAAGGGGGACGGGTTACTTATAAGGAGGGGCCCCCCTTGTGAGTGGGTTTCCCGAACTGAGATACAGATATCGGAAACTTTGTGGCTCTGCTCTGGTGGTAGGAATGATGTCAGAAATACACATTTTAAGCGCTATGATTTAGGTATTGATTTGTGATTTTAGAGTAGAATGGAGTTACTGTTGCCTGTCGTTCGCAAAGTCTTCTTCATGAGTGAATGTGCATCATTATTCTAATTCTGGAGGAAATAAAAATCTGATAAATATTAACTAACCAACTCCATCCTCATGTCATTTCCAGTTTATCAATGTATCCGACATATCAACAAATCCTGAGTAAGTGACAGAATATGGACATTACAATTTTGGTAAATCAGTCAATTTTTCCTGATTTCCTACCTTTTCACCGATATTTGATTTGTCTCAATCTATTTCCAATAATCTGCTGGAGAGATGGTGAAAATATCAGCCAAGAGATAAATCTGTTCTTGAGATAATTCAGTCAAAAGTTTGGGTGCAGTCACTTGTATGTACAGAAGATTAGATATCTGAGTGCAATTGGTTTATCAATGCAAATACAAATATTACCACATTAACATGCTTCATTTATAGAAGTATACATTTTTTTTTCTAATTTCAGGTTATTCATAGAATTTGAAATCTAAACATGCCTTCAGAAAGTCATTTTTTAACAATATCAAAGCTTGCTTAAAATTCAATTCGTATGAAGATGTCGTTTTTTTTTTATATTCACCTTATCTGTGATGTTTTCAGAATAACATGGTAATGTGTCACATTATCCCCATCTTCCATGCTGCGTCTAAAAGTCTATCATGCATTTCTGTTCATCTGCATTATTTTCTGTGTGCGTAACCTTTCAGATATGCATCATCATACCATGCTAGGACGCCTCTTGGAAAACATCCCTGCGTCAGGTAGATATACTCTCTACCCCGCAGCAAGATTTGCTGAAAAGGGTCAGAAGTAGACATACACTGCACTTCTCCTAATGCACGCTTTGGCTGCAATGACTTTCCTCACACGGTGCAACTAACTCAGCCCCCCTTCATATTTAAAATCTATAGCAGAATCATTTGAATTAAATGCAGTGAAATGTAAAAGTTTTAGTGATTTGCAAATACAGTAGTTATCATAATTACTGATGTTATATTTCTCCAACTGTTCTGCTTTATATTGAAGCAGTGTGACTGTATTACAATTCCATAGATTACTCAAATTGTAATTGTGGAAAAAAGTATATATAGGCAGAACAGAATGTTTCATTTTTGGCTGTAGAAGAAAGTTTGCAACACTGCATTTGTCATCTCTTTCTCTAATTTCATTCAAATATTGTCATCTTTCTCTTTCTCTCTTTATGATTAATCTGTAGCCATGAAAACCACTTCAGCTGAAAGACTTTCTCAAATATGGAATTACTCCGTGAAAGAGGAAATTGCTTCATAGGTGAAAAAAGAAAATACTTTATTGTGTTTTAATCCATGAGGCCAACATAGTATGTTTCTGATCAGTGCAAAGCATATTGTCCTTGGATCAAGGTGATTCTAGTTTAGATGATTGTAGAGGCCATTTGAAGCTGTACTGCAAGCAGTTATAATGGTGAAGTTTACACTGCTAAAAATAGTGACATTGCTATTGCAACAGTTGTCACTAGAGGGCAGCATGCTTTATTAATAGATATTGGTTACTCTGACAATGGTTGAGTTTATGGTGAGATGCAAATACAGTATTTGTGTGATACATTCGAGCATAACAGTTTTGCTAAATGGCAGTGTGTCAATCAAAAATCTATTGGTACATTTTTCAGTCTGTTTATACAGGATTTTTTATTTTATTTGTTTGCTTGTTTCTTTGTGTGTTTTTTTAAGAGATCAAACACACAGGTGTGCTCTCAGTTCAGACAGGCATACAATGTAGTTCTGAAGCTCAGTTAACCATTGAAGACATTTTGGACTACTCCATATCATTACACAGCCACCTCTGTTTGTAAATTAAAATAAGAAGATGTGATTTCATCACTGATGGAAACATCTTTGAGTACATGTTGATGACATACTGGCAGAAGTCGGTAAGAATTGAAGGATTACAATGATTCATAGCCCTGTATTCTAAATTTTGTTATGATGTCTATAATTCTTAGTTCCTTTCTCTTTGTTTTCTTTCCTGTCTCCTACCTAGTGCTAGGAGCATCTTGAACCAACACACTTTTTTTTTTCTCATACTTCTGCCATTTTTTCTCTATAGTGTTTAATTATCATCATTATAGGAAACACAGTTCTTCTGCTGGCAATCATCTAAAATTTGTTTGCTTCAAATGAGTTTAACTGAAATGAGCCAAAGTACTGACCCCCGAGAGACATACTTATTACTACTACCGATTAGCTATGATAAACAAATCTATTTAGCTGCAGTGTAATAAGTCTTTTTGGTTTGTAGAGTGCCAGTTAATAAATACAGAGAGTATCTGCATGGTATATGGCATATGAATTCATTTTTTCCTTTTTTTAAAAATTTTTTTTCTCCAAGTTTAATTGTAAATACTTACAGTGTTTATCAATTCATCAACAGTGTCAGGGTCTCTCCCCCCCCCCCCCCATCAAAGTTTATTTTACTCACTTTAAATTCTTTGTTGTTATGGTTGCTGTTGTGACATTCATAAACAGGAAGCCAGGATGTACAGGTTGATGTACACAGCCATGGATGCAGCAATCATCTGCAGGGTATTTGTATGCTCCGCCTTTGTGAACAAATGGCTGTAGTGCAACAGCCAAGCGACTAATCAGCCAAGTTTGGTGTAATGTTGTCTACTTGCCCTATTTATATACGCCCACAAGGGGAACTTTTTTTGGGACTGGATGCTTCGAAGTGCCAGATCTGGGCTTGGATGTATACATGCTCCTTTTGGGGCAATGCCATGTCATCTTATGGTGGGAGCACCATGGGTATAGTTGATGAGACCAAAGATTTCTAAACAGAATATCATGGGTTCAAATTTTGCCCAATGCATTCATCATTGGGGAAGATGTATTGCTCAGTATGTGCTTCTTGACCCAATAGCATCAATCGATGTGTGTGGGTAATGCTGTAGTAGTAATAATGACAGAACCATTGAGAAGAGCAATGCTGATGCAGAAGAGGCTCTCCTGCATAGATAACAAATATTATCATAATTGGTATTCGTGATACTGTAAAACGAGGAATGTATGCGTGGATTTTAATTTTGCTAATTTCTTGAGCACCAACATTTGCGAAATTAAAATGCATGCGAAAATTCTTGCCTACACAGTATGCATTAGATGCCAGTTGCAATTCGCAAAAATTTCATGCTGCGAGAAAGGCCATCGGCTGCAATTCGCGAAATGTTCATGCCGCGAATATATGTGACCATGTACCTCAAAACGAACATAAAGTCGCACACACTGATTTTGCGTGAGGACTGAAAATGAGTGAAATGAGTCAACCTACCCGAACTTGACTTTTTCATATATTCTGAAAGAGCAGGTCTTATTTTACAGTATGCTAAAATTTGGTATCATAAAATGGGCAGGAAAGTGTGTTTTTTTAGCAGTTTATCTCGAACATTTTTGGTAGAATAGTGTGATTAGGTGTATCTTTAGAATCCCTTTTTCATTTCTGAAAAACCTTGCCCACACTCTTCACTTTCAACTCTAATAACTTTTGAAAGGATAGTGCTACTGCTTTGAAAGTTGGCATTAATTATGGACAGAATGTGTTAATGAGGCGTGCTTAATTTCAGTTTAATCTGATAATCCCTTCATTGTTGTTACTCTGGTGGTTTACTTCCTGTTTTTTGTCCCATTCATCGCACAGCCAGCACGGTTTGGTAAAGATTAAGCGCTTGAATAGACACTGTACTTCAGAGCCTCTTTTCTCAGTTCACACTTTTGCTGAGTTTGTGCTTTCTTTCCAATATTTAGATAGGTTAGGAGAGTCCATTTGATTTGAGTTTATACATCATTTTAAAGCTTAAAGTCTGCTCTTTTAGAATATGTTTCTTAACTGAAAAATTCATGTCTGGCGACTTTTTTGTTTGTTTTGAGGTGCAGGGTCACATATCGAGTTTTTACAGTAATGATGATGATAGTAGTAGTAGTACTAGTTGTTTGTAGTAGCAGTAGTAGTAGTAGTAGTAGTAATAATAGTAATAATGGTAGTAATAGCAATAATAATAGTAATAATAGTAATGATAATGAAAACAATAAAAATAATAATAATAATAATAATAATAATCATACTAATGATCATAATATTACCTTGATAAAGTTTCAAATACTATTTACACGGGTTGTATAAAGCTTTGAAGAATTTCCAATAATGTAATATTATAGAAATTTTAGACAATTGATTTGGGCTTTTAAACAAAACAAAGCATTGAAATATGATACCTTCATTTCCTGTACCAGCCGCACAGAAATGCTGTTAGTGGGGTTTGTTAGCGCTATCAAGTCACTAACAAATCAGCCACTAACAGCACAGGCAAAATGACCGCACAGAAATGTGCGTAATGATCTATTTATAGATTGATGCATCTTGTTGATGCAGCGGCAGCACAACGCAGTGCATTGTTGTCTTCGTGAGTGACGTGTATTATTTTATTCGTTCATTGTCGCCTTCTTGAGAGCATGGCTGGCGCCACGTTTTCAAAAGTGGGTGGGGGGGGGGGGGAGGGGGGGGGGAGGGGCCCATTCTGGGTTTTCATGAGCTAACAAAAACAAAACAAAACAAAACAAAAACAAAACAAAACAAAACAAAACAAAAAGGACATTGGGTGCCACTTCCGAGTTTCTTCAGCTGACAAGCAAAAAAAATAGAATTAAATAAATAAATAAATAAATAATAATGATAAAAAATATATGTCTTCAGCACATCTTTCTCATTCCACTCTGGGTTTCTTCTGCTGAAAGGAAAAAAAAAAAAACCTAAAAGAAAGGTCTTCAGGGCAAAAACAAAGGCCTTGCCGTGCTCAAAGGTTTCATTCCTTTCTTCTTTTTTTTTAGCATCACTTCCGGGGTGACCGGGGCCCAAAATGGTGACACCCTATGTAGTCCTACGGGTGCAAAAAAAGCCCCCCCCCCCCCGCTTCCACCGGCCCTGCAGAGCTGTATTTGAATTGTTCATAATGGTGCAGAATAAAACAAAGAGAGTTGATTTGGTTTGGTGTGGTTTGGTTTTATTTACGCATTTCCTTTCTCCAGATACAATAACAAATGGAAACAAAGTGATGAACAGTGTGTAAAAAAAAGGAGAGTACAACATACAATGTAAAAATCAATACAAGAATTTCTCAATATTAAAACAACATCAATTTCTAATAACGTATAAAAGAAAGTAACATAAATTATGTTCAGGCATACTGTGTTTATGTGTGAACAAAGGAAATCAATTCCCCAAGGGGACAGTCATCATAACCGGAGCTTGACGTGGATGAGGCCCTATCTTGTATACGAATATAATACAACACCAATATACCTACATGAAAAAAAAACAAAACCTCGTACCGGTAATCTTAACGTTGTATACCAATGCCCCCCCCCCCCTCCCCCCCCAAAAAAAAAAAAAAGCTCCAGACTACACTGTTGATGGATTAAATGTTACATGGAGTAGGCCTACTACAGTTTTATAAGGCACAACGCCTGTCAGGAAGCATTGTGCAATGATGCTACACAGATGGTTAGACATTTGTTCAAATGAAACTCATTTCAAGGAAAAGAAACACACTCAACACATGTGTGACAAACATGTCATTTTATTTCTTTACCAGTTATGTGAAACTGCCATCTTACTTTGTCAAGACGTACTCTAGACATACCTATAATTGGGAAAATCATGCATAATGATGGAGGCAACCTGTCGCCATAGCGGCATTTCTAGTTACATATTATGTATACAATACTGTAAAACATATATTCGTGGCACGAAATTTTCGCGAATTGGAGCCGACGGCCTTTTTCGTGGCATGAAATTTTCGTGATTTGCCACTGGCGTTCAATGCATATAGTGTAGACAAGAAATTTCGCGTGCATTTTAATTTTGCGAATCTTCGCGCTCGCGAAATTCGCGAAATTAAAATGCACGCGAACATCCCTCGTTTTACAGTAGTTGTAATAATAAAGTTCATCATCATTGGCTTTTATGGGTATGTAGCCTATTTCACCATTAGAGGACAAGTCCACCTACAAATGTGGGTTGAGTGAATGCAGCAGTATTAGTAGAACACATTGATATGATCTGTGAAAGTTTGGGGGAAATCAGAAAACAGGTTTAAAAGTTATGAATTTTTAAAAGTTTTTGAAGTCACTAGATGAGAAGACTGCTGCAGTGTATGATATGCGTAGAACGATATAAGGAAAATATAAAGAGAATTTCACGAAAAATTTTCACAGCAAAATCTAAGTCGCCCACTACCCACCACATTCTTAATTAGGTCTAGGTCGATCTATTTTGAGGTATGTCCACATGGTATAAAAAAGGAGACAACTGAAGTTACAGCGCACGCAAGAAATTATTCACTAACATTGTCACAATCGGTTCCCCTGGCACTGTTAGTGAGTTGCACCACTGTACCACTGTTGTTAGCTTCTGTGCAGCCTTGCGCTGTTAGGCTAACAGCGCTGTTAGTGAATTTGACTAACAGCACGCTTCTGTGTGGCCAAATCGTCGCTATCAGTGCTGTTAGTGCGCTGTTCGCGCTAACAACGTTTCTGTGCGGCCGCCCCTGCTGTATGAATTTCAAAGCATATTGTTATTTTTTTTAAAGATAGATTTGATAAAAATCAGTGTTGTTTTTTTTCTGAGCCATGCTGCTATGGTGTTTGAAATTGTCCTTCTATATTTGCAGGCCTAATCTCCTACAAGGTAAATTGTGTCTAACCTTCAATGTCTATTTTCTTTAAATATTCAAAGTTTTCAACTTCTGGCTGTCTTTTAATTGTGCTATCCCTATGGTGTTTATAAAAAAGGATGAGGTCAAACAAATCATACATACTGGAAAACATACTGAACTCCAAATGCTTCCTGAATTCATCGGGCAGGCATAGCATTGGATTACACTGTCAATATGATCCATATATAATGGATGGAAAGCAAATGTCTTAACCCACTGAAGACTAAACCCTACTATACTCGGACAGGTGTCTATGGGAAATGCCTATTATACTGTAAAAGCGGATATTTTTGCATGAGTAATTTTTCGGCTGGGTAAGACGAATTTTGCATGTTTTTAATTCCACAGAATCAGGACATTAATTACTGGAACATATAGCATGCAAAAATATTAGAGTGCTTTTATTTTTGCGCTAGCTTCTGGTTGCGCCAAATGCATGGAAATTTTCATTGTTACAGTGGCAAAATCAGCTCTTCCTCAACAGGTTAAGTGAGACCCAAGTTTGACTGTATACAGGAGTATCTAGAGCATTTGATATGATGCTATGAACAGTCATAGGCTGGGTTGTGAAAAACCTAACTTTGAGTTAAACATGACATAGAGTGGCAACTTTGATTCATTTCCTGGTGCACCAAGTGTTTTATACTCTCTGTCTATTTTGGGGTTTCAGATCCTCGCTGATTTAATACAACCTTCAGCCCTTGAGAAGCTTTTCAACATGACACATGCAATTTGCATCAAGAATCTTTTGCTCGGCCGTACTTCCTGTCAACTCGCGAAAAAAGGTTGAAAAGTGCAAACGAGCAAATTTGCAGGAATTAATCAGGCCGACGTCGAGCACCAATCCACATCCATGCTCTGCATTAAGCAAATTTAGACTCTCAGTTTTACTTAGTGTGGATTAGAAATCCTTGTTCGGAGGAAATAACCCCAATTTGTAAGCAGTCAGATACTCAAGGGGCCTTAGAAGAGAAAATTGGTGTTCAGTTTAAGTTTTGATGGAGGCTTGTCAACTCCTAAACAGGACTGCATTATAAACACACTGGCACCTTAAATACCCTCCGTATCACTTGTGTCGTGCAAGGCCTACATATGTAATAAGATTCGGAGCATGTTCTTGTATTAATGTTGGTTCTGTGCAGTGCATGAATTTACCTTATAATGTATCTATAGTTTATGCTATAAATTGATATTAAATGGCAGGTCATTCACACCTGACCTACATAGCAGAAGATGAAATAATTTTTGACATTCAAATTTTCTACGTTCTTAAAACTGATGGTTTCATGACACATATGGTATTTGCTGCTGTACTCCTGAACATGAATGTGTACTTGGTACTTCTATTTGCCATGCATTGTCACAGTTGCCAAGAGATTTTGTTTAGCGGTCGTATTTACCTGTTTACGCATTGCAGTTTTTTTTCTTTTACTTTATACTTTGATCGTGGCTAGTGCAGACCCCAAGGTTGAAATCCTAAACGTTTCCCTATTCTCCGTGGTATTTCTGATGACAAATCAGTAATTAGTGAATTGAGTCAGTTACATCAGATTGCAATGTTTGTGCAAACTGTCAAATTCTTGTATAGTTTTCCTGCTGAGATGGCAGAGAACCTCTCTGTGTTGAGATGTTTATTTTGCCGCAGCTGATATTGTTGTCAGACAGAGCCGCAATTACAGATTGTTGAGATGAGCCATATTGATAGCATGACATCGCCTCATCAATTGGTTGTGTAATGGGGATGTTGTAAATTTGTCCCCCCGGCTAACCCGCTGCGCTGCACGGAACGTCCAATACACCTGTCTCTCCACAGAGCTATTTCGCTGCTGTTCCGGTACGAGTTGCATGACGTCTGTATATATGGCTTGCAATTGCAGATGTCATCTGACCAATTACAGTGGTCAGTGGTAATTTCCCTTCTCAATTTCAAGATGGGCTTGTATTTAGAGGAATAGCGTTTCAAGGAAAAATGAAGGACAGTCGACTGTATTCATTATAATGAATGTTTAGTAGCATTTCATCAATCAAACCCGATGAAAAAGTCTTGTTACAAAAGATGATTTCAGTTGGGTTCCCCTTCCACATGTATAACTATACATGTATGTAGTTTCTGACAGAAATTTTATCTAGATGTCATTAGATGCCTCTTTTTACAATTGCAGTAGATTTGATTTTCTGCAAGTTACCTTTTTGCATATATTTTTTTTTCCAGTTCTTGGCATGCATGTGTCTGATATTTCCAATTTGTTGAGGAATGACACGACTCTTTTAAGACCTTGACTGATGATAGCAATTTAGAGAAAATCTGGGAAAACAGAATAGGATGTTGAATCAGTTCCAAACTATTTTGAGCCTGAAACAAATGGTGTATGGCTTGATCGAGAGCCAGGTACATGTACTCCCTCTTCACATCTGCTCTGGGATAATTAGGTGATCCGAGAATCCTCTCGGATCACCTTCTGTATCTGTACTGATTCTTTGTTCTTCTTCTTCTTCTTCTTCTTCTTCTTTATTTCTCCGCAAAAGTTGTGTAGAGATGAGCTCAGAAAGTGCATTGCCTATGAATGTCAAACTTATACCATATGTGTATCATGTCCCAAAGACGACATGTCAAGTAAAATCGTAGTGATCAGTCGACCGTGACGTCACTATGACGTCATTATATGAAAACACATTTTCAATCATATCTCATTAATGGAGTGGAATTTCTCAATGAAATTTACGTCACATAAATTTCAATTCAAGGGAATTCTACCCATATTTTCAAAATTCCTCGCATCGTAAAGACGTGCGCGTACGCGCGCGTTGAAATATTTGTATGCTCCAATCAAGCTCAAATTTTTTTTGCATACGTTTCAGACCATTTGGAGCATTTTTTGAAAAATTGAAAAAATCGGACGGACGCGTACGCGCGCGCACATATACGCACGCACAGCTCATATGCAATGAAAATTTCCCGTTTTTTCACTTTGATCGGATGTGTGAAATGTCAAGGAATATTTCTACCAAGTTTCAAGTCAATCCGACTCAAGATGACGTCATACGGGTCCGTCAAAGTTGAAATTCCGCGCGCGCGTCAATGGCGATATACAGTGCAACAATGCCAAAAAACTGCCAATTTTAAATCCAATTTTACTCGTCAGGATGGACGGTGACCCCCCATTTTTTTTACATATTCTGAAAGCTGATGAGTTGTACATGTCATTTCATGGGTTGGCAATGCTGGAAAAATGATTAAAATATATCAAATTTCTTAATAAAGTTAAAAAAGTAAATTTTCAAAATGACGTCATCAAATTTCAAGTTCATTCAAGCATATCTCACTTATTCTTTAGTTGATTTTCGTCCAAATTTCAATATGTTGTAGCTTATTAAATGGTCTTTCAGATATATAATAACAACAATTTGATTGGATGACGGCATCACCTCGTAAAAAGGGATTAAAAGTAACATTGTTAAATTTGACCAGTTTACGTGTTATCTCTATGGGAGTGCAGTTTTTCTGGAAATGAAAACTGACATGACTATCTTTATCGAGCACTAGCTCACTTATGCTTCGGTGAATTTCTCCCATATTTTAGTATGTTGTAGCTGAGACTTTGGGCTATCGTAAATGTGCCCTTTGTTTTTTCATACGGAGTCGGCATCATGCCCAAAAACTTGGTTGAAATTAAAGCTTATCTTCCATGTATTTTCATATTCCTTTCTTTCTGCAACTTTCTTTGCAATAACTCAAGAAAAACAAGCTCTATCAGCCCAATATTTTGCACATGTTTAGTTTATGTCACGTACATTATTTCATAAAATAACAACTACTTGATCGGGTACCTTCTTGGGTATGTAAATTAGGGTCAAAGGTCAAAAATGTTTCATCCTGTATCTTGGTGAATACATGTCTTATCTTTCCCATATTTTGCATACTTAAAGACCATGTTACAAGAATCATTTCACAAAGTAACTACTTTTTGCTCAGACGCCATCTTGTCTGTGCAAAGTAGGGTCAAAGGTCATATGTACTTCTTTCTTTATCTTCATTATGACGTGTTATCTCTATGGGAGGGAATTTGTCTAGATGTGAAAATTGACATGATTGTCTTTATCGACGACTAGCTCAATTACCCTTCGGTGAATTTCTTCCAGATTTCAGTATGTTGTAGCCAATGTAATACTCTTTAAGTTTTGTTCAATCAAAGTTTTAATCGGATGATGTCTTCACCTCGTGAAAATAGATATAATGTAACCTTGTCAAATTTAACCAGTTTACGTGTTATCTCTACGGGAGGGAATTTTTCTGGAAATGAAAATTGACATGACGGTCTTTATCGAACACTAGCTCACTTACTCTTTCGTGAATTTCTCCCAGATTTTAATATGTTGTAGCTCAGACTTTGGGCTATCGCGACTATACCCTCCATTTTTTCATACGGCGCCGATATCACGTCAAAAAACTTGGTTGAAATTATACTTATCTTCGATGTATTGAGATATTTCTTTCTTTATGCCACTTTCTTTGCAATAAGTTAAAAAAACCAGCCCCTATCACGCCCATATTTTGCACATGTTTAGGTCATGTCACGTACTTTATTTCATAAAATAACAACTACTTGATCAGACACCATCTTGGGTATGTAAATTAGGGTCAAAGGTCATAAATGTTTCAACCTGTATCTTGGTGAATACATGTCCTATCTTTCCCGTATTTTCCACACGCAAAGACCATGTTACAAGAATCATTTCACAAAATAACCACTTTTTGCTCAGATGCCATCTTGGCTGCGCAAAGTTGGGTCAATGGTCAAATATACTTCATTCTGTATCTTCGTTATAGTGTATACCGAATTTGGTACCAAAGATGGCAGACCTGACTCTCTTTTCTAAATGGGAATCCAAACATCACACGGCCAATGTCTCTAAACACAGATGAAACCTATATGGTCATGCCTATTGCGATCAGGACTCGAATCATCGATTAAAACAAATCGGATCACCTAATTTGTCAGTCTTGACAAATTCCAAGTCTAGTTTAGATGTGGGCTCTGTTTAACTCTATCATTCCCATCAGTGATTCAAAATGTTATGTTTATATATCATTATGCAGTTGGGCTATTCCATGCTTTTCATTTTAATAAGGAAATTTATTGCCAGTAGATGAAACCTACAGCTAGCAGAGGTTATGTTTTCAATTCCATATGTTTGTCTGTCTGTCTGTTTGTGTACAAGAAATCCAACTCGAGAATGAATGAACAAATTTTCACAAAATTGCAGGATGTGTTCATAAAGAGGTAAGAAAGAAATTATTAAATTTGGGGGTCATGGGGTCAAAGGTCAATGGCCATAGGGATCATGATTAAGGACATGAAATAAGCTTGATTCCCACCCCCCATAAAAGATTGAGAACAGATGATTGAATTTTATTAAACTTGCAGGATGTGTTTGTAATGAAGTGAAAAAGAAATTAATTTGAGAGGTTAAGGTCAAAGGTCATAGGGGTCATAAAGGATATACAATAAGTGTAATCTCCCAATAACTCATGAACAAGTGATTGGATTTTCACCAAACTTGCAGGGTGTGTTCATACTTCATAGTAAAGTAAGAAAGAAACAAATTTAGGGTCAAGAGGTCATAGGTCATAGGGGTCACAAAGGACATAAAAGAGCCTAATCTCCTAATAACTCAACAATGGATGATCAGATTTTTACCAAGTGTATGGTATAGATTTCCCTTTACCTCTATAATTGTCGTACAGATACTGTGTGTAAATTGGTAATGTTACAATTGTCCGCTCTCTCAGAGTGCTTCTCTAGTTTTCTATTGTATCTATGAAATGAACAACCTTGCCCAATGGAAATGGCACAAGTAGCTGCCCTTACAGATTGAATGGCATCCCTGCCAACTATTCTTTGTAGGAACATCTGTATTTTTTATTTTCAGGAGAGAAACACTTTATTCTACCTTGTGTTATTATACTCACGAACATCTGTTAATAATGGATTGTGAGAGTTATTGAAATTCATATTTATTTTTTTTCCCTTTAAATGTTGCTTTCATTTGTTCTTTTTTTATCTCAAGCCTCAGAGTTGGCAGATTTGTCCTTTGAACATTGACAAGTTAGCTGCCATGCAGCCGAATTTCCAGTAGTAAGCGGTAATAATTCTCTGCTAGAGTGCAGAATAAGCGAGCAAACAATAGGCAGTGTTGGACACTTCTGTTGTTTAAAAATACAAGCCCTGTGTTGCCATAGTGCACAGTGTGCCAGCAAATATTGGTCTAGCCCAGGATCCAGTCTGTGGGCTAGACTTCTTCCCTCCAGTAATCTAGGGATCAGCCACCCAAGTACCATCCCATGCACTTTTAAATTTGGAGGAGGGGGGGGGGGGGGGATAGGCTTTGATGTGGCCATCATTTTTGGTGTATTGTGTATGATGATGACAATCATGGTAGTGAAGGTGGTGATGATAACAACATCATGATAGAAATAAAATGATAATTGTTGATGATGATGATGATGATGATAATGATGATGATGATGATAATAATTATTATTATTGTTGTCTCAGTGAGGAGGAATAGAATGGTTGCCACTCCAGACTTTAAGGTTGGAAAGTGAAAGAAAATTCACACATGTGGATTTATTTCAATCTTAAGTGGAGTGTGTGTAATCAGACTCTGCATGCTGTGGACTGCTCTACTTATTTCCAGTGTTTACCAAGAGTTTTGATAGTGAAAGATTAGATTTAATGTATTTGTAATATCTGTTCTATTATTATTTCATTTTGCATTCTCTTGAACGTGTACATAAACAAAGAGTGTGTATGGCAAATATTGAGAAATATATATAACTAATGTTGAAAAGCCTTTTCTCCTATCCATTATTTAGATTTATTTCTAACAGGTTTTTCTTTTTTAGTTATCATTTGCTTGTCACTTGCTCTCTCTCTCTCTCTCTCTCTCCTGATGAGCATTTCAATTTGCCATAAATGCCTTTGGCTAGAATATTTCTACTCATTGTAAGAGCATGAAAGTCTTAAACTTGAAATCAATTTTTGTTGGGGAAGAGAACAAAGAAAATTAATTGTTTGGGGAGAAAAAATTGGAAGTGCAATTTTAAGGTGTATTTCATGGGATATTGGACAATGTTCAAGGTGGGATTACTGCGTCAGACAGTAACCGATTTACTGTAAGCAATTTTGCCAAACAACAGTAGTGACGTGTTCATCAAGCCCCAGGAACCAATACAGCACTTTACCAGGAGCTACAAAATGTAAGATATTTCTTTTGTTTGACATGTTTTGCCATGGAGAACACACACACACAAAAAATGTACTTAGCATTCTAAATGTCAAATAGCTTGTGACTCCGTGGCTGTTTTAATAGCTTTTGTGTCAGCCCATTAAAACAGAACTTGTTTACCAAATTTATCAAGCATGCTAATGCACAAGAATCAAGTTCCAGCAGTTTAATTCACATTTTTGTCCCCGCCGGATAAAGGGCCTTTTGGTTTGTGGTGACACATAGACCACAAGCTATAACTAATTGGGCCTAGAATGTGTTTGAGGAGGGAGCAGAGAGGTAGGTGCTCCGATGGGGTTGGGCTCCCCCATCAAAGGATCTCAGAGGGGTGTCATGCATGTCTAAATTTAGACGCCGGCTCGTCATATTTTTTGCTCGATGACACGTCCATTCGTGGTCTGTGTAATACACAGGATGGTGTGTTTGCTGCGGCAATGTTCGGGAGAACATGACAAGCAGAGACGTGCACAATTCTGGCAGATTCGAAAATTTCCTATACTTTTTCCCTTGTGGTCTTTCCAGCTATGAATTGTAACTAAAGGGATGCTGTGAAAGGCGGAAGTGGCTCTGCTGGTGCATTTTGGGAATAGTCATCCAGAAGTCATGTAATGATCATAATTTCCATGCCCTTGTATTGTATTTTCACAACAATTATAACCTTTTGTGTGTGTGTGTGTGTGTGTGTGTGTGTGTGTGTGTGTGTGTGTTTGCATTTTAGCCCATCGGAGTATTGGAGAATTTTACTGAAGAAATTATTGTGCTGTCATCTTTAAATTGGCAGCTCTGAACTTTACTGCATGTTTTATTTGGGAGGACGATAAGGTGGAACTGGTTAAATTCCTTAGATCTGTTTAAATAAAAGAAATTGCTTCAAAAATTGCCAAATTTCTAGGGATATTAGAGGTGAACTGCAATCTTCTAAACTTTATGTTGCCAAGTTGAGAAACCATCATGAATTTACCGATCAAGTCACTAATGAAAAATAAAAAAACACACACACAAAAAAACTCTTCATAAAATTGTATGCAAACAACACAGGTTTCATACTATATAAAATAATTCGTCATTCAAGTGTGTAGTGTCAGTATTTTTACATCCAGCCAATGCTGAAAGTACTATTATGTGAACAAGTACGTACTAGCCCTTGGCAGTATGAATACAATTGAGCACTGCCTCCCTCTTTGATCATGATGGTTGTGTTCACGTGCAGCCATTTTTACACTTCTATTCATGTACCAGTCTATGGCAGTATGAACACAATTGAGCACTGCTAAATTTTATCCTCCATCCTCATCAAGTTATACAGTGTCTGTTAGTTTCTCTTCTAAACAATCATAAAGTGAAGTGCTTACAATTGCATGTAATGCTCTTACATTATTATACAATGAACAGAAAGTCTATCATCCATTTGCTTAAAAAAAAAAAATGATTATCACACAATAGCAGCGAGAGTCCTTACCAGCAAATACCAACTTTGCAACTTATTGACAAATTTGCCCTTCATGTAAATAAACACTGATCTTACACTTTAGTGTAGTAGCTATGATGGAAATCATGAACATTCATACTCGGGTTGAATATGTTGTATGCCCATGATTTTTTGTTGTTGTTGTATTGGCTATTACTCTCAACAGTGAATAACCAGTTTTTTATTTATGTCAATGAAGGACAATTTGTCAGTCAGTGACAATAAAGACAACTCAATGCAAGAATCAATAGTTAGGTTCACACAACATTCCTAGCCTTGAAGATCATCTAGCTTGAAGCTTCAATTTTTTAATTTAGCTCCATGTAGACATACTTGAAAGACACCAATATTAAAGATTAGTCAGTGATTAGAAGGACAAGACATCCTAGGATTTATGCTCTCTCCACAAGCTTCGGGGGGGGGGGGGGGGGGAGGGGGGTCCTCACGTATAGTTTAGTGTTTTGTGGACATTATAATCAATGAACTCAAAAATTAGCATGACCTCTCCATGAACCCTTTTACCCCCCAACTTCCAGGTCAACGTCCAGTGCGTGTTTTACACTAATGATTGCACATTTTGGGTTAATCATTCGTGCTGCCTGCATGTATTTCTTCCAGTTCTGTGGTTTTATCATCGAGTGGGTCTCTGGCTTGAAAATTAAATTTTTAAGACTAGGTGTCGTGTGGATACATGTTGTAGTTTAATACTACAAGCTAAATTATTGAAGTTTACAAGATTTGAAGATTACAAACATTGACTCGACATGACTATTAATTTGAATAAATAGCCAGCGTGTGCGTGTTTGCGTGTGTGTGTGCGTGTGTGTGTGTGTGCTTTTGTGTTTGTGTTGATGGGGGGGGGGGGGGGGGTCTTGGAGGACAGAAAGGAAATAGCTGACAGTCTTAAAAGGCTACCTGACAAGATTATCTGTCTTCCTCCCCTGAAGTCAAATTGAGTCAGGTATGAAATGCAATCCCCCGACAGGGCACAAGAAAGACATAAATGACCTGTTTTGCCCTTATAGCATCAAATGGCCAACTTCCCTGTCCACTCCCAGCTTTCCTCTCTTGCAGATGCGATACCCTGGCGTAAAGACATCGTTTTTTTTTTTGAACAACAGTATCTCAATCGCAGGTAGCCGTGAATTCAGAAATAGAGATCCTGCCGGTGTGACTGTTAAATTAAGTTGGAGATATTTTGCTTTTATGGATTTTGTTGATAGCTTTTCTCTGTTTGTTTTATCATTTTATTCTTATCTGCAAATTTGGACCATTGTTTCATTGTTGTTAGGGGTTCATGAATCCCCCAGGCACTAGCAGTGTTAAAACAGAAGAATAAATGACTAATATTGTAGCTGTTCAGTTGGGCTACTTTGTAGATACAAGTAAGTGAATAAAGGGCGATACATCCTATAACATGGCTTTCCCACATTATCATTTTGCCAAGCTTTCAGCCTTTCTGGATGCAGCTGACACGCCTATCATGCAACTGTTACCTGTGACATTCCAGACACCCTTTAAACTGTCAAAATATTTGAATGATTATCCTCTATTCATGTATGATATATTTACACTGATCTACTTGATCCACTATTTAGACTACATTTGACTTTCTATGAAGGCAATCTGTATATCATTTCCAATTTGTGTTCACACTCTAATTCCTTGTGACTTTGTTTGTTGCACTACAGGTATGGTGCAATCAAGGTCAAGAAAGGCCAAAAGCGTGACAAAATATTGAGAAGTGTGGGAAAGCCACAGTATTGAATGTACCTCCTTTCATTCACTCACTTCATGATGTATGCCTTGATTATACAACATGTTGACACCTCACATCATACATTATACTATTAAAAAAGTAGAGATAAAGTATATCATGCACACTGCATACACTTGGAGATAAATAAACAGATACACAAACGACTTATTGGAAGTGGGCACTCAGTCAGTCCTTGTTGTAACCTCGTAGTGAGAAATCAACAGGAAGTTGCCGTCAGGCAGTATGTTTAGTCAGTAAGTAAAGAAGCGTAGGGCTGATATCATTTCTAATTACTGCTGTGTCATGGGCTTGAATGCAACCTTCCGCCAGTCAGGATTAGATGTCACTTGCAGGTATGTTTGTCATGTTATGAGGGCAGAGATTTATTCCGCTTCCCTGCAAATCATGATGACATGGAAAACTTTTTTGATAATCAACTCTTTTTGCATTCATTTCTTTTTTTAGTTAAAATGTTTTTTAAATCATCCAAACTCTAGGAATACGTAGGCTTTAAAACAGATGTAAAAAATTTCCAGACAGACAGTGCAATATTTCTACAAATATAACTCTTGAAGTCCATCAGTACTGACTTATTTCCACCACAGCTCCACTTTACAAAGTAAGGAAATGTTTTAGACAAAAAAGGAAATTTGAAGAAGCATTGCAGTGGGATGCAGGTTAGAACTTGGTATCATGTTGCCATGGAGACAGCAACATCTTTTTTTTTTTCACAGAGCAGTGTTTGTGTGTCAGGTAGTGCATTTCTGTATGCTGCAAATGATGAATGCTATAAAATAAACACAGCTAAAGTTTCAGGGCACTTGAACCATCTCGAGGTTCATGCATTCAAAAATTTTGTGAGTGCTCACAAGTTTGTCCCTCAAGGAGCCCTCTCTGGAGCTGCCTTGTGTCCAGGAACAGCGGTCCTGCTTTTTTTGGCAAGCTGCTTGTCATGAGACATCCTGAAGATGATTCCACTACCTGTCAGGAATGGCGCGGCTGGTGGCACCAGGAAGGAAGCCAAGATCGCTTCTTCCCCCATTATACAGCCGGAGGATTAGACGGAGGCTTTTTCTCCACTTCCACTTTGGATCAGTGGTATTATTTTCAAAAGCCCTCCAGTGTCTGGGTTTGTGGTCATTGGACTGATACAGGACTCTCCTCATTGGAACCTGGATCCCTTGTTTTTAAAGTCTTTTTTCTGTGTCGTTTAATATGCAACATTTGCAACCATCAATAATTTGCAGATGCTATACGGCGTAAGCTAGACTTTAAGCAATCATTCATCAATGTTCTAGTGGTCAGTCTTAATACTGCAGGACATCTTATTAGCTTTTAGTGATCATGCATAGATCTTTGTATGACCATTCTGTGGCCTACTGTATCTTCCTGGCATCATACAAGGGATGAACTGCACTCAATACAATGCATCTCTTGTAGGCCTCTTGCACACCTCATACCTAGAAATATGATCATTAATGATGTTAGCATATCATGGAATTCAGAAAGGATTTCAAACATGACACTTTCACATCCAATCCATATTGATCAAATGATTAATAGTCATTCTCATTTGTGCCCATTGATATTTTTTTATTGACATTTGCTTTGTGTGATGAGATTGTAAGTGTAACAGATAAAATTGGATCTTTTCTTTTATCTAATCCCTCCTCCTTTGTTGGTTGTCCATTGGTTCAATAACATTTTGCATTGAAGGTCACATTCAGCAATTGCAGGGACTGCCAAAAAGTTTGACCAAATTCCAAAATGTACAAAAATGAACAAACAAACACATTCATCTTCAAGCTGGAACATATGCAGATGATGATGGTGATGATTGTTATAATAATAATAGTAATAGTAATAATGATGATGATAATGATAATAATAATGATGATGACGATGATGATGATAATAATAATAATAATCATTATTATTATTATTATTATTATTGCTGTTGTTGTAGTTATTGTTATTGAATTTGTTATTTTTATTATCATGATCATTTTGATGCAAACTGACAGCATTTGCAATAGGGGAAAAATTGCCTCCATTCAGTCGACCTGTCGCTACTTTTGGTAAACTCAAGATGTAAAATGCTGGTCTTTTAGTCGGATTTACTTGTCATCATGTAGATGCGGCTGCCAGTGTCTCACCAGTATGTAAAATATAGATGGCTTTCCCACTCTGCCAGGCGATAATAGCGTGTTAAATTGCACATCCCTCTATCCGTATGGGGTGTGAAAGGACGAGGAGTTGCTGTGCTGACAGGAGTCAGGCGGAAGGTGATCTTAACACGGGAAGGCGTGAATATCTGCACCATGGAAGTACACGTCTGTGTCGAGGGGTCACAAACTTTACTGGCGCATCCTGAGCATTGTGGTAGCCTTTCATGAAGTCCCTATGGACCAAACTTGCAATTTTGTGCGTGGTATGACAGGGACGCACAATGTGACATTGGATTAACCGACTCCGACATCCGATTTGGTAGGATCAGATCAGAGGTATTTCTTTCTAAGTTGCTGGTGAAATGTGGGTTTTCTAATTAATCAGTAAATTGGCATACAATGTGAAATAACATATTGATATTTTTTTTTCTTTCATGATATCATAGACATATTTGTGATTAAAGCAGAATAAACTGTTTTTATGTAGTTTAGTAAAATACAAACATTGCCAAAATATGGCGAAAAGCACATTTATACAGACACCAATATTTCCCCTAGTACTTTTCTTAAAGAATTGTTTTTTTTTTTCTGAATATGTAAAAGTTTCATGACTTTGAAAATGGCCCTTGATGTATTAAACTTTTCTCCCCTAATGTTATGTAGCTTCATCAAATATGGAAATAAAATTGTTTATTTCAGATCATGGATTGCACAGATTCCAGTGCATTCTAGAATGTATGGGCCATTTAAAATCAACCACATCAACAACTACTTAGAGAATGCCGTGATTATCCCTCTGGATGTGGGTATCTAGCACTCACATTAAAAAAAAAGTTTGTTTGTTTGTTTTCAAGTGTGAAATTTAGTCAAATTGATGAAATCATCAAAATGTTGGCCCCAAAGAGCTTTTCGGTATCATTTTAGAGCAACTTCTCTCAACTTTACTCACACTCAACTGCTGTTGTAATCCCTATAATGCCAGTCACCCTACAGCCTCCTACTGTTGGCCTCTTCAATTGGAGCTGTGTTTGACCCTCTAAAACCCTGTGACTTATAATTTGTTGGGGGTTAATCTTTGACACCCTGAGTTAATTTTTTTTTTTTCATTTAGTGAACTTTGCATCTTGTATGTATTCATCTATTTATTCATTTTTTTTTTTTGGGGGGGAGGGAGGGGTGTGGAAAATTAACAGCTGCACGATGACTTTAAGGGAATGATGATTCGCCACACTATTTGCTCAGAGGTATATCCCTATCCCTCCCCCCCCCCCCCCCCCCACCCCTTTATCCTAATCTTCAGCTTGCTTTTTGCATATGCCATGTAGTGCTAATTCACTGGTACAGCTTGGGCTGGTGAATCCCAGACAGGCAGATTGTGCATCATAGTCAAGAGGATTTGAACAAGCAAACTTTGTCAGTTTATTAGCTGCAGTGTTGTGTTAGTATACACAGACATGTAACTCTTAATTTACATGCCTTTCCAAATGCAAATTCACAATGAGTTGTGTCTTTTTTTTTAACCTGATTTTGCAAATAATGACTAAGAGTCTATGTGAAACTGCATCAAAATTGGAATTGAGCCCCAAAATTTTTCAAATATTCCCTCTGTTCATGAGACATACATCTGTACTTCTTTAACATGTTACAGTAGGTCTGTTGATTCTTGTGCTGTATCTTCCCACAATTTCCATAGTTTGCTATTAAATCTAGAACATTAAATTGTGCTCTGTAGGTTCTTTTGGGGAATAATTTTTTTCAACCTCTCAGAGACTCCAACCCAAAGCACCTTCTGATCTGGAGATTCTCCCACCTGAAACCCCTAGCAAACGGGAGACTCCAACTTGATGTGTGCGAAGCGTGAAGTTCCTAGGGTTCTAGATGCTCTCTGGTGCTATCTAAGGCTTATTTTTTCAACATACGATAGAAATAAGTACGAAATCATTTCCAACAGGAGACAGAGAGCCAGGGCGGGAGAAATTAAATCTCAAGCGGGAGAACGGGAGATTTTGCAAAAATGGGTTTTCGGCGGGAGATCTCCCGTCAAAAACGGGAGAGTTGGAGTCTCTGACCTCTTATCAATGACAAGAAAACATTCAAACAAAGGCAAAGAGATTAAATAAAACAAGTTACAAATTGATGACTTTTTCTCTAGTACTACAATGTTATCAATATTATGCATTGTTCATTGAGGATTTTTGTTTTTTCGTAAATATCTCGAGCAGGTTATTGTCAAGTTTAATACATTGTACATCTGCATGTGGTAGTCTAGATAATAATTATATAATCTTTTGTGGAGTTTAGAGATAAGTATATGATAGTCAAATTATAAAGAGAGCTCAAAGACCCTAAAAATATAACTGTTATTCATATGTTCAAACACATATGATAAGTCACATCATTGCAAATTGTACTGTAAAGTGGAAGCTTTTTAGTTTCACCATTGGATGTGTTTAAGTAAAATTCAACCTAATCATGATTCAGTGATGAGTGTATTACACACCTATTTTGATATCTCCCAAATGATAAATGTGTGTCCTTATACAATCATGTAGTGTACTTCCTTGCTTGTTCAGTGGAGGTTACATGACATTTGCTCCTGCGACAATTGCTCCGGTCAAATTTTCTCTAAGGACTTAAGGTTAGGGCTGTGATGGGGTTTTAGGTTTAGTTTGATGTGAAGACTAGGATTAGGGTTAGGGTTATATTTGTGGGTAGAATTTATGGTTGGTGTAGCATGCAGACATTTCATGGGAGCAATTGTCCCAGGAGCAAATATCATGGAACATCGGTGGAGCACAAAATTCACAATTTCTACACCTCAAGCAATGCCACATCCACAGTAGGCCTACAGCACAAGTCCTATGTGTATTTGGTGTAATGTTTGAATGTGTGTACGCGTAATGTACACTTGTTTTTCTTCTTCGAAAGTTAAAGGAACACATCATTATTTTTTGTGTGCATGTGTGTATGTGTGTGCGTATGTGTGTGTGTGTTCTTGACAATACTATTTAAAGTGGTGTCTGTGTTTTTCTGGAAGCACGTATCGCATATTGATCATTTATAGATTCTTGCACTCTGCAGTGAGATTTGACACTTTCAGTTATCCCGCTTGCTTGGAATGTCGAGAAATTAGATTAGAACTACTAATTAACTCCTTGAAAACTTCCAGAGTTTAGATCTGGACTGCAGTCAGTAATGTGTCATTTTATTCAATTAGTAGCAATCAGTGCCCAGGAGCCCTAACCTCAGATCTGTGGCAATAGGAAAGCAGATCAAAAGACAGGATATCCCCTTGGTTCATGCTAACCAACATAAAGAGTAGTCTAAATTCCAACCACCTACATTTTATTTGTGTCCTATCATAAATAGCTGCAATCACATAGCATCATTTAGAAGTATGCGAATATTTCGTAAGGTTTTTATTTTCACAAATTTCGTGAGTCGGGTGCTATTCACGAAATTTTAGACATGCGAAAATAATGACTCTGATACTGATATGAATGTGACGCACACATATACAGTATACATTTCTCCGTTCAGTACGGTATAGTCCACGATCGTGAATTTAACCACTCGCAAAATCATCAGGAAGTCCCGATTCGCATATTTGTCCCTTCTTTCATGACTAATTTCTGAAATAAACTGGATTTTTTTTTCTTCAGTCTTTTTCGCAATGCCTGCTCATTTGCTATTTCTCAAATCAGTAGAAAGTTTGTATATGAGACTACCAAATCAAAAGTGTGCATGTTATTCACAATCATGCATACACACATGCACTTTATATACAAACGTGTGCAGACATACAATGTATAAAGGAAAAGAAAAAAGATATGCTGTGCAGATGATAAAGGTAGTAATCAATATCACATTTGTACATTGTATGTCCTTTCTTTTTTGATTAAAAATGCAAAGTTTTGTCAAAACAGCCTGCTGTTTCATGAAAGGTATATATTACTACATAAAGCCAGAATTCAGGTTGTTGAATCATTGGCAGTGAGTATCATTTTGACGTGCATATTACGTGGGTTGCTATTTTGAGCTACAATCAGACAATAAATGACTTCCTTCGAGACTTCTCCGCTGCTTCACACATTTTACTGTGCTAGAAAGATGAATGACAAAGTATAGAAGGAGCTAGGTTTCTGAGATAAAAATAACTTTATTGTGTTCAATTTTAAGACTGAAAAACAAATGTAAGTTATGCCTTGTTATTTTGGGCTGACCCCTGATATTAGTTTGTGTGTGCGTGGTTAGATGTGTGTGTGTGTGTGTGTGTGTGTGTGTGTGTGTGTTTGAGTGTAAGTGCATGAGAGAGTTAGTGTGCGGTACACATGCGCGTGTATTGTATAGTTTTTTTAGTTTGAGTTTGCGTGAAGAATCTGAGGTATTCATCAACGTAGATATTGTCACCTTTATAATGAGCTCTGTTTTGAGACATGATTATTATTATTTGTGGTACTGGATAATATTACTCTAATGATTAATATTTAATATTTGTATTTTTTTATATGAGCTCCCTTGTGGAGACTTTATGGGCTCCTTTGCGAAGACGTTATGAGCTCCCTCGTGGAGACATCATGGTACATATGATATTCCCGTTTAATACCTTTAATATTTATTATATATGTTTTATGTTAGTATTGTCTGGGGCAAATTATTTGTTGTATAGGGCCCCATTTTTTCTCTCTCCTCTTTCTTTAAAACACAACAACAACCTTGTTACAGAAAATTTTTGGGAGGGAAAAGGGGGATAGGTGTTGATCAAGCAAAGCAGAGAAGAAGAGACACCCTCTACAGTCAGTCCGCAGCGCGAGCGAAAACGCACGTATTTATTCAAGTCGTATGCACGGCTGAGCGGTGCGTGCATACGTAATGAGCAGATACATGTTCATGAATAAATCCGTGTAGAACGAGTATTTCTCGTCAGTTTTCGACACTTTTAGTATCGACTGAAAGAAAAAACATAAGCAAATATGCTCATGATCAAAATAAACGGAAAAAAAGAATATAGAATATTAAAATCCCTCTCGAAGTTCGGTATTGTATTCAAAAATATTCCTTCACGTTTGACGCCAAAAAACTAACCTGAAATCTTTCATGCCCCTCTAAAATATGGTAAAGACTATGTCCGCTAAAGTATATAGTATCACAATAAGGGCACGTTTTCCCATCTTCATTTCAATACGGGTCAGGAACTAGCAAAATTCAGAGGCATGTCTAGCGTCGAGTTTAAAAAGATTATCCTCGCATTCGCACCGGATTTCCGGGTCTGTGATTGGTCGAAATCTGGCGCAAGACGCGGCGTGTCGCATTGCGTAGTATCCATTGGCTGCTGACTCAATGCTGTGACTTTTAAATGTTAGGTTCCAGATTGTGATCGAATTTTCACTCTCTATACAAAACTTGAACTTTACACAGGAACCAATGATGTGTATGTGAGTGTGCACTTACAATGACCCTGAACAATGGACCTGGCTGCCACCTGTCCCGAGCTCTGCTGCAAGGCACATGAATGCTTAATCAATTATTCATGTGGATTGCCCCGAGCACTGCTAGTCTGAATTCTTGACACAGGGTGAAATGCATGCACATGAAAGAAGTAAGCACATGTTTCCATGTGCTTGCACACACCACATTTCAGAATGAACAAAGACTAGCTGCGATAGTGAAATTCCTCATGAAACATTCCAATCCTGGCCATTGTCCACGACCATTGTCTGGGTATCAACAACACATTCCACGCGTGTTCATTCACTACCCCACTTACAGTAAGAAAACATAATTTGCCTTGTTTTCAACAGGAAAATTCACAACCTTAAAAATGGTGCCCCTCCTCGTTTTTTAATTGATCATACTCGCTCAAGTTTCACGATTGTGAAATCGAAGAAATTACGGAGATCTATTTTCAATACCAGTCAGGAACTAGCAAAACATCAAACTATGATCTAAAAGCTTCTTGAACATTGGCAAAATAATCGTTTACTTTGATGCTAAAATGGACTACTATATTGACATCAAAAATAGGGAAATTAGGTATCAAATTAATGAGCATAATCAGCTCTATAACTTAACTAACCATCCTGGGTCAAACAATGCACTGCGAGAGCTATGAAATCTGTTGTTGCGACCTCTGCAAAAACTCTCGCAAAGTATCGCGAAATCTCGTCAGTCTCAAGGGCACAAACTGCGTAAACGTGATTCTGAATAAAATTGTCGTTCGTGCCTCATTATCGCACACGCTGCGGACTGACTGTCTACCTGCCGCATCGTCGTCACGACCGGGAAAGTCATCGGCTCGCGCAAAACCCCCTCTCAGCTGCCGATGGATTGGCCATGGTTTGGGGGAATTGAAAGTCAAACAGCGATCGGCAGGGAAGGACGGGAGTGGGAATTGTCCTTTATAAGTGATTTCCTGATATAGCAGAGCCTGTATGCGTAGATTTACGAGGCCATGTCTGTCTGCTCCCGCCGATGGCATTGTTTTCTACCATGCTAGCAATGTTTTGGTAGCGCCATGCCCTGTGTGCATGCCCTTGGTCACAGAATTTGCTTTCATGTTACACGCCAAGTGACAAATTGCTGTGCTTGTATGATAGAGCTGTCTTTGAATGGGAATGTGTGTTTGTGTAAATGCAAGGAGAATTTGGACTATGTACAGCTTAATTGCAGTAATTATGTTCCACGGATGGCCCTGGGCATGGTACCATGGGCTGGAACTTCATGTAATTATGCCCCTGCAGGGGATCTTAATTTAGAGCCCAGTGCTCAATCACGCACTCAAGGCAATGTGTAATCTGTTTTGTACAGTGCTGTTAGGGTTGATAATTGAATGGATGATAACAAATTCCTACTTAGCAATCCTGTAGTATTCCTGTAGTCAAGTAGTCTCATGAATTGTATTGAAAGGAACTGTAGATGACATAATTTTTTGAAATTGGACACTCATGCGCTTCCAAGCTATGCGTCCTTACATAGCTTTTATGTATTACTCATGATTTGCCACGTATTAATTAACATGATTTCAGCTGAAAGTTTTCAAGTACTGAAAGCTTTCAAGCTCACATTTCTAGCCATGGCAATACTGAAAAACAGTTTCTTCCAATTTTTAGGAAACTTCATCCCTATCTCCAAGCTAAGAGTTTGTTATTAGTATAGCAAGTGGCAATCTTTTCCCATATATGTGTGGTATATCAGGATATAAAGTTATTCCCTAATGTTCCAGTTATTTTGTTCACTGTGCAGTTGCCAGTAAAAAAGATCTAGTATATTGTAAAAATGATTTAATATCATATATCTCTTCAAATCACCAAGAGAATTGTTAGCTATTTAGGTTTACTACCTTCAGATGGGAAAAGTGATAAGTATTCAGAAAGAGGCATTCAGAGGATGTAGGTATACCCCCCTCACCCCACCAGCATTGTGCTGCACATCTGTGTGCAAGACTCTTTATCTGCATGATTATTCTGAAAATCTGCAGCTAAATTTTCTATCATCGCCAGCACTATCATCATCATCAACACAAGATAATTTCTTGTGAACTCTATTTGATGTGAATACTGTAGGGGTATGACCTCATGTCACAAATTGATTCAAAACTCGAAATTAAATATCGAGAAAGAATACAAATTTGGGTCAATAAGTATTGAGTTTTTTTGTAGTAAGTTTTCTTCACTAATTCAAATGAAGCTGAAAATTGTGTCCTCAAGAGAAATAAAACAATGGCCTCAAAATACAATTGACAAGAAGTGATGTGAAATACTCTGCATTAAATAGTTGTTGTATTATCAATCCCATCAGTGTGCAAAGTTGCAAATGTGGTGAATCGTTTGAATTAAAAATGACATTTTGAACTTAACAAGGGATGGGAGAGAGGGGGAAGGGTTGAGGGGAGCCAAGGAGGTGAGAAGTGGCTCAGGAAGGTGCTGGGAACTCACCCGCTCTTTTCCAGATAAGGATCAAGTGATGCAGTGGGGCCCAGCAGAGAGCCATATTTCCAGTAAAAATTTCCAACGTGACGTCCCCGGCCAGTTCATGGCCGCAGCCGTGATCGACGAACTCCGCAAACGACTCCCGTGCTCTGCGCTGCCCTCCTATGGTGTCCTATCGCCGGTGGCTGCCACAAGTTTAGGTTCAGAATTCATGCTCCTTGGCAGTGGCTGATGGTGCTTCAACATATCACAGTTAATAGCTCATCATGTTCAGGCACTGGTGCAGTGCAGAATATTTTATCATGCGTCCTGCAAGATCATTCCAAGTTCACGTACTCCGTCGATGAAGGCCAGTGAGTTTCTGTAAGTTCTTATCAGTGTTTCTTTCGCCTTAGGATGCTCCTATTATAGTCCAAGTTCAAATGAGATTTCTGATGATACACACTCAACAAAATTTTTGCTGCCTTTTTTAATTCCAAATCTTCTTCACTGTTTTCCCAAGACCGTCACAGAGCCCTATGCAGTGTGACTCGTTTTAATTCAGTCATTCATCTATTGGTGCGAAAGTTCGGCATAGTAAATTAAAAAATCCTCGACAAGATCAATTGCGACAGCCTCCGAGAGAGAGAGGGGGAGAGAAACATGCCGTGGAACACACAAATTAGTGAGAGTCACACTGAGAGATAGAACTCGCGGGCGCCATGATGTAACGCTTGACAAAGCCTCTTTGCCGGCCTTCTCCAGCACGCCACTACTCTCCCTCACTGGCATGCTAGCGCTGCGCTAATTTTGGCTGTACTGCAAGAGAGGGGAGGGGGGATGGGGGAAGTGGTCCATTTTGATTCCTGGCAGGGGGAAGGAAGCACAGTAAACCACGGTAGAACAACAGGGGGAAGCACTTAGCAACCGTCCCTTTCACCCACTCCTCTCACCTTCTCCACCTCTGCATGGGTGCATGGGAGTTGAGGGAGGTGAGCAGCAGGGATGAAAGGGGTATCATAAAAAGGAGATATCAGGGAAAGTGACCAGAGGGTGAGATGACAGCTTCTGAGTTGGAAGGTGTCATGAATTATTCCATGGTTTACTTTATGCCACAATATGTATATCCTGAAATACATCACTAAAAACCATGACTCTAATCTCTATATCGCTTGGACTGAGTCTGCGATTCCTGTTTTTCTGAATTTTCTCATGGAGAGATGATTTTTGTGCGATGTTATAACCATCATAGTACTAGTACACTGTAGTTGTAGTCGTAGATGTGTTGGTGATGCTGACAGTAAAAACAGCAACAATAATGGCATCAATGCAAATGATAATGCTGATTATAATGATTGTGATCATGATGATGATGATGATGATAATAATAATAATAATAATAATAATAATAATAATAATAATAATAATAATAATGATAATAATAATAATAATAATAATAATAATAATAATAATAATAATAATAATAATAGTAATAATAATAATAATAATGATAATGATAATAATAATAATAATGATGATAATAATAATAATAACCATAATAGTAATGATTGCTGTATGTGATTGAAATAGAATCTTAAATGTTGCATGTGGAGAAGACTTCATATGATCTTGGCTATTTTGCAGCCCAGTTTCACGTTTCTCATTGCTCTAATTTTGGAGACTCGCGACCAATCCTCTCCCCTTCCCACATCATTTTTCTCCTGAAAAGAGCAGAGATCTCATCCAAATAATAGCTGATTTTGTCAGGACCAGCCCAGACGAGGATGGGATGTGCCCCACCCTTTCATAGAGAAATTTGTCATTTTTGCGTTGCTGTCACGCGCAGGACGATAACCTGCTCGCCAACGACTCTCATCATAAGGTGAATCGGTGGACAGGTGTTTTCACTTTGTCAGAAGATTAATGGGATCACGTTGTCTGGCGTGACCATGCCATTCATTGAGAAACTAGCCCTCCGAGCCCACTGGCAAGTCAGTGCATCCACTGTCGTGCATTTGGGTCTGACTAGTATACTAGAAAACTTCAGACCATTTTGCTTCCAGATCTATTTTAGAACTTGGAATGGTTCCTGGAACTACTGTGCTACAAGGAGACTTTATTTTCCTTGTATTTTACATTATTTGTTGTTGTTGTCTCTTTCAGGAAATGACATAATCTCTGTCAATTAGAGCTTCCAAGAATGAAACTGTCCGGAGTATTCTCTTCCGTGAAATGTGATGTGAATGTTCATTTCATTATAATCTTTGGTTTTGAAATCATTCAGAATGAGGAAATGTGTCGAGATCTGTATATTTAAAGTTGTTGTTTTTTTTTTAACAGCTGGAAAAAAATATTCAGTTATATCATCAAGTTTTTATGTTTCAGCAGCTGCAATCATTGTCAATTTTTCTTGATTCAATGTACGATATGTGTATAAAAAAAAAATTTTAGCAGAGCACAACAGGAATTTGGTGCACTCATGATGAATGAAATTGAAACAAAATACTACTTTTTGGGTATGTGATTTGTATGATTTTCTATTACCAGGAATATGCCCTTTGTTCGTAATGTAGACTAACGTGAAAAGGATATGTATATAGATAATCCCACCCTGGTTTTGTTTTAGAAAGACATCACACAAAACCACCAATCCTAATTTAGTATTGTGTTCAATTTTGTGAGCATTCAGTGAGAGCAGCTTTAAAGGGATGATACAGTATTGGTGGAGATGAGAACTGGGCTTTTAAATTTTTGCGAGATACCAAGAAAACACTTATGATATAGTACAGAGCATAACGTTTTAAGAGGAATTCAAAGTTTATTTGATGAAAATCGGGTTCGGAATGACTGAAACATCCAAAAACAAAGTAAAACAAAGTGATCATAATAAAGTGTGGGTCCCACACTTTATTAGAATCGCTCTTTTTTGGATATCTCAGCCATTTCAAAACCAATTTTCTTCAAATAAACGTTGAATTCCTCATAGAATTACATGCTCTTTCATATTCCATAAGAGGTTTCTCATTATCTCACAAAAAAATGTTAGAAACCTAAAATTAGGTCTCAACCAAAACTATACGATCTTTTTAACCACAAACCTTGTGTGATTTGACTCAGTTCTGCAGTGTGCACTGATCCAGAATGCGTGCATTCTTGTCCAAGCAGGAGCAAATTTTGCAGGCACGTTATCTTGAAATACTGCACATTGCCAATTTACCACAGTGAGACTTGAAATGATATCGATATTATCCATTCATCACCAAAAGATGCCTTGAAGTTTGTACCATCAATAACACAAAATTGAGGCTTTAAAATCTACATACATTTTAATACCACAGGAAGATATGCTTGTTATCATTGTACAACTAGGAAGACTCCGTCCACCCCATTGTTTGGCTGCTCATCACATGCTATTCCCTTAAAGGTACAATTACACCTTTTTGCAAGCTAGCATACAGATGCTATGAAGTAGTTTTTGATAGCGCACAATAATGTTATAAACCATTTACAGAATTCCCACAGCTTGGCCATCAATACTTGCGCTACATTCACCCGTGTCAAAGACCTGGTTATCCAATATTCAGGCCTAGGCTGGCACAATGCCTGTCTACTTTTGAAGTGTTGTATAAAACAAATAATGAATGCAACTGATTGACAGATGTGTTGCATTGACAAATGATTGACAAATGTGTTGCATTTCATGTGTTGCATTTCATGAATTTGAATAAATAATGAATGGTCTTTACTCGTACAATAATAAGAAATAATAGTGACCTTTTATAATGCGCTGAAGTCCATCAAGAATGATGGTCATGGCGCTCTTGCATAACCGACAGTACATAATACAACCATACAATATTCAAATACGATAACTTATCAGAGCAAATGAAATACAAACAAAAACAAAATGCTTTTTCTATACATAACAAAACTAATCTCAGAACATAAGAAAAGCCCATCATGTACGAAATATGCAGTAACGTGTACAAAACAACTTAGATTATGACAATCATGCTTCATTCACAATTGAGAATTAAACAGATGCGTCATTTCAAGATTTCATGTTTGATGCAAGATGCGACGTACAATCTATTCAGCAGTGCTTCTTCCGTCTAATCTAAGTGCTTGCAATGCCAAATTTACAAATAGTGATTAGTCCTTATTTGTGTTATGGAACAAGTTTTGTATTCAAGATGAGACACTAGTACTATTTGCAAACAACAAGACTTTCACTATTCAAGTGTGAAATCCTGCACCATCACACTTATGACCAGTCACTCACTTTACAAGTGTGTCTCACATTGGCAAGACTTAGATTCGGCTGAAGAGGCCGACTGGAGTTGGACTATGATAGGAATGAGAATATCAATTGTCATGAGAACAATGCAGTACTCTGATGACAACGACTGAGTAAATCCTGTCTTGATCAGTAGTTTGATGGCAGTTTCAAAATGAGTATACTCACACTCCAAGCTTTTGAAAGTTTGGTCGAGTCATTATCAGGAAACCTTGTTTGTGACCGGTACCAACCAAAGCATGGAGAAGTCACCTGTCATCAATATCCCAATTTCTAGAAATTCTTCAGACTCTGTGCTTTCTAGCGGTGTATAGTTTGCCCCAATTCAGTCCGTCCATTGAGGACGGACTGATTTTGCTACAACACGCATTTCCCATAGACACTGCCCGAGTATACTCGGGACTCGTCCTCAACGGGTTAACCAGGTGAGGATGAGTCCCGCTATACTCAAGCAGGTGTCTATGGGAAATGTGTGTAGTACTAGTAGCAAAATCAGTCCATCCTCAATGGGTTAAAGATGTGCCACAGATTCAGTAAGTGAGCTGGTCTCCAATTTTACTCTGTTTTGTATGTCAAAAATTTAAGATTTAATTGCAGTCACACATCCAGAAGGTTTCACATTCAAATATGATTGCTGAATTCAAAACTTTATAGTATTAAAGCATTGATTATTACATTCCAACCCCCCTCAAAAAAAAAGAAGAAGAACATTTTAAACTAATAAGCTGCTTTTGCATTTTGTCAAGTGTCGTGTCAGCAACTTCATCATGGTAACAAGGCTATAAATTACTTATGATTTTCAGTTGTAATGCAGCAAAGAGATACATTTCATTTCAGCAGAGCATCTTTTTCTGGTCAGCCCTAGAACCTTGGCCAAAGACACCATAATTTTTTGTTAGTATGATGGCTGTGAGCTGCAGCTGATAAATACTAGGTGAAATTTGCTTGAGGAAGTTTGTTTTCAGTGGAAATGTGACGTAAAGGCTTATCTTTCCAAATGGTCAATGTAAGTTGGAGTGACCAATGAATTAGATTCAGCCTTGCTCCTCTTTCCTTACTCCCACAGAGGTTTAATTCAAAAGCATGCATGGTGCTCTGGTACTTAATCATTATGTTACCTGTTGATACTGCACTTAATTCTCATACATGTATGTATTTAGATCATATTGTCTAGGTGGTAATCAAAATTATGAGAATTGTGAAGATTTGCTACTCCCTGCCAACATAGACAATCGGTATAAAATGGGACTGGTGTCTAAGCTTGTGTTTACAACAAGAACCTCCCTGTCATTGTAGTAATGTTAAGGATACATCCTTCTTAGTCTAAACAATGTATTTTTGTCTTCGTAATGCAGACAGACTGGGTCTTCTATCCTATTTGTGCTTAATTGTGCTACTGTAGAAACAGAACCCCCCCCTTCAAAAAAAACCACCACATTTTCACAGCGGTTTTCAAAGTATATTATCCTGACTTTGATTAAAACATTTCTCACTCACTATGTGTAAAATACAAACTTCCTAAAGCAAATTCTACCCAGTCAATCTTGTGAAACTGAGAAGCATGACTTTTGACACAAATCAGTTACTATGAATTTAAAACGTATCTGCACTTTAGAGAAAAATAGGAGAGAACAAAACTTCCTTACAATGTCAGTTTTATTGAGTTTATTTGGATAATGACATTAGTCAACGAAACAGTCGGCGAGCTTTCAAACAGTTGTATAACTATGAAACAATCTATTAAAATTGTAAACACATAAAGACATTTGCAATACTTCTCTTACCAGTACGGTTCCAATGAAATATCTGCATGCTAAGACAAATGAGAATTCTGCCCACACACATAACCCTAACCCTAATCCTAATCCTTACATCATACTAAATGTAAAACCCTATCACATCCCTAACCCTAAGCCGAAGTCCATCCTTGGAGAAAATAAGATTAGAGCAGAAGCAATTATAAGTTACAGGAGCAAACGTTGTGTCACTTTGTCACACTTTGGTATGCCAATTTGCTGTATATTTTTGCGTGATTATTTTTTCACCCCTGAGTGGCTCAAGAACATATTCAATTTTTTTTTAAATTCATGCTGCACAATTGTCAACCCATTGAAAATGTGCAGAGAGAATGGTGAAGATATTATTGTGGGTTTTAGAATTCGTGCTGGCCAGAAGTAGCATGAAGTATGCAAAAATTTATGCATTTACATATATTTATGTGCACTTGAGAAATGCATGTAGCAGTACCAGAAAGATTGGAGGCAGGGATAGAAATAAATGGGGGAGGAGGTGGCAGATATAAATAAAAATTGGATTAGTAATGGACTGAATGTTCTTTACTTTGTTCTGGAATGTTGCCATGGTTTTTGGTGATTGGCTTTTTTGATGAGCAGTGTAGGTATGGCATGCATGCAAGATAGCCAAGCTAGAAAGACCAAGCTTCATAATAAATGAATGTATGAACCTTTGCAGAACCCCCAAACCTTGAGCAAAGTGGTGACAAATTTGCAAATTTCCACCAAATGTTTGACATGTATGCTCTGTCATAGCCTGAAGCTGATCCAGTCCTCTGGTGAGCTGTGAAAAGATTATGACATCTAATTCTATCTCGATTTGCTTTACTCGATCAGTTATGGTCTTGTTGAGACATTGGATGAGAACCTTACCTGTTTGTTCAAATTGAGCTCGTAACGCTGCAGCGGTCCCTAGACGTGGAAAAGTTGCCGATTTCCTTCCACGCTCCATTTTTTTTGAAAAGGTCTCAAAATTACTGTGGATTCCACACTAACAGAAGACAGTGGTATAACTTCTCACACACCTGCCTTCTCGTCAATCAAAATAGACGAGAGGGTTTTCTGTCCATCACCAAGTATTTTGGATGTGTTGATGATGGTAAAGTCACTTCAGAGATGCACAATCACAGTGTTTCTTAGCTTCAGCAAAAGTCTTTGAGTATTCCGAAATTACTTCCATCACATGCAGCAGGGATGATTGGCGAGTATCACTTTGTCAGTGTGACACACTGTAGCAGCTAGAGACGAGAAAAAAAGTTCCGCCAGTTTTGTTGTTTGTGTTTTTCAGACACCATTCCCTATCGCTGTTTTTGCACTCTCCCGCTGTGTAATCTCTTCCGAGTTACATCAGGCTTGTCAGATTTTGGAGAAAAAAAGTTTTTAAAGGCACTTTGTAGAAGGTAGGGCCTAATCTCACGACATTTCAGCAGAAACCCACAGCAAAGAATCGTGTCATTACAGTATGTAGGCCGTACAGTCAAATCAGTACCAAATTAAAACCTTCAGTGTACTTGCACAAAACACACTCTGACGTCGACTGGGAGGAAATGGAAGGGAAAACGAAAAGATAGACACAAAATGAAACACAATAATTCAACACTGAAAGGAGTTGAGACCAGAAGTGCCATGTGTATGTTTGGCCTCAAGTTGAATTCCGGTGGTTCACGACTAACAGGATTTTGTTTCCCTTTCGTAGCATAATAAAACCAACCAGGCTTTACATTACACAGGAAGTTGTGTTCGCACTGACTGCCCGATTAAATTTTCTATGGTGACAGCTTTGCAACACGGCCAATGCTTATTGTTCATGGAATCACATGCTTGTCTATGCTCTGCTTCACTGGGTCCTAATTACCTTTTCTTTTCTTTTTTTTTTTTCTTGCTTGCTTGTTTGTTTCCTAGTCTGTGTATCCCTGTAACTAGTCATGGTAACTTTATTGTCTGTTAATGTATAACTATCAGTCGACCCCGTGGTGCCATAATTGTCACTGGAACAACATTGTTGTTGTGTAATGCATTTTATTTCTCTCCCATTGACCAAAATCACACCTTTTCAATATGAAGTAGAAACTGGTGATATACATGTAGGCATGTAATATAGATTGCATCTTTTAATATCTGGGATACTTGAAAATGCAGAATAGCTATCTCCCTTTTCAAAGCATCAACCATTATTAAAGCGGATATCATTCCTTCTTATCTCTGATTACATGGTGGTTGGTTTCTATGTCAAAGATAGCTCTTGATTTCCTGATTATTTCTTTTCTCATACACAGTGCAAAGCGAAGATTTTTTTTTTTTTTTGGGGGGGGGGGGTTCAGAAAAGAAAAGGGAAAAAATTGTTAGGAAAAGGGACTGGGCATCTGTGAGTCTTTACATGAAAATCCACACCATATTCTAAAAGAATTTGAGATATGATTATGGAGAAAGTGAGCCAGCCGGTTTAGACCTTCCTTTAAGATCAGATTATTAAGTTAATGAAAGACTTGGAATTCTAAACTCTGGTTTGTTTTCATGATATATTAATATCAGTCACACCTTACATATATGAAAATCAAGAAACTGCATCTTTTGCATGAAATTGTGTGAGAGTTTTAATGATTCAGCAACGTATACTTTGTTGAAAAGATGAAATTATTTTATGTCATTTTCATAAGGAAACCAGTGATCAAGTAGCATTTCAAGGACTCATCATCACCTCATACAATTTGCATTTTTGATTGTGACCATCTTCCTTTTTTTTTGAAGCATGTTAAAATGCACTGTTCCATAAAAGAGTGATATCAGTGGAAGTTCTATCATCTTATTTTATTCCAGTCAACTTTAATTTGGGGCCATATTATTCCCATTTTAGTGATGTTCTCTTTTTTTCTTCATTTTTGTTACCTTCATCCTTACCCACTCTGTCAGAATGATGCAAAGAATTAAAGGGATGGTATAGTTTTTGTTGAGACCTGGCTTCAAGTTTCTAATTTTTTTGGGTGAGGTAGTATGAAACCTTTTATGAAATATGAAAGAGCATGTAATTCCAAAAGGAATTCAACATTTATGTGATAAAAATTGGTTTTGAAATGGCTGAGATATCCAAAATAATGGCTACTAATAAAAGATGGGACCCACCTTCCCACCTTCAATTAAGATCTCTTCGTTTTATTTTCTTTTTGGATATCTCAGCCATTTCAGAACCAATTTTCATTGAATAAACTTTGAATTCCTCTTAGAATTGTATGCTCTCTAACATTTCACAAGTGGTTTCTCAGTACCTTGCAAAATGTAATACACTCAATCCTCATTCCCACCAATACTATACCATCCCTTTAACTTTGTGTGTGCCATTATCATGAGCAAGCTGCTTGTGTGTATTGCCCATTACATTTTGAGAAGGTGGTACATGGAGAGTTAAGCTGTTGGTACAGAAAGGGTTAACTCTTTGCGTGTTGATTGGCACAGGAAAACCCCATAGTGGTGTACACACTGTCCAAAGTCCCCGGCAGAGACAGGGTTAACCCACATCTTCCGACCTATCTCCTTGCATAGATGAGGAAACAATATGATGTATCATGCACTGCACAATGTCATCTGGAGATATCAATGGCTTTTGTCTTGAAAAGCGATACATTTTGACTTCAAATAACCCTGCCATTTGGCAGCATCTAAAATGATTTTTTTTTTTCTAAATCTAATTTTCTCTCTTCTCTGAGAGCATTTTTGGACATAAGTGGAATGGTATGTCATTGATTAAGAGTTATCACTTCATGCTCTACTTGGCATACCTATTTTTAACACCTCAATGGTACCTCAATGATAGCATGTACAAATCGAGATAACTAACGTGCATATTGAAAATTTCAACGTCATATTGCAAGGGAAATTTATTTCGTCCTAATCATTTGGCCTATGCGATTTGGAAAAAAAAAAGACAAATATACTGTACGAGCTGAAATTTTCGCGGTGGTTTTATTTTCGCAAATTTCGCAAATCGCCTTTGAACTGCGAAAATAACAACGCGCGAATAACTAAGTTCAGTTAGACCCTCACAACCACAAAATTAACAGCACGAGAAAATGTCCTCCAAGTAGTAATTCGCGAAAATATCTGTACGCGAAAATTTCAGCTCGTACAGTACATTTTTGTATGTCAAACCATACTTGTTCAGACTTTTAATTGTGTCTGATTAGAGAATGAATGCTCTTAAAGGCTGAGCTGAATTTCTATTCAAAATCACTTAATTACCACAAACATTAAAATTCTTCATTTTTTAGAATCAATGATAGGAGAATTAAGGTTTTTGACAATCAGTTAAAAAAGAAAATTCACTAACAATGAAATCACCCGCTGACTTACAGATCAATCTCGTACATTTGTATGTGATTTTACAACTACTGTTTGGAGTGTGAACACAGCTCAAAACAGCAGGAAGTGCCGATCGGGATAATGGTGTATTCTTCTCAGCATTTAAATCTCCCTCTCTCTCACCCCGCGCCTTCCGTCACTCTGTACCATCTTTTCTCTCACATATATTCATTCTTTGCTTTCTCTCTCCCCCCATCCCTTTCTCTCTTTTCCCTTTCTTTCTCCATCTAAATCCACCTTTGTCTCCTTGGATACCAACGAGCTTCTACAAAGTGTATTTATCTCCACTCATGTGTACACATCACTCACCTTCTCTGTTTTTCTTCTGTATCTTTTTTTTTTTTTTTGGGGGGGGGTAGTATTTTGATGCTTGGTATTGTACATGCTATGTTCTGTTTAAAGGTGAAAGTGCTGATTTTTTCTTCAAAATGGACACATTGTATGGATAAGAAACATATGGTATAACACTGATATCTGCCAAAAAAAAAAAGGTATTGCAGTGTTGCAGTCTCTGAGCTTACTTAATAGCGATTACAATGTTGAACAATCGATTACAAATTGGGCCATGCTCAGTATGCTGCATGAGAGTGGATTGAATGCAACGTCAGTGTTATGGGTGTGATTAGTCACACGCATTGATGGTGACTTGTAGCATTTTACCTTCTCACTGTTGAACATGGAGGATAATTCAAGAATAAAAGTCATGTACTACTATTGAAATCTTTTTACGCTTTTAATCTCAAAATATTCCAAAACAGCTCATGATCCTGGGAAATTGCATCAACAAAACAAGTTTCTTGGTAGACCATTTTAGTGTAATGAAAATTCCAAATGATGGAAGATGAATACGTACCGGTAGTCTTTCGAAGAACTATGTTTTGTATTTCCTGTTACAGCCATGAAAATTATATCCTTTCATTAGCTTGTATACTGTAGAGGCAGGTATATTCAGACCTTTTCTCAAAATAGTAAAACTGGAAGTATCTTTCTGATGGAGGGGGGATAAAATACTATAGATTTATTTGGAACCCCGAAAAAATTCCAACCGTTATTCTCAGTACAAAAGGGGAGCGTATTTTTGAGTGACATGGGTTTTTTTTTTTTCATTGTTTTTTCATACTCCAGAATGTATTGTAAGATTTCATACATGATGTTTGGAGACATTATACTTCAATCACGCCAAATTTTGTGACATTTGCAAAGAGAAATATGACCTAAAGGGTGACTTCTTGAACAGAGTGAAAAGATTAAAATCATAGGTATAAGTTTTGTAGAGATTACACCCACAAAGTGTAAGATGAGGAAATTATGGGACTGAAAAAAAAGTCAAGCACATGTTCTCATGAAACTTGATAATGGTCGCAACTACATTCAGTTTATGGATATTCAAATGAGATGAGGTTTGTGATGTTGTATCACCTCACAAATTCCCCACATTTGTGTTTTACACCAGGAACTTTGATAAAGATTTCTATGTAGGTCACGGGAGACTTGTGAAAGTGAAAACTTTGACACTTGTTTTCATTCGAAGCCAACATTACCACTTCCAAAAATGGCTGAGTATTTAAGATTGAACTATCTTAATTGTATGCTTGCTTAAATAAAACATCTATGATTAAAGTGTTTGCTTCCGTGTATACACAGAATATTAATGCCAACTTGTATGAAGTGGCATTTCATAGCAGCCATTTTGTTCTTTCAAGTGTTACCCTAGTATTTGGAATTTTGAACACAGATTTTTGGATGTGATATCACAGCTGTGCAATTAATTAAACTTTCCTTGCTCTGAGGGGCATGATTTGCCTACTTTTGATTAATAGACTGATAACACAGCTTTGCCCAGATGAGACATCAAAAACTTCGACATGATGCCCAAGGAATTAACCCTGTGAATCACTATATTGGACTCATCAAAAAAAAAAAAAAAATTGTCAGACTCTACATCATCATAGATACATGTGTATCTAAATATGAATTTGGCCATGAAAATTTGGGTGTTGGTGTTACAAGGGGCCGCTAGTTGCGTGGGGAGTTTTGATTAAAAACATACTTTTGTTGTTGTCATGTGTATTGCATGACATCAATAAAGAAGCACAAACAAGGTCTTATAGTAAAAACATAGATCTCGTGTGCCTGCAGGACTGTGAATTTTTTGCTGTAATATGTACACTACAATAAGTGAAAGAATGCCCTGAGGAATACAATATACAACACTGCACACTGGCACTGGTCTGATGGTCCGGGACCAATAAAAATCACTGTGAGTCCAGCAACTTTTTCAGGAATGGACCAGTAAAACATGGAAATACTAGTTGACAAGTTGGACCAGTAGAAAAAATGGGTTAGCGTGCAGCCCTGCAATATATATCGGGCCATAGCGGTTTCCATCAATAGCGAACAAGATTGAATTACGTGCAGCTTGTAATGCATGCCGTTCAATACTACTGCTTGGACACAATTCTGTCGTCACAGTACTAGCAGCATTCTATACCACCACTACTGAATGGGGAGGGCACTTCTGGAATAAAAGTCGTTATACCGAACTCTGTTATTGCACACATTCAATCTCAAAATACAACAGAACAGCTCAATATCCTGGCAAGTTGTGCCAGCCTGACAACTTTCTTGGTAGAGCTTAATATCGATATGTTGCAAGCAACTTCCAGACGTATGTTAGAAGGTGAATTTTGAGTCCTGCCAAGTACTATATTTTAGCTTTAAGCATGACAGTATACATACTTTCACTTTTATAATTCATCGGACAGAACTTTCCCCGAACACTAGAACAGTGCTTCCTTTCTGTTTCGTGATTGGAAATGAAATAAAGAAAGTCTATGAAAAGGGTAAGTGCTCATTTATTTCCGCAATAAGTAAGATTAGATCTTTCACATTGTGATGACAGTTACATTGCTACTGATATTGGCAGAGCTCAGTGTTCTCTTCCTTTTCACAGGAATTTAAGGGTTGTTGCTTGATAATGTTGTGATATCCACAGTAAAAAATTCCCAAAGTTATTGTAGTCTGTTGAAGTCCCACAAGACATGGATTTGTTTTTATTAGTGTGGACATTGTCCTAATGTATGTGTAGATGCGAGAAATATTGTGCCAACTCAACTCCACATAGATGGTGTAATATATCTATTTTTTCATTGTTTATTTTACTTATTACCACATTATTCAATGCCTCAGTAAGTGCTACATATAAAGCTGCTCCAAAATTTGTGACACAATCAGACATTTATATACAAGTCAGTGATTCCATCTCATTTTGGCATTTTTTTTAACATTTTTTTTTTTCCTGACAATGTGCATATATAATTGCTATATTTGAAACACTTACACGTTATCATTCTCTGTATAAAGACAATACACTATGTTAATGCTGTACTTACTGGTGACATGATCTCCAAAAATCAAAATAACATATTGTAATACCTCCATTGAAAGTTTAATATGACAGCATGCATATTCTGTATGGCTATTTAGAGTGTATTCTGTGACATATTACATTATTATTCCCTACCTTTTCAAGGTAACTGTATTGCAGCTGACCTCAATTGAAACCACACACACAACTTTATCACATGTTTCATCAACAGGAAGGGGAAATGTTGCAGCAACATAAAAAGTTGTGGGGTTGAATTGGAAGAGTTCCGAAGATCTTTGTCGCATGGAGGTTGAGTCATGTGTCCTAGTTATGATTTCTGCTGTTGACAAAGAGAGCCTATATGGCATTTTGTTATTGTTGTTGTTGTTGTTGTGGATGATGATGTGTAGCGCTGAAATATGTTTTCAGATCTCCCGATGTTTGCTTTTGGCACAGATCCCAGGGCCTGCTGAGTAGGACTAGGCCCGTGGCTGGGCAGGTCAGGCTACATGACGTCAGCGGTGCCTCCGCCCAGGCCAGGCGCTGGTACCGAGCTGCGCAGTGCACCGAACTGGGAAAGCCACTCTCCGTGGCAACCCTTCCATCAGTGGAGGAACTTGGGCCGGGAGAGGTTTGTTTATCAATCTTCTTCTTTCAGTTGCTGTCAAAATGTGACCGTGCACCTCAAAACGAACATAAAGTCGCACACACTGATTTTGCGTGAGGACTGAAAATAAGTGAAATGGGTCAACCTAGCCGAACTTGACTTTTTCATATTTTCTGAAAGAGCGGGTCTTCTTTTACATTATGCTAAAATTTGGTATCATAAAAAGGGCAGGAAAGTGTGTTTTCTTAGTAGTTTATCTGGAACATTTTTGGTAGAATAGTGTGATTAGGTGTGTCTTTAGAATCCCTTTTTCATTTCTGAAAAACCTTGTCCACACTCTTCACTTTCAACTCTAATAACTTTTCAAAGGATAGTGCTACTGCTTTGAAAGTTGGCATTAATTATGGACAGAATGTGTTAATGAGGCATGCTTAATTTCAATTTAATCTGATAATCTCTTCATCATTGTTACTCTGGTGGTTTACTTCCTGTTTTTTGTCCCATTCATCGCACTGCCAGCACGGTTTGGTAAAGATTAAGCGCTTGAATAGACACTGTACTTCACAGCCTCTTTTCTCAGTTCACACTTTTCCTGAGTTTGTGCTTTCTTTCCAATATTTGATTAGGTTAGGAGAGTCCATTTGATTTGAGTTATACATCATGTTAAAGCTTAAAGTCTGCTCTTTCAGAATATAGTCTTAACTAAAAATTCATGTCTGGCGACTTTTTGTTTGTTTTGAGCTGCAGGGTCACAAATAAAAACTGTCTAAGGCCTCAAACCGTTGTAGATTAGTCTCAAGTGTACTCAGACAGGGAATGCGTGTTATGCAAAATCAATTACTGTAAAAGTGGAAATTTTCGCGCTTTTGAAATTTCCACGCTTTTCACGCAACTAGAAACTAGCGCAAAAATAAAAGCACGCGAATATTTTTGCCTGCCATATGTTCCAGTAGTTGAGGTCTTGATTCTGTGGAATTTAAAACATGCAAAACTCTTCTTACCCCGCTGAGCGCGAAAAATTAGTCGCGTGAAAATTTCCACTTTTACAGTAGTCCTCATTGGGTTAATTTTCCTTTTGGGCCAATGTTAGTGAGTTACTGTTGTTTATAATTTCATAAATGAGAGTAATTTTTGCACATACCTTAATATCTCTCCAGATAATTAAGAGTTCTTATTGTCACACTTATTCAGTGGAATGCGAAATTTCAAAAATGTTTGTATCACAGAATATTCTACACTGGCAGTATACGAATAATTTATGAGTTGTGAGTGCATAGGGCACGAATATCGCACGAGGCGCGAGATGAGCCACTGGTCTATTCAACAAGGCGCGTAGCGCCGCGTTGAATAGACCAGTGGCGAATCTCGCGCCGAGTGCGGTATTACGTGCCCCAATGCACGAACAAAATCATAAATTATTCGTTTTATACAACACCTTGTCCACAATCACAATACAAAATTAGTGACCGCCAACTCAGGAAGGCCCAAAAATAAATGTAACAATTAGGCAGAGAATTGTAAACCACCCTGTGTACTGCTTTCAAACACTCGTCATGATTCGACCACACAGTCACAGGAATCACGAACTCCGCAGGGTCTATACCCATTCTACGCTAACGTTAGATCAAGTTAGGCCTGGCTGTAGGTCGATCTGAGATGTCGGTAGATCTAGTAGTAGGTCTAGACCTTGTCTATTTCCAAAAATGATTTTGTATAAAAACACAGAAAAATAATCAAATTACGGTTTCTCAACTTGAAATGAAGTCTTGATGTTGGGTTCACTGTGGTCCACGTAGCAGATCAGAGTCAAAAGTAAAAACACAGCAGTACCGCTAGGTGTATACAGGCCGCGATACATGCAACTAGCTAGGTAAAGTAACTGCGCGTACACGTTAACGTTGCAGTACTCCGCCGCGCCTGGTCTGTGAGACTTACCGGCAGCGCAGCGCAGCCGGCCAGCACGTACAATGTAGTTTGCTGGCGCTTTGCTACGGGTGTGAGCCACAGAACTCTGTGAGCGGCCATGCATTAGTAGCCCCCCGCGAAGCCGTGCTATAGTACCTTCGAGCCGTGCTATAGGCCCATGCCAGGGGCCTATTGTATGGCTGTCACTCTCAATGAGTTTGATAGGTATTTTCTATTGAATGTCATGTGACATGTTCTTGGCCAATCACAATTCGACATCATTCTGAGGTGTTGTATAATAAATACTGTTGCACGTAGAGAGATGTTTAAAGGCAATGATTAAGCCATCAATAAACCAATGTGATTAGGTCATGACGTTGTTTATTCGAGCCGTTTCAGCCTGAGTGGATTAACACCTTTAGTCATGGGTCTGCTGCTAATCTCGGGATTTTGAGTTGATCTGTTCAATCCACAACCAATGTGGCTCTAATATTTATACAAACAGCAACACTTTACTCAGAAGTAACAATGGGATGTGTTTGAGGTTTAAAATGATCTCATTCAGAAGTACTATTCACAAGCATAATAACATATTTTTAAAAATTATGAAAAAATCTCATTATTATTATTTTAGTAATTATGGTAAAAAAAAAAAGCCACGATGTGGCTGAATTGGCAATGCGATCATTATCACGATTGCAAAAATTTAGCGGCCACGATGGCAGTGTGTAATCGTACATCTGAAGAACATAAGAAGGGTGTTACACAACACCGTAGCCTGTAGTATACGTCGTATGACATTACCCAACGGTATGGTGGAGTGCATCATTTACCACATTATGTGCAAATGTGTATGAGACAGCAACTGAGACACAGAAACAGTGTGTGCATATAAATGCTGTTGAAGTTTGCAAATTGTTGATTCTGAACTTCGCGTATCAATCATATAAAGCAATTCAATGGATACTTTTACCGTTAAGGCACGTACTGCTCCTATTCATTGGATAAGCCGCATGTTTCAGGAATGGGACTTGCAAGACAAGTTTGTAGCTGGTTGACCTCATGATTGAGAACCACAGCGCCTGAATTAGCAGTTAGTATCAATAAATGAGTTATGAATAATGCATAAATAAGAATATAAACTAGTGATTGCTCACCTTAGGGTAGCTTGTTGTAAATCTCACAAATGGCAGTCACCTCATGAAATTTGCAAGAAATAAAACCTCTGCAAAATATGTGATGTATTCAGCCGTGATCATTAGCATTTGATAGAATGTGTTATGCTTATGTATAGAACCTCAACCTTATTGGAACATAGTGACCAGAATAAGCTGTTTAAAATCCAGACCCTACCTGCATGTCATTGCAAGTGGAGATTGGTACATCACACTGAAAAAAGAAAAAAATTAGTGTCAGCCTTCATTTCACAGCCTCTTATGTTTAAATAAGATCACTCTCCGTGATGATTTTTTGTTTTATATGTCTGTTTGTATATAATAACCATTCAAATATATGTCAAGATATCTGCACATATATTGTCAGTCATTGGCGTGGATTAACCTTTAGAGCTCAGCCAATGTCTTCCTGAATGTGACTTTTTTTTTTCTTTTTCTTTCTCATTACCTCTGCCAAAGAAGGAGTTTAAGTGATCATCGGCATTGGTTTGCCTGTTTGCAAAATAACTCAAAAATTTGTGGATGGATTTGATTGAAACTTGCAGGAAAAGTCAGTAATGACACAAAGAACATATTAATTTTTGGTAGTGAACTGGGGATTTTTAATGTAGTTTTGAAGGATTTTTGATCTTTTGGCATATAAGGGCAATGAACTTTGGAGTTCAAGCTGCGCTTATTTGAGGTTTGCTCTCGCGCACTAAAGCGTGCTGTGCTCTACTCAAGGTGCCGTGCAGCATGCAGGAAGCTGTGTGACGTAAACAAAAGGCTTCTAATATATTGGAAAAATTTAGCTGCTTTTCAGCATGGATATTTTGGTTGAAATGAGCTGTTTGGCGGAGGTCTGCACTCTCCGAGTGCTTTTCGAGTTGCGTCAGTGACAGTACATTTTGTAAATGGCAGGTGTGGCAATAATATCAATGTTGCCAAGATTTGATATTAGCGATGACCAGTCAATTTTTTGTTTTGTCTTCCTGTCAAAGGTGAAAATTGCTGTCCACAGTGTCGGGGTCAACTTTGGTGACCTATTAATGGTGATCGGCCAGTATCAAGAGAAGCCGCCCCTCCCTTTCTCCCCTGGGTCCGAGTGCTCGGGCGTGGTCATGGAAGTTGGCGAGGGAGTTGAGACGGTTGCCAAGGTGAATTCCTCACTTTTGTTTAATACAAACAAACCTTTTGTTTCAAACCCTGAAAAATATTTAGTCTGAAATCTTGCAGTTTCATTTTTTTTTTGAGAAGTTAACTTCAAATGACAAATTATTGATACAAACAGCTAAAAGCTTCAAATGGCTGATTTTATCCATCATCTTTTGTAAAGTCTTGTTTCATAGTTCGATGATTAACTATTTTTTTTTTAATTCATTGGTAGATTGAGTGAGATGTAATATTAGTAATGGAATCGAATTGAAGCCAATGCATCTCTGCTATTTGAAAAAAAAAATTGTAGAATTGATATACATTTTTTTTTTTGCTCATTTCTTTATGATTATGCAGAGATTGAATTATTTACCTGTCTAATCTCTCTAATGTGAGATATGCAGTGAAATTCAGAGATACCTATTCAATGAAAAAATGATAATTTATGTAGAAAAAAGTTCCAGGACTTGATTGGTTAAATGTTGTAGAGGAATCTGAATGGTATAGGCCTACACCAGAATACATTGAAATAGTATATCACATGGAAGGTCTACCTAGGTACACACATGCAAATCATATATTAGACACAACCAACACTGCTGTCTTAACCTGAACATTATAAAAGTCACAAACACACATACACACACACACAAATAAAACAACAAGAACAACATGCAGAACAAATATTATGACATAATCTTTCTGAGCAGCAGTGAACCATTTGATGAGTATAACTTGGAAATCTCCTGCGCATTGACCCCTAAATTAGCTATCATTTGCTTATGCACAATATAGTTTTAAAAAAAAAACCCACACAACAACAACTAGAAAAGTATTTGAGTTTGATGGTCCAATCCACCATGCCAGTACTCACTAATGCAGGACAGGAGGGTGTTCACAATGGTCCTCGCAGTGTTGCTGTCAAAAATGTAGTACAGTAAGGAATGATCCATCGTTCGAGTGTCGCTTCAGACGGTGACAAGAATTGTTCCAGTTGCAGAAATGATTGCTACTTATCCTGTCCGGTGCAGAATTAAAGGAAATACAATCAACAACCTTTGATCATGAAGACAAACATGCACAAAGACACAGACATGCAGAGAGTCCTTCAGGCAGAAAATGAACTCCAGTACATGTCAAGTGTCACATAGAGAGATGCTACCATAACGTTGTCATTAATGATCCTGAAGTGCATCAAAATCCAGATCTTCATCAAGATATGACCCCAAAGTTTGAAATATGTTAAGGACGATTTATGGAAATGCTATGCAGAGTTTGCATTCAGATAAATTGTATGAAAAACAGAAAAAACGAGCAGAACTTGCAAAATACTCTTCTACTGCACTTCAAGGGAAATATGAATCAGTTCTTCATAGCGTGGTTTGAATCACAGGGGACTAGTTCCAGTGAGGGTATTCCTGAGAAATTGCAAGCTGCGATTACTCAGATCAAATGTCGTTTTCAGTGTCAGCTTGCTCCAGGAGTAGCCATCCAGGAAAGTTGTAATGAGATTTTTTTTTTTCTGTATGCTGTGGCATTCACCAAAACTCCCCCAAACACCCTCAAACTCCCTCAAAAAGTACTCTTCCAAGGGTGTTCACTGATAATTTCTGTAGATGACAGCTGGTATTAACAGACTTGTCTGCGTGGGGGATTGCTAATTTGTGGGGGGACCTGAACTCAGCTGAGAAACCTTCATGATTTTCATTTTTACACACCGGGATTGTGCAAAATAAGATTGAAGGAAAAAAAAAAAAGATATACTCTGGGCACTTTCATAGAAAAAGTGAGATGAAAGGACAAGTTCAACCTTGATCGTACCAGACCTGTGAATCAGATCTGTTTGATCATGTCACGTGCCTGAAGGACTCGCGGGGAAATATGCATTGAAGATTGAAGGGATGTCTGGGGGTACGTTGTAAAAAGGGTGTGTAATGCTCCTCCGAGTGAGGGGAGAATAAACAACTCTGTAGTTTGTCTCCACCCTTCCTGAGTGTGGCCCAGCAGGGCTTTCAGGGCAAAGAACTTTCACGCATGGCTACGTACATATCTCAATATCTGACACTGCTCATGATTAGACTGAATGCTCCATGATCTGGGGAGATGAGATGCTAAACCCATTCCCTACCAGGCTCCAAAATCCCTGCATACGTTGTACAGGGCTGTCTGGGGTCCCACAGTCCATGGGTTGAAGTCATTCATTTCTCGTCAGTAGCTGTGAAAGGAATTTGGGCCCTGCCAAGATTGAGCAAAATTTTTAAAACACAATTATTCTTTTTCTTTAAAATGAAATCATTATCCTTGAATTTCCTTTTTTATGCCTCCGCCACGAAGTGGTGCCGGAGGCATTATGTTTTCGGGTTGTCCGTCCGTCCGTCCTTCCGTCCGTCCGACCGTCCGTCCGTCCTTCCGTCCGTCCGTAATGAATTTTGTGGACAAGGTAACTATCAAAACCTGTTGAGGTATCCTAATGAAACTTGGCATGTATGTGTATTAGGGGGTGAAGTTGTGCCTATCAACTTTTGGGTGCACATGCTCAAGGTCAAAGGTCAAAAGGTCAAGGTCAAATACATAAAATTTCACTATTTCCTTCATATCTACTGAATGCCTGAAGATATTTTCTTGAAACTTAGTGTATACATGTATTACCCAATTAAGATTCTCTGGTGAAAGTTTGGGTCATGAGGTCAAAGGTCAAAGGTCAAAAGGTCAGGGTCAAATACATCAAATTTCACTATTTCCACCATATCTATTGAATGCCTAAAGATATTTTCTTGAAACTTAGTGTATACATGTATTACCCAATTGATATTCTCTGGTAAAGTTTGGGTCATGAGGTCAAAGGTCAAAGGTCAAAAGGTAAGGGTCAAATACATAAAATTTCACTATTTCCACCATATCTATTGAACGTCTGAAGATATTTTCTTGAAACTTAGTGTATACATGTATTACCCAATTAAGATTCTCTGGTGAAAGTTTGGGTCATGAGGTCAAAGGTCAAAGGTCAAAAGGTCAAGTAAAAATATTAAAACTTCTTTTTTTTTCTCCGTACCTTGGAAAATTGTTCAAGGTATCTTCATGGAACATAGTATATACATGTACTGACTGGAAGTGATTATCTAGAGAATGAAGAGTTCATCGGGTCAAAGGTCAGGGGTCAAAGGTCAAGTGCAACACTTCAAAATTTTACTATTTCCCTCATATTTATGCAATGCCAGCAGGGTTTTTTTTTTTTTTTTTACACTTGGTGTATGCATGTGTAACCTAATAGACATTCTCTGGAAATTTTTTTTTCTTCTTTTTTTGCCTCAAAGGTCAAAAGGTCAAAGATCAAGTGAAAGTGCTGAATTAACTTTTTCCTCCATATCTCGGAAGTGGCTAAAGTTATCTTGAAACTTAGTACATATTATTCATGTTCTACCTGAAAGTGATTATCTTTTGAATTTTAGGGTCAAGGGCCAGATGAAAATGGTAACAATTTACTATTCAATTCAGAAATTGCACGTTTTCTCCACACCTGTACCTTGAAAATTACTCAATGCCTAAATGTATGAATGGGGCAAAGTCAAGTTAAAGTCCTTAAATCCCTAGATACATGCTCTCCTATTCATCCAATTAAACCTAGGTCAAGGAAGGTGAACATTCAACACATTTGTGACAAACTTGTCATTTCAATATTTTGCCAATTTTGTGAAAATGTAATCACACATTGTCCACATGTACTATCTAGACCTATTGGGAAAATCATGCATTATAGCGGAGGCATACCAGTCGCCAGAGCGACATTTCTAGTTTTTTAAATATCACAGAGCCCTTACTTTAAGTATATAACAAATAAAATTGCCGAATGCATATTTTATTCATTTTGTTTGTAGTTTGTTTGTAGTTTGTCTATTTGTGAGTATATACTCACACCAATTTGCATAGATGACTCTGAGCATCTTAGCTCTCATCAGCACGTTCTAGGAGATAAATTTTCAGAGTGTGGTCTCACTTAGATCTTGTTTTACACCAGTACCACCAGTTGTGTGAAAATTTTGAACACCTTGTCAATGTACTATGTATATGTAACACTCCTCTCCTGAAGACTAATATAGAAGACCAATATCCTTTCTGTGAGATACTGTAAAAGTGGTTATTTTCATGTGAGTAATTTTTTTTGTGTGTGTGTGCTAAAAAGCATTATGGGTTTTCAACAAGATTGAATGTGCATTTGTCAGTAAAGGGGAAAAAAATTTTCATTTCTCCCTAGGGTGACCGTGTGGTGGCAATGTCATCAAAGGCTGGATGTATGGCAGAGGAACTCATCACCAGTGAAGCAGTAAGTATTATATACCTCATTTCTAGAATCCTCTCATCTGATTGGTTAAAAGGAGAGTCATGAAAATAACTGTGCCCTATTTTTGAGTTACTGTGACCGGGGCCCGGGCACAGTTAGTAAATAGGTTTAAGAGACAGTCGGGACCCCGTACACGTAGATCGCTCATATATACGCACCAATGATACGACCGCCGCGCTGTCGATCAGCATTGATTACGAGTGCTGTAAAAGCGACTAGAATCTATATTTTCGGTATATAAAACAAATAATGACTGCTTGATATTCGTGTACAGTTAAAATTATGTAGGCCCTCGGTGATGTGAAAACCATAACCATGCCCTCAGCTTCGCTTCGGGCATAGTTACGGTTTTCACATCACCTTGGGCCCATAATTTTAACTGTGCCCCTCATAGTAGTCATTATTTGTATACTGTAAATTAAGAGACAGTGACAAGGTCAGGTAATTTTTCACATTGGCCAATCTCTGTGAAATCATTGGTCCATTAATTCGTGGAAGAAAAATTTATCTTGTTGGTATCATTAAAAGCATGCATGTGGTATTATTTTCCTTTTTTTTTGGGGGGGGGAGTGCAAAAATTTCCTCACAGCAAAGTAATGTATATTTACTGGCACACAGAATGACTTATTTCTGAAAATATGTTATTTCTCATTTTACTGAGTGCAATGAGAGCATGGGACAGACTGCAACATGGAAATGCAGTGGATGTTCTATGGTTTTCCCTATACCCTGCAAAAAGGTCTCACTACACCATGAATTTGATAGCTGTGATGTCATTTTGAAAATAACATGCTTTTTTTTATGTGAGGGAATTTCCACGAATCTCTCTCTCTTTTGGGATGCCATTGTTTTTGGCTTGTAGTTCCAGATGACATGAAACGGAAACCAATCAGTTAGCATGTTGTCACTTCTGTTGGCCCCCCCCCCCCAAAAAAAAAAAAGGTGCTTGCAGAGCTAATCGGGTTTACGCAGAGCTGTCAAAGTCTTCACGTTTAGTTGGCACTAGAAACTCTCGCGACTTTGTTTGACATTATCAGATCCCGGCAGTCAGCGATGGTTCGCCATGTCAAACACAGTACTTTGTAATCGTTATTGACGCCGACATCGTGCACTCTTACGAAATTTTGCAGCATGCCCGCCCCTTGTTCCTGTTCTGAAAGTTGAGTGATCGTTTCTGTGTTGGAAGAGGGGTAAGGTCTCCTCTGCAGGTCTGTGAATCATCCTTGTGCGTGCTTTTGGCACATGAAGAATATAACAACAGTTTGATTTGCCGCAAATATCTTTTGATCAATATCTATCACGCAGTCACTTAATCAATATTTAGATGCACATATGGTGTTAAATGGCCCATGTCTTTAGTGTTGGAACACCACTACCATGATAGCAAAGCTGTCATTTTTAAACATTGACAATTAGAGTGAAGGCTGATGCCATAGGAGATATGTACCTCAAGGTTTAGACCATGAAATAATTTCTCAGCAATTCTCTCGTTCTGGATTTTCCACCGTGAGATGAAGTGTATGTGTGCATCGCTGCGGTCACTCATTTCCTACAAAATTTTGAGGATTGCTATCAAGAAATTGCTTCGTCATCAAAACCATTGAAAGCATCAAAACAGTGAAAGTTAGTGCACACAAATCCAATTTAATCAACAATGGAAAATCAAGTGAACAAATTGTGTGTTCAGTTTCTCAGCTGTATGTGCTTTGCTGCAAATATGAGACATACATTTCTCACTCAGCTGCCATTTCTGTATTAAATGGATGAAGAGGATATACATGTAAGCTGCAAGAAGAGTCAGATCATCATGTTTCCCTGTCGTGAATTTCTGGGGGGAATTTCATCCTTCTTAGCCATTATCTGATTAAACCTTTCACTTTCTTTTTCTCTCTCCTCCTCTTTCTCAATCTGCCAGGAAGTCTGGCGCATACCAAGTTCGCTGAGTTTTCCCGAGGCAGCATCCATTCCTTGTAACTACGGGACGGCGTGGCTAGCTCTGACCAGAAAGGCGGCCCTTCAGGCTGGGTAAGGCAGGAATGAGGTGGTGGCTGACTCATGCCAATGATCTGTCCTTCATGCAGCAAATTGCCAACATCTATTACATTAAAAGTGTGTGCACTACCCATTGATTATGATAGACAATACATGTAGTTTATAGATTGGTGAGTGTGACTTTCTAAACAATTTAGCAAGCCATGTTTTCCACCATTCTTTTGTGCACAAATGAGTAATGTTGAATTGTTCTCTTTATTACCATGGTGCTTAGACTAATAGAATGAAATATTGTATATTATTAGAATCTTTGGGTCTCTCATCACACAACAGATAAAGCACTGAATTGTTTGTTTTTTTTTTTCATTCTGCAATTAAACGATTAGAGACAGAATTGGAACTATTTTGGGTGCAAAGCAGTGACAAATATGTGAAACTGCATCTATTTTTATCCAACAATGCACATTTTCAAATTTTCACACCACTTGTATGAATGGCATTTTCAATGAAAGAATAGGATTTGCTTTGAAGCCATTGTATTGTAACCAACCCTGCAGTCACATTACTACTTGCGATGCAGGCAAGTCCTGCGCTGTGGGAATTTCTCCTCAAAAACCATAATGTGAACGCTCACTTGGACTTGGGCTCATATGTGAGTACTGCTGTAACCTGTGTTGGAAACTGAGCATTATACAGTTTCCTTGGTGAAGAAAACTCATAAATAGGGTGATAACTCCCTCCAACCCTTCCAGTTTATAAAGACCTTGGCTTAATCTGTCATGGGCTCTGCCAGGAAAACCCTCAGAGGCGCCCTGCTTATGTCCCGTGTGTGAGGAGCAACGGTCGACCAGCCAAACGATTACTGTTCACATGGGAGCACGGGACACAAACAAAGGCTTTGCCAAGGACAGATTCCTCTTTGGTATCCTCCTTTTATCCCTTCTGTCTATCATTGCATTTGATCTGATGTCTTTCCCATCTGTGGAGAAGGAACTTCTTTTATCTGTTTCTTTTTTTTCCCCCGTAATCCGTTTGACAGGAAGTAATTTATTATGCCCACTCTTACCACGATGACAGTTTGATTTAGGATCGGCCGCCCCATTTGTTACGTTGCACGCAAGCTCTATGCAGCTGTTGATGTGAGACTGTTCCAAACATGAGCTTAGCCCCCTCTTCCCTCTCCCCCTCCCCCCCCCCCCCCCATCCTCTCAGAAAAATTAGTCATAATTATGTAGCCTCTCGGATTTTGGCTCCTCAAACAAGCACTTGAGATGTATTTCTACTGAAATGATTTTGGACCATCCTTCCGCCCTGTCCCACCTCACCCATTACTCTCGAAGCTTCCTTCATTACCTCGGATGGATGTCAGCCAAGACAGCTCATCTTCAGGGTCATTGAAACAAATTACGACATATGCATGCACTTTTTTTTTACAAATTGAAAACAGACAAGATTGATTTTTGGGGGGAATTTGATAAAAGAATTGACAAATTACCATTTTGTGAAGCATTGATTTCCTTCTTCAAGACTTTCACTGTCTCAGTAAATAAATTCAGTTCAATTCAGTTCAATCCAATTCTCTTTTCTACTGGATATTATAACATTTTAGTACAGTGTGAGCTAAGGGTGATTACTGGGAGAGAGTTCGAGACTGACACACAGGGGCATTAACCATTCCTTTTGCCAACTTGAGTTCATAAAGGTTAGAATGAGGGAGGGGTGGAGAGTGAGTAGAGTGCAGTTACATGGGGAGACGAGAGTTGTATGTAGGCATAGGGATTCGGAGGTTTAAAGGGGAAGAGGGGAGGAATTTAGTGATATGAATTGGGAGGGTAAAGGAATAGATAAGGGTAGATATAAAGGGTAGATTTTATCAGTGGGGATTGAAAGGGAGAGAAGGTTGGAATTTAGCAACAGGGGTGGGGCAGGAAAAGGGAGGAGAGAGATAATTAGAGAGAGGGGGAAATGTAGAAGATCAATTAACCCGTTGAGGACAGACTGATTTTGCTATATCACACACTTCCCATAGACACCTGCCCGAGTATACATGGGACTCGTCCTCAGTGGGTTAAAGGAGGGTCATAGGGTCATAAGAGAGGATGATATAGTGACATGGAGAAGAAAGTTAACTAAGAGTGATTAAAGGGAAGGAAGGTTTTAATTATTCTGGCATAGTAAATTTGCTTTATATTATCAGTTATATGCTCTATCTAGTCATTATTCCATTTTGGCCTAATGTCAAAAAGGCTCTGGTGAAAAAAAAATGACATCAGTGTTATTGACCCCCTTATGTAAAGTTCAGGTTTACTAGTGTTTTGTATGTTTTTGTTTCCTCAAACATTATTAACTCTTGACTCTAGGAGATTTTGAGGCCTCCACAAAAGTAGAAAAGTAATCTGATTAATGTTCACTTTAGAATATGTACAATTGTTAATGTTCACTTTAAAATATGTCCAATTATTAGACCTGTGCTTATTTGCCTTCATGTCAACGAAAAGCTAGAACCTTAATGTCACTGTAAATAAATTAAGGGTCTGCATGTGTGTTTGTGTGTGTGTGTGTGTGTGTGTGTGTGTGTGTTCTGGGTGATCAAACAGAAAATTAGTTGTTACCATTTGAAACTGGTCAAGATTGATTTTCAAATGAAGTATAATTTTCCCTCTCATATGATAAGTTTCAATATTGAACAATGATCCTTCCTGTCCCAAAGTTGTTAACATCCACCACACCCTATGGCGCATAATGAATAAATGTCACCAGCACTCAGTTGTAGGGACAAGAAGATGTCACCATTTCCAGCTGTAGAAATATGCAATTGTTTTGAGCTTTTCATCTTTATAAATGGTGATTTTCATTTTCTTTTCTTTTTAATAATTTTTGTAGTCTTACTCATTTAAGAAGGAGATGAATTTAGAAACTAATGTCTATCAAAAAATCATTTTGATGTGAGTTTGAACTTGAGCCAACTGCCGTGTGAAAAGTGCAGTGTTCAAATTAAGTATTAAAAAACAGAAATCACTGGCTATAGCACTATGATACCTCGCAGTACCCATGTTTTTACTCCTCTTCAGTGGAAGTTTGACAAAATGAATTTCCTTTTCCCAGCAAGAAGTAGTGACTCATTCATTACTTTGTTGTGAATCATTTATCTTTTTTTATTTGTTTATTACTATTATTTTTCTGTTTTAAATTTGCTGTGCGTGCTCTTCCATCATTCGCATGTTTCCTTCTCCCATGAGGAGAAAGTGATCTAGAATTCAGGAATTGTGAATTTGTGGTGTTTTAGGATTGCAGCTGGTAAAAGCTGTAACTTGACCCCTGGGGAGTCGTGTCAAAAATCGTGTGTACTCGTCGCTGTCTGAGACGAAATAAAGTTCCCTCCAAGACTGTGACTAATCATGCATGATTTGCTCCAGTTTACACCAATTTACTCTAATTTGCTCAATTAAATATCCTCCTTGTAGCACAGTAATAGTTACTTTCAGACGGGAGCCCTTAACCTCGAGGTTAGAGCTTGTAGTTAGGGACCGTGAAGACGCACTCGTAGTTAGCAAACCTCGAGGTTTGCGCAATGTTTCGAGCCACGAGAAATCTTATGGTTAGCGCTCTAACCATGAGCCGCGGGGGGTCCCCACTCGTAGTTAAGCACCGTGTGGACACAAAAAACAACGAACTCGAAGTTAAGAGTGACCTCGCCGTGAACTCCAGCCCCCACAATTTCCCTCTGCTTCCGGGTCAACCTCCCACACGTAAATACACCACAAATACACTACACGTGCGTGCGAGGTGAAAAACCTATGACGCACATCACAACAACATCATCTTTTCTTCCCATGCGCTTGATCTCTGAAACTGAACACGTCGAACTCGCTACTGTATTCTATTTTCTTCTCCGACGCTAAAAAATTGTTTTCGACGAATATCTTCATAAAGGCATAAAATCATCAGTGCAGTGCTATCTCTGCATACCATGACAGAGGGAGCTGGTGCTGCCGGTGGGAAAAAGAGTACCGGTAAGCGAGTCCGACAGGGTTGGACTAAAGAAGAAATAGATGCCTTGATAGCAGTGTGGGCTGAAACTTCCGGTTTTGTGGTTTTAACATCGAGTGGGACCCACTCGTAGTTATGGGGGGCAGAAGCTTAACCTCGAGGTTAAGATTCGTCGTGTGGACACACGTCGTAGTTAGGGGGCAAGAGCTAAACCTCGAGGTTAGGGCCTGCCGTCTAAACATAACTAATGATGTTGATGTCAAAGGGGCTTTACCACAAGCATTATTTCTTTGATTGCCAGTTATTTAAAGAACTAATGTGAAGTCATGTCTGGGCAGAGATTTCCCAATTTGTTCAACAAACCTTCTTCAGAGGCACATGTCATTGTGCACAAGACTGTCTTAGATGAGATTGCATTGGATAACATCCAATGACTTCCTTCATATTCCTTTGTTATCTGTTAATCAAGGGAAAAGAAAGCAAAAACCAAAGTGTGCAAGAAGCAGGTGCAAAGTGAATATAGGCCTAAAGAGGTAGTAGTGCAAGCAGACATAAGAGTGCTGCCAATTTGCACATTCCATTCAGAGAGCTCATTCTTCATATTAGAGACACACTTTGCCTTCTGCAGGTCGCTGCTGTGCTAAGTATGATATCAACACTGGTCTGCAACATCTATAATATGATAGAAGCAGTTTCACTATTTTTTTTTTCTATGGACTACAGAGGTCATTCGAATTAATGATGAGTCATTATTCTAACAGATTGACAAATTACCACATATCTATGTAAATAATCACCAAATTAATCAGTATCTTAGAAGTAGCCATGATTACAAATCAGTGTGCTAATCCAACACACTACTAGTTAGAGAATCTGAGAAAAAGAAAATGCAGTTTTCATTCATTTGTGTGTTTTTTATTGTTGTTTGTTTGTTTGTTGTTGTTTTTTTGAATGTGCCACTTTCATTGAATGAAGGATGATATCTCTGGAGCCATTTTTTTTTTTGGCAAAAAACCCCCCTGTTTTCGTGGAAAAAGCTGATTTTCCAAAATTGTATACTACACATGTCTATTGCAGGATAAGTGAAAATACTGTCTCCCCCCCCCCCCAAAAAAAAAAAAGAATAAATAAATGGGTCTTTCAGTCGTCATAATACAGTAATGCTGTTTAAAGATTGCCTTCCCTGTGCACATATACTTGTACAGAGTGTATGTAGCTCAATCACAACAGGAGCCACTGAAGTGACATTCACTAGACTTGGGACTGATTCTCTGTTCTTGTGGGAGCTGAGAATTTTTCTCAAAATGTCCATTCCATCTGACCTAGGAGCTCACCACTTTGTTGCATTTTGTTTCTGTATTCTTTGCCTCTTTGGTCCACAGTGAGAGTTTGCTGGTGACGGCTGCTGCAGGGGGTGTGGGACTGGCTGCTGTGGAGCTGGGCACAAATGCTCTTGGTGCAAAGGTAGATATTTAATTCTCTCCTTCTCTTCTTCTTCTTTTTCCTTCTTTTCTTCTACTGTTTCTCCTTTTCTTCTTCTTCCTTTCCTCTCTCCTCTTCCTCCCTCCTCTTCCTCCTTTCTATTCCTCCTCATTTCACTTATTCTTCCTTCTTTTCTACTTCTTCTCTTCTTTCTCCCAATCCTTTTCTTTTTCTTCCTCCAACTCCTTTTTTTCTATCTCTTTCTCCTCCTCCTCTTCTGCCTCCATTGCCTTCTTCTTCATCCACGTGGGGTTTAAGACTGCATAAATTATACATCTGTCAAACACAAGAACCTCCACTTTTGGTTCTATCCCTTGGAGAGAGTTCTGGCGTATCAGTGCAATTACATGTACCCCTGGAGGACAATTATCCCCCCTGCTAAATACTGGTTAGTGATAAGGTTAGAGTAAAGAATAGGGTTAGGGTAAGGTTTAGGGTTATGAGTTTGGGGTAGGGTTAGGATTAGGTTAAGGATTAGGGTTAGGGTTAGGGTTGGGGGAAGGGTCTGGGGTAATTGCCCAGGGGGTAATTGCTCTAGACTGGAGTCCTGGAGGGTAGGCTAAGAGACTACAACAACCTGGATGATTTCGCTGTGAATTGATTTGGATGCCTTTTGTTTGTAGGCGAGCATGCCACTGACTTATCCAGCTCATTAAAGGACAAGTTCACCTTCATAGACATGTGGGTTGAGTGAATGCAGCAACATTAGTAGAACACATCAGTGAGAGTTTGAGCAAAATCGGACAATCCGTTAAAAAGTTATGAATTTTTGAAGTTTCTGCTCAGTCATGGCTGGATGAAAAGACTACTATAGCTTGTGATGTCACATGAGTACAACGATATAAAGAAAGAATAAAGAAAATTCAACATATTTCCATTTTTCTCGCATAACAAAAGAACACTCGACTTCTCTCTTTCAGAAGGCACAGGGAATAATATTACCCTTAACATATGTCAGTAGCAAGTCAAAGAAATGTGCACTTTATTCAAAAAGTAAAGTTTTGTGAAATTCTCTTTTTATTTTCCTTATATAGTTGTATGCATGTGACATCATACACTGTAGTAGTCTTCTCTTCCAGCAGTGACTGTGCGGATACTTAAAATATTCATAAGTTTTGAAAGGACTGTCCAATTTTCCTCAAACTTTCACTGATGTATTCTACTGATATTGCTGCATTCTCTCAATCCTTATGTATATGAAGGTGGACTTGTCCTTTAAGTACCATAAAATATGAAAGCAACTCATTGCCATCCTGCATTAGCAAAGCGTTACGAACATTACTGCTCATGAATTTATGGCATAGACCCGATGTGACCGTTTTAAGAGTTTACGGGGGTAAGGCAGGAAGAAGATAAAGGGGAGATTCCATTCTGTAGCAGCCCAATGTAATGAAAGTGATCTCTCAGCACGGAAGCATATAAAGATTTTTGATTTATGACTGTATGACATTAATTGAATTGACAACAGATCAGAAATTTTGTTATGCCTTTTTAGTCTATTTGAGGATTTGTTGCCTACCCCTGACTATTATTCATCCATATGTAACTGTTAAATAATAATCTCTGGCAAAATGTTTTCAGTGAGACATTTACTAATGCACCACTGGTGTTTGGGTACTTCTATTTGACATCTCTTTTTTTTTTACATGTTTCGTGCTCCTTTCAGCAAGGAAGGGAGATTCATTACCACAAAAGTTTTGCAGATTGGAAGCATTTCAGAATGATTTTGACTCAGTTGACATTTATGTGTTCCCCACAAGGCCTCTCCTAGTTTCAGGATTCCTCTGTAACTTGATTCGTATGTCAGATAGAAATGAAGGAAATCTTGCACATACATGTATTCTCCCACATCAATTATAGGATTCCATCCAAAGGGAATGGACATTAACCCTTTGCTCCCAAGACATTACAATTTTCAGAATTTGGTACATTTCCATCTTGCTTCCCTTCAAAGGAACTATTTGGAACCGAACAGTGAACCCAAAGTTGTGACTGATTCAGATCTGATCTAGTCGGGAAGAATACATAGGCATTCAAGATGTATTCTAGGATGTGGCAAGGTGGACACTAGATATCGTTTCCCAATGACTTTATAGTGAAACGGTTCCTATGTGTAACTTCTGAGGACTATTAAATTCAAATTCAAATTCAAATCAAATTTTATTTCTAATATCACATCTTTTCTTTCAATATAATTTCAAGGGAAACAAACAGTGTATTACAACAATATATAAACATACGTATATAAAACTGTTTTTCAAAATAATACAGCAATGTATAAACATACGTATATAAAACTGTTTGTTCAAAATAATACAACAATGTATAAACATACGTATATAAAACTGTTTGTTCAAAATAATACAGCAATGTATAAACATACGTATATAAAACTGTTTGTTCAAAATAATACAGCAATGTATAAACATACGTATATAAAACTGTTTGTTCAAAATAATACAGCAATGTATAAACATACGTATATAAAACTGTTTGTTCAAAATAATACAGCAATGTATAAACATACGTATATAAAACTGTTTGTTCAAAATAATACAACAATGTATAAACATACGTATATAAAACTGTTTGTTCAAAATAATACAACAATGTATAAACATACGTATATAAAACTGTTTGTTCAAAATAATACAACAATGTATAAACATACGTATATAAAACTGTTTGTTCAAAATAATACAACAATGTATAAACATACGTATATAAAACTGTTTGTCCAAAATAATTGTATTATTTGAAAAGAGAGGCCCACACAAAAGACAAGCTTGTAGAGATGTGGGCCACTTGATCCCAAAATTGTCCCTAAAATCAGTTGACTTGAACTTAGGATTGATTTTATAGCTTGGTGAAACGGCCCCAAGGTTCCTGTCCACAATGAGTTTTTAAAAAAAAAAAATGGATGACAGGGTGGCTTTACTTACATCATGTGGTGGTTAGGAACACCTGTTTGAGTTATGATATGAATAAGACATTGCGCATACAAGACGAATAGGAGTCATCATCATCATCATTCAGTGGCGACAGCAATCTGAAACCTGTGTAATCCGCATCTGAAATCATTGAGTGATTTCCTCCCTCCCCCCTTCTCCCCCCTTCTCCCCCCCCCCCCCCCCCCACCAAAAAAAAAAAATGGCAACATGTTATATACCGTTTAATTCAGTATCATGAAAATAATTGTCAAAGAGAGAAAATTATGTTCTCAATTTGTATTTTTGATTGCATACTTAGATATTTGTGAAGTGTTTTGTGAATACATGGGCAGTAGTCTCAACTTAATGAGAGTAATAACCAATCAGATTTTGCTGTGGATTTGGTAATATTTGAATAAACACTGTCTGTGAATGTCATGGAATATTTCATCTTTTAATCATGTACTGTGATTAGTGTGTAAAATTTGCTTCCACCGACCCCCATTGCAGTCAAGTAGAGAGTACTTTATCCTTAGGCTAGTTAGATAGCAAGATCCATTGAAATGAATTCTATTTTTAGAGCTGCTTTTTTTTTAGGTCAGGCTGCTTTTGAATCAGGTACTAACATCTAAGCATGCTTCCATGAAAATTGGGTTTCCATGACAACGGCAAATCTTGTTCCAGGTTTTATGTTTGAAACTTCACTGACTTACCTATTAGCACTTGATACCTCACATGCAGTGAAGGAGTTGACTTTCACAGGTTTCCTTGATAGCTCTTCATCTCAAAAGTAGGACAATTTCAATAATACCAGCATACTAGGAATGAGACTCACGTGAAGTGGCACATTTGAATTAATGTGTTCTTAGTGTGTTCCAATTATCAATGAATGTTCCTGGCTGAAGTATTCTGTCCCAAATTGTACATCTCTTTTACTTCTTTTGAAAATTCAAATTCTGTAATGCAATTTTGTTATTATATCCATTAGATGCTGCAAGGGATTAGACAACATCTGTGGGAGTATTAGAAAGCCTGCTTTAATAGGGTGGGAATCATCAATTTGAATAGATTAGTGAGTTAATATTAAGTCAATTTCATGATGTATTGATAGGCATCCATGATCTTCACCCTAACCAACAAGTATTTTGCACCTGTTTTATACAATTGGATTTTTTTTTAGCCTAAATCCATTAGAATATATGCTGCATGCATTAGTTATTGCTAGGTTGGGCAATCTTAAGGGTTGTCATAGGGTAACTTCGGTTGTGGAAATATGCATCAGATTTGAATGCTGTGTGAGAGTTGGTTCAGTCATTTTGGAAGACCTGTGCCCCAAGAAGCTAGAGCCAGTATGACTAATACCCTGTGCCGTACATCGTGTTGTGGATAAAACACAGGTGATTGGAGCAGCTGGGGGACAGGAGAAGTGTGACCTCGTTCGATCCAAGGGGGCGGTAGACTGCATCGACTACACGTCGGAGAGTATCAGGGATCGGACCAAGGAGCTGACAGGCGGGGACGGGGCTAATGTTATCCTGGATGTGGTCGGTGGAGACGTTTGGAAGCAGTGCCTCCGCAGGTACAATGTATACAGTGCATACCATATCTGTCACTGGAATACACTTTGGTGGAAAGAAATTTTGATAGTCTTTTTCAAAGGCTCTCTTGCTTTTACAAGTAATTACAAGAGACAGGGACATCAATCAGGGGGGGGGGGGGGGGGGGGGGGGGGATTAAAATGTTTGGGGCAAACATTTCATTTGCCCACCCTCCCCCCCCCCCCCCCTCCCCCCCCCCCCCCAAAAAAAAAAAAATAAATAAATAAATAAAATAAAATAAATAAATAAATTAATGAATAAAATAAAAAATAAATAAAAATGAATAAATAAAATCAAATAAATAAAATAAAATGAAAAATAAAAAATAAATAGATGAAAAATAAAAAAGCCTGAGCCTAAGATGTGGACACTTTTCTTCTTTTTTTTTCTGCGAAGTATCCAAACATTTCCCCGAAAGGGTGCACCAGAGTGCTTAATTTCAGGTCTTAACCCATTGACGACGGACTGATTTTGCTGCAACACGCATTTCCCATAGACCTCTGCCCAACTATACTCGGGACTCCTCCTCAACAGGTTAAAGTGTTTTCTTGTGTGGAAGGGGAATACCCCCTCAGATCCTCCCCCCCCCCCCCCCACTTTGTGGCTCCGCTCCCTTGCACATATCTTCCATGGTTTGTCCCCCGATCATGAAAACAGATCGATGCCCCTGGCAAGAGGAACAAGCAGAGAGTCATCATCAGTCAGGCCGCCAGCATTATCCATAGATTGGCAGCTTTCTCAGCTTTCTTTTGAATCTCTCTTGTTTGTGAAGAGAGATGGCAAAGTACATAGAGATGAGATATAGCTTCATTTAAAAAAAAAACAACAACAACATTAACTGGAATTGTCTTCTATGTCTCATTTGTTAAACTTTGATAATCATGTAATTCAGCACACGTCAAATAACCTTCAATGCAGTAACGTAGATTCAATCATATGCAAGCAGAATTCATCAAATTTCCTTGTTAAACAGCAGTGATAATAATGATGATTATATGGTATCATTTATGAGGTGTAGCCTGATACCTGGGTGTAGAAGGACATCATGGATAAAATATCTCATCTAGGGATATAGGTATCAAGCATGTTGTAAGTGGGGATCTCCTGTTTTAAAGACTAAGAGACTTGTCCTCTAATAACAATGATGATTTTTATGATACTACTGCGGCTACGACAACTACTGCTGCTACAACTTCTACAACTACTACTACTACTACTACTACTACTAGTACTGCAACTACTACTGCTACAACTACTTCTACCACTACTACTACTACAACTACTTCTACTATTATTATTATTATTATTATTATTATTACTACTACTACTACTACACCTATAACTGCTGCTACTTCTACTACTATCACCATCATCACCACTACTACTACTTCTACTTCTACTACTGCAACTACTTTTACTACTACTCCTGCTGCTTTCAGTTCTAGTAATGGTGAGATTATTAGTAATTACTGTTTCTTATTATGTACTTTTACTGCAAGGTTTACTGCAAACTGGTCAGAGTTCAGTTACAACAACACAAAATAAATGTACATCGTCATCATGAAGAAAACAGTTTAGTTTTGAGTTTCTTTTGGAAAGTTTCTTCTGTATCACATAAACAGATTTGCTATGGTAGAGTGCTCCAGAAAAAGGATCCAGCATATGAGAATATATGAGAATGTACATTGGACTGCCTTGGTGTTGTTTTGTTGCTCTGTTCCCATAATGCTCCCATGTTATATATAATGAGTTTTCTCTTTTCTTTCTCTCTAATCTCTCTAACAGCATAGCATGGGAGGGCCGTGCCGTCATCATCGGATTCGCCAGTGGCGAGATCCCTAAGGTTCCCGCCAACATCATCATGCTGAAGAGCATGAGCGCCACGGGGCTGTACTGGGGGCGCTACGGCCTCATGGACCACCCTGTCTTCAAGAAGTCTGTCACCGACTGCTTTGAGCTCTACGAACAAGGCAAGATCAGGCCACACATCTGCAAAACATTCCCCCTAGAACAGGTGAGGATGAATGCATTTCAATATGATTGATTGATTGATTGATTGATTGATTGATTGATTGATTGATTGATTGATTGATTGATTGATTGATTGATTGATTGATTGATGGATGGATGGATGGATGGATGGATGGATGGATGGATGGATGGATGGAGGGAGGGATGGATTGACTGATTGACTGACCGACTGACTGATTGAGTGATTGATTGATGGATGGATGGATGGATTGACTGATTGACTGATTGATTGATTGATTGATTGATTGATTGATTGGTTGATTGATTGATTGATTGATTGATTGATTGATTGATCGATCGATTGATATTCTGCAGTGAAAAATCTTAGTACATTGGATATTACAACAAATATAAATAAACTATATTACAAGTACACCAAAAGACATTGCACAAACTGCTACTGAAACTGAAACATGTTGACATACAATATCACATTCTGCAAAATAGAGCTAAGATGTTATATTCTAAGACCCTGAAGCAGCACTTAGACAGGTTGATCATATTGGGTGTTATCAATTCGAAAATCTGATTGTAATTTTTGGGGCGACTTACTGCAGTATGTCCCCTGAAAATTTACAATCAGATTTTCGTATTGATAACGCCCAATATGATTAAATTTTTTTAATGCTACTTCAGGGTCTTAAAATATAACATTTTAGCTCTATTTTGCAGAAATCCCCATTCGATTTGGTTAAGCGGTCACAGAGAAATGTGGATTGTTGTAAAGCATGTCATGAATCGGATTCTTCCGAGTTTAGCATTTCGTTGATCTTGTGTGTGAATAATAGATAGAACTTGGACAGAAGAGATTCCCGACATCCTCTACAAAATTCCGTATTTCTCTTTGACCACTGAAGCAAATCGAGTGGGGTTTTCTGTAAGATGTGGGCAGTGAGTTATAGTTTCATACTCTGAATTTGTATTTAGATTGATTTACCATTTTTAAAGATATCATCGCGGAGGACACCGTTGTAATTTTTGGGGGACATACTGTACAATACGAGTGTTCCCTCTGAGAAATGTATGCTTCTGTAGCTTTCTTGAATTCAATGTTCTGATGAGATTAAAACACTGATTTTTACCCCCTCCTCTTTTTTTCTGCAGGTTAATGAGGCATTCCTTTACATGAAGAATAGGAAATCTACTGGCAAAGTCGTCATCACTGTCCAATAAGAGGAAACTTCTTAGATTAACATAGAAAGAAAAAGAGAAAGAGAGAGAGAGATCGGAAACAAGAAGTCAAAAAAATGAAGTGACATTCTAATATAGGAATTTGTTGTTTAAATCAAGTCAATTCATTTGTAATTGTGTTGATGGATGGCAGGTGTAAGAACAATTTAATGATTTAACAATGAATTCAATAATGGACAGCCCTTATTATAATGCTAGTTGAAAGACATTTATATGAATGTAATGGCATGACTCAAAGAGCAGTGGTATGCTTGTACCAAAATTTTATTGTTGATTATCTACTTTAATTTAGAGTTTGCTGTCAGAATTATATGTCTTTATATATCATACGTGGAGACAATGATATTTTAATATTGTAAGAAGTTAGAAATTCACTGCAAATAATATGTAGATAGTTTCAGTGCCGTAGGTAGTTACAGGGTCCCGAATTCTATTATACTGAAATTATGAATCTTTTATTATTGCAAACCTCATAAGAAATTCTTTAACCTGTTGAACACAAGTCTTGAGTATACTTGGGCAGGTGTCTATGGGAAATGCGTATTGTAGCAAAATCGGCCCGTCCTCAGCGGGTTATTAATAATTCTTCAATGTGACATGGCTTTGGAACAGATCAAAATGCTCTGAAGCAATTTGGCGGCAGTCATCTGAACTGTCTTATATGTAATATTAGCGTAAGAATCATATTTCGAGGTAATCGCGTTTCAAGTTTACACATATTCCAATCATGATTGCTACACTTTGATGTCGGGCATTTCCAATTATTTTTGTAATACGCCAGACTTTAATTCTTACTTCAACGTGTGATGCTTTCATCAAATTGTGTTGTTTGGAAATATGCAAAAAATCGCAAGAGAGGTACATGTATGTTTTTTCAGTCTGCAAAGACTATTGTCATTTAACATTTTGTGTCTCTCCAATATGACAGTTTTGTTGACTGCGTGCACAGTACTTACGTGCACCGAAACGTTGTATATCACTAATATTACATGCAAAGTCTATGTGCCCTATACAACGGTTTGGTTGACCGTGCGCACTGTGTTTGCGGTCATCCGCATTGCAGTCATTGCGTTTTGTTTTTTTAATGCAAGCACCTGTGGGGAAAAGTAATTATTGAAGCAAAGTGAAACAGCAAGACTATAAAAGTGATAATCACACAAAGATTTCACCAAGTTTGAAGATGAGAATTTCACAATATGAATAACGGAATGTCCAATTGCCCAAATGTCAATGAATATTGAAGTGACAGAAAATCTCAAACTTGAAAATTTGACCAAATATAGGATATAATTCAGTTGGGATGACCGCCGACAAATCAATCCCTAGAAGCATTTCAATGGTAACTTGGAAGAAAAATATCTTAACGTCCATTCGTATGTCATTTCATCAAATATCATCTTTCCGTATTTGTATTATGGTATTCATTAGAAACACCCTGAACACTTTCCTAGCCAGATGTTAAGGCATCCACACACATTAACTTTTATCAAATTTCACCTTTATTAAAGTGCTCAGGGATATATGTATAGCAGAAATAAGAATGATTGCAGTGATTTGTTCAGTTTCTCTCACATACAATCATGTAGACTGCCATTTTTAAAATTTGATTTGCTTTACTTTCATCTCTAAATTTGTTCTGAAAAAAAAAATCATGTCTGTTAGCAGTAATTGGGCAGAGATTTATTGCAAGTGATAATACATATACATGTATTACATTTGTCAAAGTCAAAATCAGTGTAAACTGATTTTGGAATAACAACTCATGAATGAAGAGTAGTTGAAACAATGGAAATGTGGCATGTACAAGTGCTTAAGTACAATATGGGAATATTTATATCTTTTCTAATAACTGTTCGTGACCTGAAGGACTGAAATGTATGTTTAAACATTTGATATACCAAACACTTTCCTTCTCTTTCAGTCCATGTAAAATTTTTCAGAGAATTGCAGAACAATTTAACAGATTGAGACAAGATCAATGGAAGCAAAGAAGTATGTGAAATATGTGCACAATTTCTGCCCATTTAGAGCAGAATTATCTTTTTTGAAATAACACATTCCTAGAATATGTACCTGATGTCTGTCATTTTTAATTGCTCCAGTAGGAAATGTACAATATTAATTTCAATTTAGTGACAAGGAATGGTATGCATGTAAACTTTAATTTTGTTCACACGATTTGAAAGAATGTTATTCTTTGGTATTTTTATTCATAATTACAGAATGTCATGAAGATAAAGAGCTACCATGTCTTTCTGTTTGGCATCAATTTATGTTACATGTGTAAATGCTCTTAATTTTGTATACTTATATGACATAAAGACCTATTTTGCATCAGCTGTGGTTACTTCTGTTTATGTTGGCATATGTGTTGCCAAAGAAGCACATACTCCACCCTCAACAAAAGTCCATTGATGCATGGGAGTGGATGTTGCCATGGCAACCCCTCCAAGAGTCTTCCTATAGACCCCACCTGTTATCTTACAGCAGGTCTCATGACTACATCTTCAGTGCCTTATATAGCTTTCACTTGATGCTCTCCCAACTTAGCCTAGTCATAAGTTTTAGGAGCCCCAGGAGATGCTGTTCCTGGTCCTCTCAGCATCATCAAACTTTTGGAGATGGAACATGGTTTTGAAAAAGTGGATTTTGTGCATCAGCTGACACAGCTATGAGTTTGGCATGAAGAAATGGATGTGTTTTCTGAATTTTCTGGTGAGATGTCATTTGTCAAAAGATAAAACTTTGGTTAGTTCATCAAGTTGAAAAATGAGTTGTTATTTCATTTACAGTACAGAGTGCCAAGAATTCAAATTTATAACAACTTCTTTTTGCTTTTAAATTTGGGCATCTTGTGTATCACGGTAATAATGGCATAAATTGGTAGAGGTTCATTAGTTGGTGGAGCAGTGACATGATAGTTCATGATATCCCAAACTATAAGATGTAGAATAAAATGAAATGTGAATGAAAAATCAGGTCATCTCTCCCCCTGGTCAGTCAGTCTTGTTTGAGACATATATTCTGCATAGATATGTTACAATTCAGCCATGTATGATGAAAGCAGATACTGTCGTGTCAGTAGCACTGTGATTGTTTGTCTAAAAGTGCTAGCAGTGTTTGGATTTACTGAAATATTTTGGTACATGTATATTACAAGATCTTCTGATGCTGATTAAATTACAACACAAATGAACATCATTTCAGGTTTCTCTTGTAAATTGTGTTTGTTGTGTTTGAAAAATCAGTGCTCATGTTTTTCTCAACTTTACATTATTGTATGTATACATGTATATATATCTATAAAAATAATATAGACATAGATATAGATATAGATATAGATACACATACATATAATAGAGAGAGAGAGAGGGAAAGGGGGAGATTGAGAGAGGGAAGGAGGGAGAGCTAAGATTTGTCAACTTGTAAAATTAATGTTGACTCGACGCACAAAGAAGAAACAATTTAAAACATGGGACATTTTTATTGTGTCTATCTATGTGATGTGGCTTATGTGAACATGGCTCGTGCTAGGTTTAGTATTATGTAGGGCCTACTGTGTATTCATATTCACAACAGTAGGTCAATATAAACTCCGTTAGAGATGTAAATTCGACGAATTTTCGCCTATAGGGCTTTGTCAAGTCAATACATTTGACACTTTATTTTGAAGCAGATCAAAATAGAAGATGCGTCGTCACTGGTAGGGCATCCATAACAAAATGCGCACATACACAAATAGCGCACAAGGGCGCACATACACAAAAAGCGCACAAAGTAGGACGTCACAAAGAAAACTAGGAACCTTCCTATACTTTCTTAGGACTCCGAGCAGAAACTGCTGTTATTCATATATATATATATATATATATATATATATATATATATATATATGTAAACCAAATTTTCGACCCTTGCATGGATCTTCCTCAGGGTAACAGTGATATTTGTATTTGAAGCTCAGCACAGAAAAATAATGTCAACTTGCATTATGTCAACTTGTTTATATATATATATATATATATATATATATATATACATACATTCACATTTATGTACATCACATATATATATTTATGTTTTATAGATTATACACTCGCATGAATATATATGTATTGATATATAGGGCCTATATGTATACATAATTAATGATGTCCAATACACTTTCAAAAGCTCCTGATAAGAAAATAAACATGAACTTCACATTGGCTCTGTACAGAAAGCATATCACAGCTAGGCCCACCACTAGCAATTAGTGCAGGGAATGTGTGTGTGTGTTTAAAAGAAAGTGAACTTTTGTATAATTCTATGATTTTCCTTAAACCGGTACAGATGTTTTTCAAAGCTATTTATATTTAATGGTACGATGTAGTAGGCCTATGTGTATAATTACACTATATATATATATATATATATATATATATATATATATATATATATATATATATATATAATGATAGGTGTGTGTGTGTGTGTATGTATGTATGTAAGTGTGTGTGCAGAGAGGGACTTCACTCAAAACACCATTGACATATGGCATGTGGTCTCCTACATAGTGGAAGAACACAATTCTCATTTCTTTGATTTCAAGTTCAATATATTTGGTATTGCCAGTACTTTTTATCTGCTCCACTTTGCCAACCCCCCCCCCATCCACAAGCATGCAGCTCTTATCCTCACTCCCCCCCCCCCACCCACCCACATACACACACACACACACACACACACCACAAAACAAAACAAAAAACAAAAACACAACCCACAGAGGAAAGATACACGAATTGAAAGTGGAAAGAAAAGGAAATCTCGCTTAATATTATGATAAAAGATAAATTACGCCTTGTTTGAAGCCTCCACTCCCCCCCCCCCCCCCCCCCTAAAAAAATACATGTAGAGTTGAAGTTAAAAAAAATAGAATCTAGTAATGTTTGTGCACCTTCATGAGTTGTAGGAAACAATATACACACGATCGCACACCACGTGGGTTTACGCGGAGCAGCAAGTTCATGTGTGTGATCGTTTATTGGGCACGCAAACTGTACCGCCAGCTTGGCGGGTCTCTGTGTGTGTCTGCATCATGCCTGTGCTGTGTGCTACTGGTCGCACGTTGCGGCAGAGCGCGGCGCTCTAGCTATCATCTTTGGTTGCGGGATCCGGACGTGTCCGCGACGGCTACATGCTGGTGGTGGCGTTGGGTACGGGTCGGCCGGTCGGTCGTGTGTGTGTGGATGGCTAGTGCGCGTACGTGCCTCCAAATAAATCCGCGATGGCGACGCCGAGCTGCTCCGAAAATCCGAACACTGATGACGAGAAAGACGCTACAAATCCAGCTCTCCAGATGCAAAGAGTGCTGGATACCTTCCTTCAGTCCTTTCTGGCCTCGAGCTCTTCTGCAGGAGGGAGCGATGGAGACCACATCAATAACAATATCAAGTTTTGTCAACTGCTGACCGAGGTAAGCGAGAACCGCTTCCAGGTTAGCAGCATTGTGCGTGCCCCAAGACAACCCATCACTAGTATTCCATAGGTTTGCTCGGAGCATGCAGCGCTCATCGTGGAGCCCGATGCCGAGCCACCGACACCAGCCAATGCTCTAACCTCATTCGTTTGTTTTGGTCCTCGAGGCCCTAGCCTAGTCTAGACAATAGAGGTGTACTGGAGCGGAGCCTGAGGGCTCTTGGCAAAGCGAAGTCTCTTTTGTTGTATCCCGTAACTGATTGTGTTTACTAAATGTGGGCCAGATATTAAAAGTGATTGTTTCCGCCAATGTTTTTGTCGGCGTTTGTTTTTAAATTTTACTGTGTAAAGTTATGCACTTGTCAATTGTAGTCCCGGCCCCTGGGTACCCGGGGATGGCCGGGACTTGCAACCAAGTTGGGCGGGGATTTCAGCATTTTTGTCGCCTGGTTGGGTCGGGAATAGACCGGGCTTTGTCGGGGGAAATCCACTCAATTTGCCCCGGTGGGCCGGGGATATACCGGGGTGTTGTCGGGGGAAATTCAATTATTTTGCCCCGGTGGGTAAAGAATGGACCAGGATTTGTCGGGGGAGATTCACTTATTTTGCCCCGGTGGGTGGGGAATAAACCGGGGCTTGTTGGGGGAAATTCGCTCCAACCAAATGGCAGGGATTTGGGGCGGGAGTTTTGGCCGAGATTGTGCCGGATTTTGCTTGAGAGTTGACCGTGCACCGCGTAATTTGTACCATTTCCAGTACGACGGTAATGTGACCATAAAAATTTCGCTTGACTAGCAATTCCCCGCTATTGAGGACTCGGTAACATTGCCCAAAAGTCGCATAAACGCCTGAATCACGTAAGAAAATTGAGCCTTGCGTGAAACATGCGCGATTTGCGCATTTCATTTGTAATAATAGAAATAATTAAATTGTCTGACGTGGAACCTTCGTATTGTCCACCGATGTGCACCGGATCGGCGCTTTACGCGATCCATGCGGGCTCGGTCACACTGCCCAAAAGACGCGTTTAAATCGCATAAATCACGTAAGAAATTTGGTTTTGCGTGTTTGTCCGTCGAGAATTTGACCATTTTTGCTGATTTACGCAATGAAAATCACCGATGAATTGCGCAAGAACTACGCGGAAAGATCACGCAAAAATCACTAATATAGCGCCAATTATAGGCTACGTGAGTTGTTATGATTCATCGATCAGTATTTCATAAGTATTACATGCGCTTATTTGCGTGTTCTGTGAGAGATACATACGCCGATATTTTTTTTTCAGTGATTTTCAGTGATAGGTACGTAGGTGTTACAAGCGCGAAACGTGTCATCATTTATGTCTGCTAATCGTTAGTGGAAAGTCAGTGAATGCAATAGCGGCAACATTTTCGTGAACTATCGCTGATATTCCTTGCATATTTCGCGCATTGTTCGCGTAAGAACCACGCAAACTACGCAAAAATTACGTAAAACAGCACAATACTGCGTATACTTTTACGCGAAGCCGACTTTTGAGTTGCTCAAAACCCGGAATTGTGGAAAGGTTCCACATCAGACAAACTCATGAAATGCGCAAATCGCGCCTGTATCGCGTAAAAGGCTCGAATTTCTTACGTGATTCATGCGTTTACGCGACTTTGGGGCAATGTGACAGGGCCTCAAAGACTCAAAACTTGGCTTCGCGTAAAAGTTTACGCCGCGCAGTATTGCGCTGTTTACCTACTCTGTAAAAAAATTGAGTGAAAATATTCACTCTTGAAGGAGTGAATACAAAAAAGAGTGAATTTAGAGTGAAATTGGAGTGAATTTTGGGTGAAAATGTTCATTTTCACTCGTTTTGGAGTGATCTCAGGGATCACTCGAAGATTTTGGAGTGATCCCTGACGTCACTCTAAAAAGAGTGAAAACAAACATTTTCACTCAAAATTCACTCCAATTTCACTCTAAATTCACTCTTTTTTGTATTCACTCTTTCAAGAGCGAATATTTTCACTCGTTTTTTTTTTAGAGAGTAATATTTGCGTAGTTTGCGTTGTTCTTACGCAAACAATGCGCGAAATGTGCATGGAATATCAGTGATCGTTTGCGAAAATGTTGCCGCTATCAAGTTCATAATGTGCGAATTATGCGCGATTCATTAGTGATAAAGCGCAAATTATGAGTGATTTTCCGTGGACCTCAGTCGTCGCGCACAACCAGGAATTCGCCCTATTTGGAGCCTTTGAGTGCCTTTGCACTGAAAGTGCGTGGTTTAGTGATTTTTGAGTGATATGTCCGTAGTTCTTGCGCAATTCATCGGTGATTTTCATTGCGAAAATCAGCGAAAATTCTCATCTGACAAGCACGCACAATCAAATTTCTTGCGTGATTCATGCGTTTACGCGACTTTTGGGCAGTGTGACCGGGCCTTGAGGGTCGGGACTTGGCCGGGGATTTCTATGCAAATATGCCCGGCTTGTCGGGGACTTGGCCAGGGATTTCTGCACAAATATTGCCCGGACTGTCGGGGAATTGGCCGGGGATTTCTACTTCAGCTTTGCCCGACCTGTCGGAGATTTGGCCGGGACTTGGCTGGGTGGTGTAACATCCGAAAATTGGAAGTGGGATGCAAGTCCCGACCATCCCCCGGTACCCAGGGGCCGGGACTACAATTGACAAGTGCATTACTAACACTAACAGGAGTTACGAGTTCCAACAATCAACATGTTATTAACAGATTTCATTTTGATGAAAGTTGTACCAGTAACAGGAAAAGTCGATACTGAAACAAGGAATAAACGTTTAAAGATGATTTAGATTTGGTAGTGATCAGGGAATTTGTATGAAATTTAGAAGGATTTAAAATTTAAAATATTTTGCCAAAAAGGGTCAACAGGTCAGTGAACTTGGCCTTGCCCAACAGGTTCAAGAATCAAGCTGCTAGCTGTGTGTAGATTCTAACGTGTTAGACCTATTTGAAGTGAATTAGAGGTTTGCATACGCACTCTAAAGGTGGATGCTGATGACATGAACAAAAGGTTTCTTTTGGGAAAATTGGGCAATTTTCAGCATGCCTGCATGGGTGAAAATAAATGAGCTGCTGTGTGGAGTTCTGCCCTCTCCGAGTGCTTCTCTAGAAAGTTCAAATAAGAAAGAGTTCCTGTACACACTACGCCATGGTTTACCTGCTGTACGATACGTACACAGTTTAAGCAGCGCCTTGGTCAACACAGCACAAGCGCAGATCCCGAGCGTTAATAATTCATGTGGCTCCAGAACCCACTGTGAATGCCTGCCACTCACTCCCGATTGCTCAGAGAATGTCGACATCTCGACTATCACAGTGCAATCGCAGCAAGGACAGAGATAGATATCTTGGCCTCTCTAGTAGTGTAGAGCTCTCTCCTCTCCGCTGCTCGCTTGCTAGGTCTTGCTGCTGATTGGCTGAGCCATGGCACTGCATTGGCTGTGTGTCTTGCTCGTTTTCCTGACTGCACAGCATGCGTGGTCACTCCAAGCTCACTCTTGAGACCGGTTTCCACCCTCAACCTCGCTGCGCACCTCAGAACTATCGGGTAGGTCCTTCGCTACGGAAATCTAACAATTGTTGAACATTGATAGTATGCACTTCAGGCATCCTCGCACATACGTTGCACACACTCACACATGTTAAATTTAGGATCAAAGCACAGATAAGTTGCTCAAGAATTTGTGAAAATATGCCAAGAGATCAAAAAAGATATGCATGTATGATCAAAATTACTCCTTTGAAGGTATACTCCTGGCACAAACTGCTGGAAAATTCAAATTACGAGGAAAAGTTATCATTTTGTTTTCCAAGGAGTCACAGAAGCAAACGGAAGAGTATGTGGTATTTATTAACATAAAGCTTATGAATGGAAGAAAGCTAATGAAGAAAGGTAATGTCATCATTAGAAAGCATTGTGGGAAAACAACCCGACCAATGAGGAAAAGCTTTTCACAGTTGAAAGCAATAGCAAGCAGATCAGCTAATACTAGCTTGCCATCATTTGTTATGATACTGGATAAATGGCATGGTGCGTGCAGTGTACTGAGCGAGACATGACGTTAACGCTCGTGAACGGTGGCAGTGCGAACCGCAGTGATATGTAACCCCTACTAACCTAGGCCACTGGGGTCTGCATTACCCTCGGACACTGAGATCAATGTTGCCATAACCCATCTCAGACATATCTCAGACATTTCAAAACCGATTTTTATCAAATAAACTTTTAATACCCCTTAGAATTGCATGCTCTTTGACATCTCATAAAGTGATTTCTGAATATCTCGCAAAACGTTAAAAGCTAAATCCTCACCCCGACCAGAACTGTACACACCCTTTAATCATCCAATAAGTCTGGCCAGCTCACCAATTGCCTTGGGAGGGGGGGGGGGGGGGGGGGGGATGTTGTTTACCATGCTTTATGAATTTTTTTCTCCAGTCCGTGTGAAAAATTAACTAGGGACAAAATTGCACAAATTGTTGTTTGTATGATGTCCATTGACTGATTATTGTCTGGTGTAGACTTGCCCAACCAGACGTCATGTGTAGCACGGTGTCTGACAATGCACCATACACCAACCGAGCTAGACCCCTCGACACAGCTACAAAACTTTAAAAATGTCTACATTCTAGCACAAATTTTATGTTGTTGTGGAGTGTATTTATGCACAAGCTTCTTCCACCCTATGCTTTCCCAGGTCACAGAGTCTTTTGATATGCACCAGCGAGCTGCCAGCATTGCTCCCCTGCAGGCATTAGCTGGGTTCTACTGCATTCTCCAGACCATAGAAGCAGCCACTACATGCTTTTCCCCAGGTCACGAGCTCCTGTCTACTGTTTGCTGCAGACTCTATGAGTAAGTCTATCTGTGTGCTGTGAAAGAACTTCTTGGACACTTGGCAAACAAGCAGACAGACAAAGCTGTGCTAATAACAATTGACTTATGTGTTCAAGAACTTCAGCAATAAATGTAGATGCAAATTTTAGGAAAATGAAAATGTTTAGGTGTCTTGACAGTCTGACTGAATCGTGTTCACTGTTTAATCTTTCAGTTCAATCTTTGTGTCAGATACAATGTTTAGATAGGTTTGTCATTTGTGTTGTCTCAAAAAGTGTTTGTTGAAGTGAGTTCAAGACAGCTTTGCTGATGAGAACTGATCTGAGGCCTCTTCACTAAGTAAATGGAAGTTGTTACAAAAAGTAGGTGCTTCATTATCTTATGTGGCAGGCAGCATACCAGTGAAGATATCCAGTTGATTTGACTTTGTTCTGTTTGTATTTCCACTCTGACATATCCCTTGTCCAGATGCTGTGTGTGCCTCATTCTTGACAAAGACTGGCTGAAGCTACCGGCCTTCACTGTGGAAGTTGTGGCAAGCAAGTTTTCCAGCCTCCACGAGAGCCTCAAGCCCTGGGCGCAAGACAATTTCCTGAATGTCGCCCTCCTAGCCAGGGATCCATTGGGCAAGGAGCCAATCTGCAAGATTCTTCCTGCAGAGAGCATTCTTGACAAGATTCAAGGTATCAGTGGTAGTTTCATTCTGTAGGAGTATTCTTTCTGCAGATAACATATGCGTACGTAAATTATTACAAAACATAGTTTTTGTGAGTCCTTCAGAGGAGATGGTTTATTGGTTCAGTTCATTTTAAGGGAAAGCTCAATTTGCTTAGATGTCTCATGTGAGTACAAATGGAAAGTCAGTACAGTTTGGTCTTGAAGTGTAGTTTTGGAGACAAGGCATGAACAATGGAAAGGGTCAGGAGGGGTTGATAACACAATGTTGCTTTAATGTGCTTGAAGTGTGGAACTTGGATTGTTTCTGTGAAACTCAGATTGTTTCTACTCCTCCCTCTTTTTTCCTTTTTTTTTTCATTTGCCAGTTGACAAGTGCCTCACTAGGCAGGGGGACTTCCTACTGGAGCGGCGGGTCAAGGTCCTACTGGAATCTGGCCACCATGCGGCGGCTCTCTGCCTGGCCAGAGCCTGCAGCTCCCATCCCCAGCTCTGCCGCAATCCCATCTTTTGTGAAGTCATGTGCCTGCTGTGTCACAGCCAGGGCGACTTAGAGGGTCTTGCTTTGCAAGTATGCTATCATTTAGGAATCCATCATTTAAAGGCAAAACATAGTTCTGGTACGCCTGCAAAATTGTTAAATTTCACTCCAAAATGTACATGTATGCCTAAGAAATGTGTGGAATAACGCTGTAATCACAAGATATTCGTTGGGTACCGACGGAAATACAAAATATTAACCAAAAATGTTTGCATCTCAGAGCTTACCTGATAGGGTCAGGCTAACTCAGACTCAGGGACAACTCAGCCTCGCTTTGACTGTGGGGCCGAGTTGTCCCTCTGGATAGTAAAGTGTTGTACTACGGGAGTGCTACGCAGTCTTGCTGGTCGCAGTTATGGACGGAGTTGATACAACACGCGCATCAAAGAACCTCTTTGGTGTGCATACAAAATGAACGTGCACCTATGTATGGAATATAGCGATCACGAACTGCGTATAAATTGTCTGAAGTAGGGCCGAGTTGTCCGTGAGACAGAGTTAACCTGGAGCCTTCTGGAATAAAAGTCGGTAAACCGACTTTTACTTTTGATCTCAAAATACTCCAAAACAACTCATCATCCCGGCAAATCACGTCAGTCACTTAAGATTCGTGGTAGCCTCTTTCGATATATTGCAAGCAAATATGAAATGGTGCAAGATGGGTTCTCAAACCCTTACCAGAACTATGTTTTCACTTTAAGTCATAGTAACACCTGTCAGAAAGATTTAACCAATGTTTGATGGATAGAAACTTTGCAAAGAGAGACTTGTCCAATGTTTAACATGTTCTCCGTCTCTGATTGATGCTTCAGTCACTAAAGTTTCTTGGTAGCCTCTTTTGATATATTGCAAGCAAATATGCAGGGCTCGACACTAACGGTGGCCTGGGGCCACCAAAAACGCACGTCGGGCCACCAAAATTTCAGAAATGAAGCATTTGGTGGCCTGATCGGGCCACCAAAAAAGGTCGGATGTTTGCCTTTGGGCCACAAAAAATAAAAGTTAGTATGGAGCCCTGAAATATGAAATGGTGCAAGACGGGTACTCAAACCCTTACCAGAATTATGTTTTCACTTTTAGCAGTAGTTACACGTGTCGGATAGATTTAACCAATGTTTGATAGATAGAAACTTTGCAAAGAGAGACTTGTCCAGTGTTGAACATGTTCTTTGTCTCTGATTGATGCTCTCACGAGTAAGAGTAGGGAGTGGTTCATCGATTTACCCATAGCATGTCAGCTAGAATCTATCCCGGCCCCAAGTCTAATCATCAAGACATAAGCCGATACAGACTGACAAGTACAGGAAGAGAAAGACAGAAGTTGGAAACAAAAGGCTTTATTTTCCAGCAAACAAAAATTATACAATCAAAGGACAAATTTGTCCAGTGTAGTCTATTCCATGTTTTGCTCATGCACAAAACCTTCCACCAGACTGGAAGTACCTCGCCAGACAGGGAATTTATTTCCCCAATTAGAAATGGAAACACATGCAAACAGAGATCAATAGATTTAAAATTTTGTCTTTTGTCCGATGTCCCTTAAAGGCTATCCACCAAGGTGTGACTGCTGCTTTGCTGGCATAAGGTATATTAGATAGGAAGTTTTTGAGGAGTTGTTTTATCTAGAAAGCAATGGGGTTATTGGCAGTAGTTTTGTTGTAGGTGAAGGCATTTTTTTTTCTTTTTGTTATAGAGATAATTTCATTGAAAAGATATGTTAAAGAAAATGCAATTTTCTGTTAAAGTCAATGTAGGAGGTTTTACAAGGACACCAGGTAGTGATTGATTTATATATCTGTATAAATTTTTTGTTTACAAGAAACTAGATAAAAGATAAAAAAAGACATTTTCAGACACGTTCACATTTGTGACAATCTTTAAAGAAATGGAAAACATTGCAAACAGCTTTGATGAATAGCGTGTCTGTTAAGCGTGAAAGTTGATAACTGTATTTGACCGTCCTCTACTCGATAGGTAAATCAATATCCCAGTGTTCAGCATCTGATCCCCGTAGCCGAGGGCCTTGCGTCATACTGCCCGAGTACAGCCGTCCTGGTGTCGAGATTGCTGTTGCTGCGATTGTGGGAAGAAGAGAATGCAGACATTGCTGGCGTGGAGAAGGTCACCAGTCTCTGGGTGGAATTGACATGGAAACTCTGCGCCCACGATAGCTTGCAGTTTGCGGAGGCTTTGGACAGTCTACACAAGCTGACCGATGACCCCCTCTTCCTGTATTACCTGGCCAGGATGGCCTTTGACAAGGTGACCATTGCAGTCAGTTTGACTTTATATTTCAAGTGCTGTTGTTTTTTGTGTGTATATGTGTGTGTGTTTGTGTGTGCGTGTGTGTGTGTGTGCGTGTAAAGGGTAAGTGCAGTTGTGGTGCTGCAGATTTTTCTTTTCTTTTCAAAAACTGAGAAATAAGGGGTTTCTAAAGCTGTGGTTTTTTGCTGTCATGTTGCATGTAAATAATTGTCAACAGGGATATGATCATGTAGGGCAGTTGGTCACATTTATTTCATGTATTCCACAAAATGATACATTAGTGATTTGATTCTCAGTGTTTGTTTGGCAGGACTTTTCCTTGTAAAGATTACCTCATCCTGATTTTTCAAAATATTTTGCTTCAGATGGAGTGCCATTAAAAAGAAAAGCACCATTCGGTGATAGTAGGACCTGTGGTTTTCTTGCTGTCAATCAATATCAACTGTAATTCAAATGTTATGGAGCTCCTCTGTGTTTTTGTCAGCAAAGTTCTATCAGGTGACAGAATCCACACAACAAGATACATACTTGAATTTTCACTTTGCCATATGAATATCTGCTGGAAAGGGCCCCTGAAATCCAAATGCATGTTGATTTGTGTTGATTTATGATACCCTCAACATCACTTTTGCGGTGAAACAAATATCTAGAAACATACAGATGTACCATATTATATTTTTAACAATATTTTCTTATATTTTTCTTCAAATTACTTGGGAGCACCCACAAAAAATCCTTCCAAACCTCAGATAACCTCATATGTCAATCATTGCTAAAGTACTTAAATGTTTAACAAAGGACATTGGAATGCACCTTCCCCTCGACTCAGCATAACTTGCATGTTCCCTCGCCATGTCTTTTGTTAGTCACATTACTATCACAGAAACATGCAAGATTATGTTCTTTTCTCTATCTCTTTCTCTTTGTCTACCTTCAGGTTGGTGTTGGGGTCATTCCAGTCCTGGTATCTCTCTGTCTGGGTGCCTTGAGAGCACCAGAGGTGCACCCCAGTGAGGACATTGTCACTGCCACAAGCATCGACCTGGGGAATGAGGCCCACTTCCAACTGCTGTCCGAACTTTTGGAGGATGACGTCCGCATGCAGAGGCTGTGCCTGCTTGCAGTATTCTACATCGCCCCAGGCCCCAAGAACTTTGCCAGTCTCAAGGAGAACTATTCCTCTCCGACCCACTCAACAGGTCCTGCCAGGCTGAACTCCTGGCAGCAGCAGTGGCTGATCCAGAGTGTTAACTACTTTGTGCCAGGAACTGTAGCCCTGACTCTCTCAGAGGACTGGCCCAGAGTGGAGCCTGTTTTCCGCAAATACGCGCAGAAGAGCAGGCTGATTATCTCAGAGTGGCTCTTGCTGAAGGGCCGTGAACGAGCAGTGAAACTCTTTTTGAAGCCTGTGGTGTGCGATGAGCAGATTGGAAGGCTGTTGTCTGTCCAGGAAGGTAAGATGCGATGGAAGCAGTTGGCCAAGGGGTGTAGGAAAGGACTGGTGTTGAAGGCCGTAAGACATATGGTGCCAAAGCTCCCAAGACCAGAGGCAAGTGTTGATCCCCTCCAGAGTTCTTCCACTGAGAAGCCACCAGCCTGCCTTCAAGAGCAGGGTGAAGTGGATGGTGGGGGTGAAACAAGAGATCCGCTTCCAGCGGAGATGATCACCAGTCAGTCTGTCCATCCTGCAGAGGCAGAACTGCCGCAGCAGCCTGCCTGTGTGGATTCTGAAGTGACGGGAACAGTGGAGAGAGTGAAAGGTGACCAATGCGCAGCTGAGACGGAGGATGATGCTTCTTTTGAGATGGAAGTGGATATCACAGAGGAGCCAAGAAGATGTGATGGCTCTCCAACCGATGAAACGTTAATGGCGACAGATGATGGTGTCCAACGAATGGAAGTATCCAGTAGTGAGCAAGCAGAAACATGTCGGATGGGTGTCTTGCCATTGCTTGAGGCTCACAGTGACAAAACTCCACCTTACAAACAAAGTGACATTGAAAAGACCATGCAAAAGGTTGTGCTTCTCAAAAGCGCAGGTGACCTGCAAACTTCTTGTGAGGTGCAGAGAGACCCACCAAAAAAGTTCCCAGGGGCAGCAGTAGTTGTGGGAGAGGAAAAACGAGAGGATAATGGCCAGCACCAAGTAGCATTAGTTGCGTTGAAAGGGGATAACCGCGTGTCAGCCAAGCAGGTGCGAAAGTTCAAACTCAATGCTGCACAAGCAATGCAGATCAAAGGGAATGGCACAACATTCCTGGTTGTGAAGGGTAACTGTGTGCTCACCAAGATTGGGGAATGTCAACAGCATGTTGGTACGGAAAATGACCAGTTGATCAAATCGAGGAAAGATGGAGAGATCTACGAGAGTAGAGGAGGCAAATCATTGTCTTTAGCTGCAGAAACACTGAAGGACGGACCAACTGGTCATGTAAGTGGTAATTCCAGTGATAAATTACCCCAAACTGGATCTGTGTCTGTGATGCAAAAGTGTCAAAAAACTGAGGGTCATTCCAATTGCCGTATACAGGTGCCTCCAGGCGCGCAGGGCACGGTAGAGGTAGCTGTTAGTGCGGGAGATACTGACAGTGCCAAAACAGAGCGCTATCTAACTCCACATTTGAGTCTCGGGGCGAGAAGCACAGAAGCAGTATCACATAACAACAGCAAGAGCCTTCTTGTCGTGCAGAAGGAGAGTGCAGGGAAGAGATGCAAGATGGCTTCAGCACTCGGTTCACGTGACCATGGTGAAGGGGAGAGCAGAGCGTGCAGAGGCTCGATCAAGAAGCAGTCACACGCGACGGCATGCCTGCAAACTCTTGTAAGCAAGAAAAACAAAAAGACTCAGTCTTTCGCTCCTACGGGCAGCATCTCTGGAAACTGTCAGCAGGGAGCCAAGCACTGCATGGCTAAATCTGGAGGTTACACTCAGTCGTGCCAGAAAAATTGTGGTCTGGGACAGGGAAAGTATAAAAAGATCACAATTGCTGTGTGCCCTAGTAATCTTTCTACCTCATCAGATTGCAACAGGAGACAGCTGCAATGTTGGAGTACTCACAATAGTGTCCCAGAAAAGCGTAGGATGCAAAAAACGAATGATACTGCTGTGACTGCACCACAAAGCTCATTGGGCTCCAGTGTAAATAACCCTTCTCAAGAGCATGACAAAGGAAGATGTGTTAGGACGACGGAAGTGTCTGAAGCAGGTAAATCAATGGACTCGGCAGAATTAAAGAAACCACAAACAGAGACTGATTCCATAGCGAGCAAGGAAGACGTAGAGTGCAAAGAAGAGGGCTGCATCCAAGGGAGTAATGGAGCAGTTCCAGGCAGTGGGGATGTGTGTACAGAGGAAGACAGTCAAGATGTCAGCAGTATCACAGATTCAGACAGCTGTGTGTGGCTGAATGTGAAGGATTCCGCAATAGAATGTGAGAAAGGCATGGAGCAAAGTGAGAGTGATGTGCCTAAAGCCTGGACGTTAGGTTGTGAAGCGGATGATGGGGAGAAAGGAAACACCGTAAAAAACGGGCCCAAAGGCAATGCTCATTGCTCACCCAGGAACAGCTGTGCTGGGGAATCTGTGAAAAGAAAATCAGTGCGGTTGAAGTTTCGAAACAGGGAAGCTAGTTCGATGAGAAGTGGCTGTGGTAAACGAAGCAATAAGCGGAGTAGAGCATGTCGAGGCAAAGAAGTCAAGCCCAAGGATGAATTTGTGAGCATCACGATGGAGGATCATGCTTCACAGAGGGGGCTGGCCATGAAGGTGTCATCAAGGACAGGAATCTCAAAGAAGAGAGCAAATGGAGTGATAAAATGTGACCCGGCTGCTGCTGGTGAGAAAAGGGGTGAGGAAAGTGGCAAACCAGAACAAGAGGCTGTGTGTACCTCCCCCGTTGCTGGTCAGGAAGCTAAGGGGACCTCGGAGCAAGATTATAGCGGAAGGCACAGAGACCTGCAGCAGAACCGACTCTTTGCTGTGACATACAACGCCAAGGAAGCACTGAAGAAGAAGCTCTCCCCAAAGGTGCCCTCCCGGAATCGGAAGGGACCAGGCCCACGAACCGCGGGTCCCGTCGTCCTGACCAGATGCATGCATGCCAAGGCAAGGATACCGCCACCTGATTAGAATCGAGCAAGTCTATCCACAGAAGATTGAGTGTCTTTTAGGGAAAAAAATTCACCAGTCTTTCATTGGTTTAGAACGTGACCTTCATTATTTTTTTTAGCGTTGATACATAGATAGTTTGCAATATTTAGAGCAATACAATGATCACCTGACATGCCTCAAATATGCAAATTAGTTTGTGGTGACCGAAAAAGCATAATGTTCTCTGGTGTAAGTTTCTTTGATTCATTCCATGAGGGACTAGATGTTCAGTACTTGTGCATGTTGAGTGGTAATAACTGTACTTTTGCCATTTCTTACTCTTTTGTATGATATCTTTGCAGATTTTTGTCTTGTGCCAAAAGCATTTGTATTTTAGATCATTCAGATTTTACCAGCATTCATGTTGCATTCATATTCAAATAATCAAACTGATCGACAACAGAGAGAGATAGAGAGATAGAGAGAGAGAGAGAGAGAGAGATTGGGAGAGATCAAATTTATGAATTGCAGGAGCATATACATTTCTCACATAAAACTGTAGGAAAAGTCCCTTTCACTTTAATACCCATATGTGTAGATTGCACACTTGTGTTTGAAAGCTACTACTTGTTGATATTTTTGGCAGGACTCAACACTATTTTTTTTTTTTTTCCTCCGGTGGTGGTCCACTCTGGGCACAGAAATATTTGAATTGGTGGCCAAAAAAGGGAAATGTAGGGCTTGAAATAAAAGGAAAAATAAAAATAGATTTTCAATTTTAGCTGCCAAAATTAGGCCACAAAGAGATAATCTTTTTGGAAATTTGTTGGCCAGGCATCAATTTTTTGCGGCCCTAGGCCGCTAGGTCACTGCTAATGTCGAGCACGTTTTATGCATAAGATATAAATATGCAATTTAAATTTTAAATCTTAATACTCATAAGCTGCAGTCACACTAGCAAAAAATTGCAAAGCTTAAGGTCACAAAGTCTTTGCAATCTTTGGTCGTCCGTCCACAATGGCAGCCAAACTTCTCAACCTTTATTTAGAAGTTCTCAAAGTTTGGGCCACCGGTGCGCATGTGCAAGAAAGAGGAAAGAATGTGCCGTTTGACAGCTAGTAATTATGCACACCTGTACATTGCAATTACTGAGCACCTTGCAGGCACTGCCGCAAATGTGGTGGACTGGTCACATGACAAACTTTGCAAAGTTTAAGTTTCTAGCTTTCACACTGTCCAGAGATTGAGAAGATTGGCAGGGGTGCGGGAAATTTCCCTAGTTAGAGTGGGAAGTTTCGCAAGAAGTTTTTGATCACACTGGCAAAACTTTGAGATATTTGAGATGGCAATCTTAAACTTTGTGATATTTTGCCAGTTTGATGGCGGCTGTGGAGTTGATTTCAGAGAGACGATTTGCAATTACTTTGCACTCACATTCTCTACCTCACTGTAGAACAGACATTTCCTTTTATAGTTTTGTGTACATATTCTGTGACAGCTTGAAAAATGGTCACATACGTGCAGTCAATCTCTTGGATGTGGAAACAGTTTTTGAGTGACAAATGAGTTTGAATTCTTTGAATATTTGACTTCTGTAAGGGTTGATTCCTTTTCATTTTCCACATAATTTGATTCTTTTTTAATGCAGCAAGATGGGCTGACCTTGTTTCTCATTTTCATAAAATACTATGTTTTTAGTAGGTATTGGTCATTCATGTACAGAATGATTTGTAGATGTCAATATACTTCCAATTAGTTTTACATCCAGTTATGCAGGCATATACTGTGTTTCAATTCTTCCCAGTTATGTGTACTAATTTTTTGTACTTGTTTTTTTTTAATAATTTTTAGAAAATTAATTTGAAATATGAATAACTGTCTGATGAGTGATCTTTGTTTTCAATCCTTTGAAAGAGGAAATGAGCAATTTCACATTTAACCACAATTTATTTTAGAAGAGTGCAAAATGTTATAGGATGAGAGGTGTCTCACTTGTTGCTGTTTCACCTCCTAAAATGTTCCTCCTCTCCTAGTGTTGTTCGTCAAATATGTGCCATTTAATGGATTTTTTTTTTTATTGTCTTCCTCATATGAAGAGAAGGAGGCATTTACAGTTAATATATTTACTGCTTATCTGGTGTACCCCAGTGTACTGATTAATTTTTTGCCCTCATTTCTTTCAAAGAATATGATTTAAAAGTAGTTATAAAAGCATTACAGGTGAATTCAGTCAAAATTACAGACATCTATATGATGCTTTGCTTGTATACGATATGACACACACATGCACACCCTAGCTAATACAACCTCAATGCAAAAATGCCGAACTCATATTTACACTGCATAATAATTATTTCAATCAGTACTCCGCACCCTTTGTTCTGTGTAGTGTTAAGTGAGGGGTTTGCATGCAAGTGTGCATGCTTTTGGGACTATCTCCCTAGAAGTGAGGGAACTTTGATGTAATGCAAACAGGGATTTTTGGTTCACTCTTGAGAAGCAAGTGTTGCTGTACATTTACTGTGCGTTGGTGTCCATTGTTCCGACACAATGACAAGATGTAGCCATGAAATGCACCAGCGACATATTTTCGAACAGGAACAGAATGGCAAATATTTTCTGAGGAGAGTATTATTATTATTTATGATGATTTTCTGAAGAGAATGTGCATGATAACTGTCACATTATTTTAGATTAAGAAAAAAAGAAGAAAGAAACCAGAATGAAATCAGATTCACTGGAATCCAAAGTAATGACCAGCGTGTATGGACATTTCTCAAAGTCATGTACATGTACATGGTCATGATATACATATTTATTAGGTATGCGTGTGTGTGATAAAAGGGCAGCTGACCGGTATGTGACAACTGCTTTGTCATTTATGTCCTTGATGACTTGATGCCTTAACTCTGAAAAGAACAACTCAGAAAAGTGTGGACAGCTCACAAGACTTATATTCTCTGCATTCGAATGGGCTATTTGTGTGGGATTGTCCGTTTTCTCGCCTCCTATATTGAGGGAATGAATGTTTTCATGTATTGTATTAAACCAAAGTTGATAAGTGTGGGAAGAACGCAAGATGCTGTAGGTAGAGATGTGTTAGTTTTCAGAATTTCACATGCTGAAATGTGCCTCCTGCAGAAGTGTTGTACTTTAATGATGTGTCATGTATTGAATTAATATTTTTTGTTAACTCTTATGTTAAGTTGTGTTACGGAGGCAGGAGAATTATCTACATGTACTGTGATGTATCAATGCCTGTGTGTTTGTTAGAAAAAACGTGTCAATGCTAGTCATTGGACAAAATCAGTGGAGGAAGAGAGCATAGCATGTTCTTCATGAATGCAAAAGTTGTTTTGCAGCAGCAAGTATGCTTCAACTTTACCAATTGCATTTTTGATTTGGTATTGACGGAATTTGATGTGGCTAGCTGTAATATTGTGTGTATATAAAACAAGAATAAAGCTCAGCACTGGAAGTTCCATAGAAAGAGATCTAATGATAACAACAAAAAATGAGAGTAGCAAATTCAATCTCATTTTTTTTTTTTCTTATGTAATCATACCAGGGGCCCGTTTCATAAAACTTGTCATTAGTGACAAATTGTCATAGATGTGACAAGCTACTGAAATCCTTGCATCTGATAGGCTGAGAGCAAATTTGTCATCGAAATGTGGCAGTTGTCACTGATGACAAGTTTTATGAAACGGGCCCCTGATCTTTATAAAGTGAAAAATGTTGAAATTGACTCTATTACCAGGACTTCCTTCAGCAAATTTTCCCTCTGCCGTGATAGAATGCATACTTATTGCCAATGACATTCTGAAATAACTGGTCTTGTTTAAACAGAGCAACTGATCTGGAAGTTTGATTTCCTCAAAAAACCAATGAACAACTCATATTATGAGCTGTTAATATTAGACGACACAGAAAAAAAAAAAGAGAAGATGTATTTCTGTACATACAATGCTTCATAACTCAGTAATTGTGCATTTGCGACAAATTGTAATTCTTGCCGTATTCTCATTTGACTTCAAAAGATTCATGATACATTTTTTTTTTCCATTAAAAAGATTATTGTCCACCAACTTTGGGTTTATTATTTGCAGCTTGAATGACTTAAAATTGTTTAAAGTGTGTTGCTGATATTATTATTGTGGCCTATGATGATTTTTTTTTTCCTTCTCTCTCTCTCTCTCTCTCTCTCTCATTCTCTGTTTAAATCTGTATATTTATTATTCAATCAGATATTTGTTAAATTATTCAAGTATAAGATACTTGTTTGTTCACAACTTTTCATTTCAAGTATTTGCATAAAAAATCAATTGGTGAGGACTACTGAAGGCTTTAGTTGTGAAAAAAGTAAACTTTTACACCACTCCCACAAGTCCTACAGGACTTCGCTACTACAAACACACAACAAACAACACTTATGTCGATATACACTGTATAGCACTAAGACAAGTTATAAAACATATTGTTTAAATTTGAGACCTGTTCAATGCTAAAATTTGCCAGATGCTTTTGAACTTGACTTAATTACAGTCACTTACAATAAATAATCATTTTTGAGCAGTCACTTTCAAAATATTAGATAATCATTTGAAGATGGAACATACTTGTTGTGGTTCTAAATGGGCGAGTGTAACATTGTCCATGTTGCTTCTTTCAGTTCTCAAAGAGTAAGGTTCTTTACATTAAAATACACTATGTATGAGAGATGACAAACTTTGAACATGTATCATAAACTTTATCATGTAAACATAAAGTTCTGTTCAAATTTTTGAAGTTGCTCTCAAAATTGTCTTCCTCTGAACTCAAAATGTACTCCTCTGAACTCAAAATGTACCTTGAACTGGCTTGATGCATTGAGTGTGCAGCATGAATTATTATATTAAAGGCGTCGGCATATCCCCAAGTGAGGGAATGTTTTACAGAATTACTTTTTAAAGGCAGACTTGTGAATGCTTATGAGAAATTACCGGTATGAACTGAAGTTCTACCAAGGCAAGAACGCATGGCAATACAAAAACTTCAATGAGTCCCATTAACCCATTGCATACAGAAACCTGATATGCTATATATTGCAATGAGGAATGATTACAAAGGGGGGGGGGGGGGGGGGAGGGGCAGTAGGTTAAGTGTGGACTTGATCAATTTGAATCGTATATTTGTATTTTGAACTACAGGGAAACCGTGCTATAATCTCGCTTACAATGTGGTACTGTACTGTTTATTAACAAGGTAAATTTGGTGGTACTGATTTTTCCATTACTGTATTTAGATGGTGTCTTAGTACATTTACAAGGTACCAGGTGTAACATAATTGGCATTCCCGGCAACCCTCTTATAGCGTGTTTCCCAGTACTGTTGTACAATGTAATTGTATTGTTTTGACAAGCATGAGGTCACGTAGGCAGATAGAACATTACGATGATTAGCTAATAATCAATAGTTTTCTTTCTATTACAGCTCACAACAACTTGTAATCCTGACTTTTATTAGATAACATCTTGAAAATTTAGAACTGTCATGCTAGTATTAGAGTTATATTGATCATACATGTATATTATTATACTGATGTTCTGCAAAGTTTGTTGTGCAAGGCATGTTTTTTTTTTTTTTGGGGGGGGGGGGGGGTTTGTTTGTTTGTTTTTTTGTCAGATTGTGAGAGCATTTTATAAGCTGGGAAATACTGTACATGTTACTTGAACTGTATTTGTCCTTGATATCTTTTCCAGCAAATTATTTTACTGTTGAGGACATGTTTAATAATTATACAGTGGTGGTACTGCATGTTTGGCATATGCAGTGTGCTCAGTTTTCAGTTTGCTGGTTGTGTGTGTGTGTTTACGTGTGTCTGTTTGGATGTAGTTACTGATTTGATGTGTGTGTCAGTAATTGCGCCTGTACTTTCAACCCTGATGCCTACACAAGGTAGGCTATTGGGGGAAATCCTGCATGGATCTGTCAAGTTTGTTTTTTTGTCAAACCGACATGGAAGACTATGCACACTCTGGGTGCAGTCATCCTAACATTATTAGTCAAGCCAGGCTAGATCGCTGCTTTCGGAGAAGGATGTTTTTTCTAATTCTCCATTTGGAGTATATAATTTCTTTTCACTTGTACTTTTGTACCATTCATCAATGAAGTGGTTATTGCCCAGTACAAATTTTGAGAAGTAGACAGTGCAATGTACTACATACAGGCAAAAATAGCAAAAACAAAACAAAACAAAACAAAACAAAAAACAAAAAAAAAAAGAAATAAAAGAAATAAAACCAAAACCAAACAAACAAACAAAACAGCAAACAAATGCCCAGTCGTCTGGAATATGTACACATACTTTTGTTTGACTGACTTTTAATTTTCTTTTCTGAAAACATAATCCACACATCTTATAGGCCTACAATGACAAAAAATGACGGAGGATCACTTCATACGCATATCACAGAGAAGCCTACTGTGGTACACGTATTTCAAACAAATCATGGAGGCATATTTTTGGGTTATACAACAATGCATTACAATTGTTTAATATACATTGTACTCTTCAACCTCACTCTCTCAGCCGTGCTCGCCCCCCCCCCCCCAAAAAAAAAAAAATGCCCTATTGTACAAAACAACATGTTTCCCTGATGTCTGGCTAGCCACTGCACAGTTTCAAGCTACAAATTTGATGTCTTCAGAAGTATAACAATACCCCTCATAAGAACAACTGCACCCATGTGCAAGAAGGATCAGAAAAGGTATTGGCAGAATGGTGGTAATGTGCTGGTATGACAAATTGCCACTTGCTTTGCTCGTTTGTGTTTCTGCACCCTCGCCTCCCCCCCCCCCCCAAAAAAAAAAAGACGTAAATGGCAGAGCAGACCAGAACGTTGATTGCATGTGTCTCTGTCACCACTTTCACATTAGTCCCTGCATCATGGGGACAGTCGCTAGTGATCTTATCTTTTTTTTTACGACTGACCGTCCACACTGCTATCTGGACTGTCCTTGAGCTGCGGGGGCAATCGGGGCATGGGGCGAGCCCTGCCACTTGAAACCAGACTTTGTGCATGTCCACATTTGGTGAATACAGCTGGGTGTCATCAATTACTGACCAAGTGTGTTCTTGCTTTATGCATGCAACTGAACTCAGTGTATGAAAAAGATGTGTGTTTTTAGGCGGGTATTGTATCAGTTCACCAAATGGAGACTTGATTTTTTTTTTTTTTTTTCCGAGAGTGGAGGAAAAGTTTCAGATCAATGAAAATTTGAGCAAAATGTATAATGTTGCAACCATTTGAATGTCAGTTACTCATTGGACATGTTCAATCAGCTCTAAAAAAAAACCACAAAACAACAAAAACAAAAACAAAAACAAAAAACTTGAAAATGCTTGGCCTATCTTGGTACTGCTCCTGGCCTGATCTTTAGTCTCCTTTCATTAAAGTGTGAAAGAAGGGTATAATTGTGTGCAGTATTTTTAGCTAATTTTTATTGAAGTTTACAATATCAGTTTAATAGTGAAATTGCTGTTTTCACATGAGATTGTCTGAATTGTCTATTGGTGATCACAATGACTCAAACAAAAATTGCAAAGTGTATGACATGAAGCCTGAATTGTGTGAATAAACTGGAAGTAGACAAATGGAAAAATAAAAAAATACTGACCAAGGTCGTTCTCCCCTACAAATTTTGTTCCCGGACCCGACTTGCTTCATAGGGATGGGAGACAAGTGCCAGCAAGCGTTCACATTTATGGTTTGGAGGGTGAAGTCCTGCAGCATGAGACTTTCCCTGCGACGTGGGGATTAATGTGATCGCGGGGTGTGTGTGACTGTATGTCTCGTGTCACTGTGTGTGTGTACCTTGTTCCATGCACTGCACATGGACGGCCCCCACCTCTTACATACTGCATACACCATATATCTAGTCGAGTCATATGAGTCTATTTTCTATTTTTTTATTTCCAGTAGTAAGTGGTTGAATACGCAGTTGTGGAGATTAGTAATGAACTGAAAGATGCATGCCTGCACATATTGGATTCCTGTCCGGATCAAAGTTAATATTTTCATATATTTTTAAATTTGCGCATAGCACACGACTCTCAAAATCTGTGAAAATAAAAACCCTGCGAAATACATGGCATATACAGAATTGGTTTCATCCACTCTTGGCCCACTAGTCATGCTGGCAATGAAGGCACAGACAGTGAACAACTGTTGTACCTACTTATGTACGCACAGACCGTTGACGGTGTTGTGGATATAGAGTACGGGTGAAAGTTGATCTATCCCTTTCAAACCAGTGCAAAGTATTGGGGAAACTCCCCAAGAAATGATACAGCAAAAATATACTATCTTTCATCTTCACTTTCAGACTAAAAGAAACCAAAGCAACATCCTTCCTAAGGTTTAAATCAACATTATGATCAGGAATTAATAATGACCAAAGTCGCATTTTACTCACGAGACGTGCATGATAAAAGTTTGTCATATCCATGTTTGTATTGGTAGGGGTTTTTGATAATTTATTAGGGCATGTGATGCAAGACTTTTTTTTTCCAGATTTGCTCCTATTTTGTTAGAATGATTAAGAACAATTGATGGAAATCACGTGATCAACCTGTCCAAATGATTGGTTGAAGTATATATATATATATGAAGTGTTTGTTCGCAAAGTACGATAAGTCCATTTTTGAAGATTTTGAAGTACGGTCTCTGTCATAAAGTACAAAATAATACCTTTTAAATGATATATTGGTCACTACATATAAAGGTACTTTTTTGAAGTTATGGTCAAAAGAAGCAAAAAATTTCTTATTATTCTCTTTATTTTTCTTGACCTTTAATCGCAAATATCTCCATTTGGCAAATATGGACTTATCGGTTTTTGCGAACAAACTCTACATATATATATATATATATATATATATATATATATATATATAATAATGTTTGTAGTCCGCATATTGGTACCAGTATAGAAAAGATGACGAAGTAGGGTAGTAATGCATTTCAGTCCAACAGTGCTATTTATTCAGACCAAATTTTCGACAAATACATATGTCTTCCTCAGGGTCGACAATGACAATTAACCTGATGAAGACGTACAAGACGTATGGTATTCGTCGAAAATTTGGTCTGAATAAATAGCACTGTTGGACTGAAATGCATTACTACCCTATGTCGTCATCTTTTATATACAAGCTGTATATATATATATATATATATATATATATATATATATACATATGTTTTATATATATATATATAGAGAGAGAGAGAGAGAGAGAGAGAGAGAGAGAGAATGAAAAAAAAAATTGTACAGGTGTTCTAATACAACACATGCAAAATGACACATTGCATATTCCAATATGCCATAATATATTCTGCAAGTATAATTTTTCCTGCATCAACAACAACATGAAAGGCAAATTCATATGGGCAACTAAAATTAGAATAAGAAAACACCTTGATGGAAGGATATATACATCATTCACCCGTTACATACACTGAACTCTGTAGTGGAAGTGACGTTACGTGCAGTGCTTGAAGCCAGTGCTTTGCTTTAGTTGGCGCTGCCATTTTAGGACTCCACCTTCAGGCCCCGCCCACTTTACTATACGCTACTGTTGTGAAGAGGGTACGCAGAAGAAGCGTGCGTTCCTCAGTGAAAAGTCACGGTGGTGTAAATTATGGGGCGCCAAGTATCGCATGGGCTATTTCATTACGAAATGGCTCTTTAGTTGACAAAATGAACATGTCCTAACAAAACAACTGGTTTTATGACAAAATGAACATTTCTTCAATGGAATGACTCATTTCAAAATGCCATTTTGTAGACAAAATTACTCATTTCGTAACGAAATAGCCATGTGACACTTGGTACCTTATTGGTGCCCCATAGCAAAGTCCCAAAATGGCCGCTACCAGCCAGCACTTCCGGTGACTTCAAACTTGAACCCACAGTGCAACAAGCGTAGTGGCTTTTCGGTGTTTAGTGCGTGCTAAGTGCGCACAGCGCCCCTTCCACTATATAGAGTTTAGTGGTTACATACAAGAAGAAAAGCCAGCAATTTCCCTCCTTGGTGGCAATGAAGACTTTTCTTATTGAATATTTTGGCGCACTCTTAATTCTGGCAATATCCTCCAACTCGCAAAAATGAAGGCTAAAGCTACATATATAGTGAATACAGCACATTTAATGACGCAAATTACGACCGGTAAATAAAGCTCCTTTTGTACACTACAGATCTCGTTACATCTTTCTGGTAGTGTGAAGATTTCAGTCCATTCGGACACTTTTTATTTCTTCCTCTGGTCAAGTGGTAATCGGGGGTCAAAGGTTAAATTTGTTATCAGAGTAAACACAACATTCTTCGCATACAAGAAGGGCCTGTTTTTTGCACATCTGAACATACATTCAAAACGACAACAGTAAGGAAGAACAGCTGTTAGCACCAGCATGTCTACGTATATGTTGGTCCAACAGCATCTTCAGAAATAGAAGAAAAAAAGAAATCTGATGATTATCAAATATGCATCTTCCAACAAAATGGTAATGTAATATATCATAAAATTACACACATTTGAAATGAGAGTCCATTGAGCAACATTTTTAATATTCAAGCAACAATGCCAAGATCTTTCACAATAGTCTCTGCCTATTACTGCCATGCTTTCTTTACTGTGTGCAAGAAATATGATTATTAAAAGTGAAATCTAACCGTTTCCCTGCAGTATTTAAGAAGAATTGCAATTTTAGCTATCAAAGTGACAAAGATTGCAGGCGCATCACATCTCTGCCTGAGCATTGTGGTGATAAGCTGGCAGGCCAACAGCAATCCAAAATTCCTGCATCTCCTGCCTGATATCATATAAATCCCCAAACGATCAGGTGCAGCAACTGTTAAGATTAAGAGGAAAAGTAGCACATAGTACATCACACGTATATTTCATTTCTAGTGTCCATTAAAACATTTTTTCTTTCTCTAATACACTATATCAAAGACAGAAAAAAAAACAAACCTGTACTGAGCATACATGTACGCTGATAGTAAAGACTGAGGTATATAGGTGTGGAGGATAAGTGGCTAATTGTGGAAAATTGGAAATTTTCGCTTGAGTGCATTTTATTTAGCTCGGCCTGGTAAGGTGAATTTTGCTTGTTTTCAATCAGGCAGAATCAAAATTCAAATCAAAATCAAATCACAGCAGTATTACACCGTTACTAGTGTAACAATTCCCCCCCCCCCCCCCAAGGAAAAAAAAAATGTGTTCTTATTTTTGCACTAGTTTCATGTTACACTAAAATGCATGACTATTTCCACACTGCAAAATTGTTCACTTTTACAGTAATGGCCTGCCTTCTAAACAACCCTGGGTACACCCCTCGGTTCAACGCGAATAAAACCCCTTGTAGCCCATTCACAGCAAAATTAGTTGAATTATATTAAATAAACACACAGCACTGAGCGAGGGGACTTCCAAGCAGCAGTGATTTCTTTATACATCAGTGATCCGTGCATTGTAGCTACTGCAATTTACATCACTTGGTTTGACGGGGAATTCCAGACCAGCTGAAAGTTAGTCTCAAAAGAAAGAACAAAAAATTTACGAGCGTAACAGTGAAAATTGGATCAAAACCAGATGAAAATATGGGAAGTTATGAAATCATGAAATTTCACTTAAAAAAAAAAAAAAACAGTTCTAGACCAGTTGATATGAATATGCGAATGAGTGAGCTGATGATGTAATCACAATTTTCCATTGATCATGTAGAAAAAACTGACAAAAATTCATTAATTTTTCCTGCCATAAAAGTATACAACATAATGTTACTCAGAGCTGAACAGGTTCAAAATACTGTATATGCCGAATATTTCGCGAGATTTTTATCTTTGCAAATTTCGCGAGTCAGGTGCCATTCGCGAAATTAAAGACACGCAAAAACAATGACTCTGATCCCGATATGAATGTGACACACAAGTATACATTTCTCCGTTCAGTACAGTACTCCGCAAATCGCAAATTTAACCACTCGCAAAATCGTTGGGAAGTCCTGATTCACAAAAATTTAGACTCGCTAAATATATGGCATGTACACGGTACTGGTATTCATATATATTAAGATTTGAGACTGGGGCATAATTGCATTTGAACAAAGAAACTGGAAATTTAAAGATTTTTTATGTACAAACTATATGGGAAGTTGTGTGAGGATGACATCGTCAGCTCACTCACATTCATTTTTTTTTTTTTTTTTTTTTTTTTTTTTTTTTTTTTTTTTTTTTTTTTTTTTTTTTTTTTTTTTTTTTTTTTTTTTTTTTTTTTTTTTGGTGTGCGCCTGGTCTAGGTAGCCCCACTCATATCGGGCTCTGTAATATTTCCTCCTGTAAAGTGTTTTATGTTGAGTGTTTTGTATCTAATTTGTAACATAATATTTTTGTTGTTCTTGGGGCTTTCCTAGACAATTTTGGTGCATTCTTGGTGTACGATTTGTTATATTCTCTTGTATTTTATTCCTATGCCGTTCTACTACCCTGTGCCACCATTTTGTACATGGGTGCAGGTACCCATTCTGCATACTTTGCTTCAGTGGAGACTGATCCCTGTGTAGACAGACTCTTGTATTCAGTGTGTACTGACTCTTGTTCTTGAGCAACCATCAATGGAGGAGATTACCAAGCAGCTTTTCATCCATTCTTGTGAGCCGACACAAATTCCTGTGTAAACAGACTCTTGTATTCAGTGTATACTGACTCTTGTACTTGAGCAATCATCATCAATGGAGGGGTTTTGCAGGTGGCTTCTCATCTTTTGTGCAGTCCTGTCACCATTCATTTCATCCGCAGAGGATCAGTTCATTCAACCCCTGGACCTCTTTAAGTGCGTGAATACCACCAAACCGGACTCATGGAAATACCATGGTCATCCAATTGCTTACTATAGTAACCACCATGCATGTTTCCAGCTTTCTATCTTGTTATGTGGGGACATACAGCTGAATCCTGGCCCGACTCAGTCGGACCATCACCAATGCGACAATGTAAGCCTACGTATGCATCATGACTCCGATCCACCCCACCGTGTAAGTTATGATGTTCACGCATTACATGACCTTAATAAAGGTGCCGACCAATTTCTTCATCAAGATGTCTGGCAAAGGATCTGTGAGCTCGGCATCAGACGACGTCGTCGTACACATCGTGGTCGCAGAGCTCACAAACCACATCTATCATCTCGTGTCGTTACAGACCGTCGGACAAGATCTAGGCCTACAGTAAGTGACATATCCTCTGTAACTCGTATTGGTATTTGGAATGCTCGCTCCCTGAACAACAAGTCTGCATACATATCTGACCTAGTGGTAGATGCCAAGCTCGATATTCTCGTTATAACTGAGACTTGGTTAACTGGCACACAAAAAGACGACCTGATAATTGCAGATCTGAAGGCCTCTCTTCCAAACTTTGATTTTGTACACTGCCCTCGAACAAATTCCAGAGGTGGTGGCATCTGCTTGCTTGTCCGTTCAACTGCACGTATTTCCAAAAATGACACTTTCATGTTCTCATCATTTGAGCTCCTTGATGTCACAATCAACCTTTCTCATTCATCTGCTCTCAGAGTATATGGCATCTACAGACCACCTCCTTCTGCTAAGAACAACTTAACAAATAACTTATTTTTGTCAGAATTCCCTACACTTCTGGAATCAGTGGCAATTGATGACCATCGTTCCATTCTGCTCGGGGATTTCAACATACATGTTGATGATTGCTCGGATAATTTGGCTGTGTCTTTTTTAAGCACCATCGACTCTTTAGGATTTCAACAGCATGTTACAGGGGCAACTCATAAAGCCGGACATACGCTTGACCTAGTTCTTAGCAGAAAAGTCGACAATATTGTATCGAATGTGAATCTTGTTACATCTCTGCCCTCTGACCACTCCGCCGTCATCACCACCCTTAACCTCAAAGGCCCGGCGAACCCTAGGAAGCAGATCACCTCCAGAAATCTACGGTCTATGGACCTCTGCTCCTTTAAATACGACATTGCAGCATCACTTTCCCAGGTCAGAGAGCCAGCGTGTCCCTCCGAGGCTGTCCTGCAGCTCAACTCTCATGTAACAAGACTGCTTGACAAGTACGCTCCGCTCAAGACTAGATCAGTAACAGTGCGGCCGAATAATCCTTGGTACACGGCAGAAGTGAAGGAGGCTAAGAGGCGCAGACGCCGCGCAGAGCGCCGTATGATCAAGTCTGGTCTTTGCATTGACAGAGAGCTGTATCGGCAAGAGTGTGAGTCCTACTACAACCGCCTTGCCGACGCTAAGTCAAGGCACCTAAGACAGGAGATTGCTGCCGCAGACACCAAACAACTTTTCAACATCATCAAAAAACTCACAATTGCACATCCGGATTCTGTTCTTCCTGACCATACTTCAAATCTTGTACTGGCCAATCTGTTCGCTGAGTTTTTCGACAACAAGATTAGCACCATTGCTTCTTCATTCCCAGTGTCTCCTGAAATCTCTTTCTCAAATTCCTCTCACATAGATATAAACACCGAGTGTGTATTTTCAGAGTTTGCCTTAATCACTGAGTCACAAGTGAAACGTCTCATTAATTCTCTTCCGTCCAAGTCATGTTCTCTAGATCCTCTTCCCACATGGCTACTAAAAGAGTGTCTAGATGAATTTCTTCCTGCAATAACTCACATTCTGAACCTCTCATTGTCATCTGGCGTAGTTCCTGAGCACTTCAAAAGGTCTCACATATTGCCCCTTTTGAAGAAACCAAGTTTAGACCATAATGATTTGAACAATTTCCGCCCCATTGCTAATTTGTCTTTTATTGGTAAAGTTCTTGAGAAAGTGGTGGCTCGCCAACTCAGAGATCACCTCGATGAACACCAGTTGTTTCCTGCTAGTCAGTCTGCCTATAGGCACTTTCATTCCACAGAAACCGCCTTATTGAAGGTACTCAATGACCTCCTCTTAGCAGTAGACAAAGGCCACGAAGCTGCTCTCCTGCTTTTAGATTATTCTGCTGCGTTTGACACTATCAATCATGTGATTCTTCTGAACAGATTAGAGTCCAACTTTGGTCTTACGGGAACAGTCTTGAGATGGATTTCATCTTACTTACATGACCGCCACCAGATGGTAAACGTTAACGGCGCACTTTCTCAGTCATTCCCTCACAGACATGGTGTCCCCCAGGGGTCTGTGGTTGGTCCTTTACTATTTATTCTATACACAGCCCCTCTGTCTTCTGTAATCAACTCTCATGAAGATATTCTACATGTTATGTATGCCGACGATACTCAAATTTATATAATCATACAACCAAATACTCAAGTCGAAGCACTCTGCAAACTCAGTAGATGTGTTGAGGATATTAAGCAATGGTCATGTGATAATTATTTGAAATTGAATTGTGTTAAATCAGAATTTTTATATGTTCATTCTCAGTTTAGGCGAGGTGGTTCTCTCACAGAATTTTCCCTCGAAGACAGTACTATACCCACCTCTCAGTCCGTCAGAGATCTCGGAGTTATTGTAGATAAGCACCTGAATTTTCAACAACACATTAAGAACTCATGTCGTTCTGCTGCTTGGGGTATCTGTAAAATTGGTAAAATCCGTAAGTTATTGGATCAGTCTTCCACTGAACGTCTCATCCACGCATTTGTTTCTTCCCACCTTGACTACTGCAATTCCCTGCTTGTTGGTCTCCCTGCTTCTAGTATTGCACCACTTCAAAGAATTCAAAACACAGCTGCTAGGCTTGTAACCCTTACAAAAAGATCTGACCACATTACTCCTGTTCTCCAATCCCTCCACTGGCTCCCCATACATCAACGTATCACCTTCAAAATCCTCCTTATCGTTTACAAGATATGTAATAATCTTGCTCCATCTTACCTCAAAGACTTAATTTCTTTCCGCTCCTCCACTTCAACCCGTTCTCTTCGTTCTTCCTCCACTCTCCAACTATCACATGGTCCCCGTACCTGCACCCGCTATGGTGATAGGGCTTTTTCTGTTATTTCCCCGTCTCTCTGGAATAAACTTCCTCTCCATATTCGTAATGCTGATAACGTTGATAAGTTCAAGTCATCGTTGAAAACTTATCTGTTTACTCAACTTTAATTATGTTGTTTTGCTGTTGCATGCTATATCATAATTTGTATATTTACATAATGCTGTATTTTATTTTAATGTCATACTTCTTTTTTTTTTTTTTCCGGATGAATGCGCTTAGAAACATCAGTATTAAGCGCTATATAAATGTTATTCATTATCATTATCATTATCATTCATATTGACCGCTCAAGAAGTGTTTTGTAAAAATTAGGGAAACCTCACAATGTTCATATCTTTTCTAATCTTTACACAATTTTGATCAAATATTCACTGTTGTGGCAATAAAATTTTTACTCTTTCTCACCAGACTTAATTTTAACTTGTCCAGAATTCCACTTTAATGGAGCAAGAAGAAAGAAAGAGAAAGGAAAGGAAAGAGAGAGAGAGAGAGAGATGAAGAGTGGTGTGAAGCAACTTGCTTTATATTTCAGGCTCTGAATAACAGTGTGACTCCTTATTTGCATAGAAATATAGACAGAAATATAGAAATAACCCAAAACATGCAACATGTGCACACTAGGGGCCACTTATCGCGTGGGTATACATTTGTGGCACTGATCACGAGGAAGCTGGCGACTAGATTAAACAATATACTGTGAAGGGCACACTTGTATTTAACAGAAATGATCTAGAATATGATCTTACAAGAGTCTTCATATCTATTCAATAGATTAAATGGTATATGATGACTAAAAGGTCTACACTTCTTACCCGTAAACAACCTCTTTCTAAATTCCATCTCGAGCATACACGCTGGTTGCTTCAAGCAAGCCTCAAAACTTCCCAACAGTACTTGATGAATATAAAGCTGCTTTAATGATTAATGAATATCATGATTTTGTACATGCTGATGCTTCTGATTGCCGATAATAGGTGTACCAACTGAGAACCGCAAGGGCGCTCAACACGCTGTTCAAAGTTACAGAGTTAACGTCTTTCTGCCTCTCACATCTAAGATGCCATATGTAAAATGGGATGATCTGCTCCACAGAAAACTTGGCGAGAGCAGAACAAAAATCACACATTGGTGGAACAGGATACAGTGACATCACAAAGTTTATTCAACACACACTTCAACGTTCTTCAATTGTTTCGACAAGCTGAAGAGAAGAGTTTTTAGGGGCACTTGCCACAAATATTCTAATTAGACGCATAATGCATCAACTGTGTCCGTTATGCGATGTTGACATACCTGTATAGAGAGTACCTGCTACTCAATATTTTCTGCCTAAAAAGTTACTGCATCATTTGAATTTAAGCTCCACTGACACCCAAAATTACATTCACACTTTCTGCCCTGTTCCGAAACAGGAATACCTACTACATACTATCTGCTCTGTATACATCAACTTCTCAAAATACAGAAAATCATTCACACTCATGTAATTATCAAACATTCACTATTATTCTTTTGTTTGTTTGTTTTTGTTTTTTGTCTTTAGAGAGCAGCTAAATTTAACAAACAGCTGGCTGTTCCAGATACAAAATGCCAGGCACATCTTTGAGACAGTCTCATCTACGATGAGAAGAGATCTGCGGAGAAAAAAACACTTTTGGCGGGAAAGACACCAGTAAAGCAGTACAATGCTCCACGCTCTGCAAATTGGCAGCTCCACGCTCTGCAAATTGGCAGCTCACACAGCATCGAGGCTTTTTTTTCCCCCTTGCAGCTCAAATTTGGCTGATTTGGGCTCTACAACACAGTACTTCACTGCTACCAAGCATATACTTTGTTTGTTAACTCTCCCCTTTGATTTTTTCTTTTCCACTTACAATACTCAAGATCTGCTTGTGATTAAAATACTTATACAGCAATAACAGTATTACATATAAAGTAATGAATAAATATTTTTTTTTCTTTTGTTCTTATCTAACATTCTCACAATTATTCTTGATCTAAGAGAGCCAGGAGTTTAAGTTTTATGTTAAATAGCACATAGTGATTTTCACAGGTACCTGACTAGAATGGCTGGAAAATGTCACTTCAATTCAGACAAGCAAAAAAAAAAATGTGTCCTTATAAAATTACAGTAAATGACACCAGTCCTCTCTCAGGAAGTTGTACAGACTGGCTTGCTATGGTCTACGAACAGGTTTCAACCCTCACATACTATCACATCTTATTCAGAATTTCTTGTTGGAAACTTGACCTGAGTATTAGATAAAATGTGAGGTCAACCCATACAAGGGGGTGTGCATCTACGTCAAAGTAGCCTTCATGCTCAAAGGTTGTAAATGTCATATTTGTTCATGAAAACAAGTCCATGTTGACTACTCTCTTACAAGCAATTGTGATTTAAGCCAGCATATGGAACAAGACCTTTCGTGCCATGATTTCTTGTGCAGAATGACTGTATGATCAGAGGATGAGCAACACTTCAGTCCCATATGTGCAAGCTGCTGTAGTGTCTCAAAACGTGAAATAAGTACAAGATGATAAGTATCTTCACAGCAAATGAATAAGCTCTGCGAGTGTTTCCCACACCCAAGCAATGTGTGCTTAACTTGGCAGGCTCTAAATTCTTCCCAGCTTTAAGCATTTTCCATCTATTTTCAGAAAATAAATGAACATGCAAACAAAGAGAAAGGTGGGGGGGGGGGGGGGAGAATGGACCTTCCATAACCCCTACGATAAAAAAAATCACCTTAACTCCTTGTCTACAAGGATAACAGGGAAGATTTGATCCACACAGATGCTAAACTATCATGTGAGAATGCAGGGACACCATCTTTTGTAGATGGAGTTTTGACGAGACATGGCAAATTTACCAACCCCAGAGAATGAATTTCGCTCCTGCTCGCATTCAGTCTCGGGCCACGTGTACCGCGACTTCTTCACATCTGCATTTTATCGGCAAGTCTATTCTGTGACCTATAACCCCAACAACTCTCTATCCCGTCCATGTTGAATACAGGAAAACATGGTTGGTACACACAGACTAGCTGCGGATTCAGCAGCGTTGCTACACAGCGTCATCTCCAAAGGGTTTACGGAGACACCGACACAGCATTGCAAGCATACTAGACGCCTCCGCTCATTCTGGTGAATACAAAACTGCCACTTTCTCATAGATTTAGACTTTCTGGAAACAGCACATGAAGAATTTGAGAAGTTTCTATAAATAGACAGACTGTTTTTTTTTTCTTTTTTTTTTTGTAAACAAAGCACGTAGTACAGTAGACACAGTCAGTTTTGCAAACAATTTGCACTCGCACAGATGTACCAATCATGGTCGAATGTCCAAATTTTGAGGATGTCCAGGAATAACGTCCACAACGTACAAATGACCAAACCACTGGGAATCAAAGTCAAGCAGTTTAGAAAGAAGAGTAGACTGACAAGGACAACGGCACACGCAATCCGTTTACGACTGACTCCAACGCTCACATCAGATGGTTTTCATGACGACAGAAGACACACAGTATCCTGACTGCCCACGCAATTGCTTGTATTCTTCCTTCTTTATTCAAAAAAAAAAAAATCTAATCTGCTTCTTGATATGGATGCCCTGTGATCTCACAGCTCACAGCAAAATAGTCCTGGTGATTCCTTGCACCCAAAGAACACAGAGGGCGGCCTCACGCTAGCACGATGCCTACGCTGCCTAGGACATGGCGCTCGGCGTCGTTGAGGTGGGCGGCGAACTCTCGATGACACTGATGCTTGGACAGCTCCACCAGGAAATCTGTGAGGTACGACTGGGGGAGGGGTGGGGGTGGGGACAATGAGAAATCGAGATAGCACATTTCAGTCTAGTCTTAATTCTCCCCTCTTACAAATGAAATCATTGTGACAAATCAACAACATTCTCATACAAATCTAAAATAAAAAGTACTGAAAGGAAAAGATACATTTGCGTGTACACATGAACATACAATATATTGTATCTTAACTCTTTATGTGCCACATTCCCACGCCCGACTCAGTCGACGGCGTGTCAAGTTCGCATATTCTGCTCAAACGCACAAACCCGCCCAAACAGATGGATAAATCATCACATGCCAAGGTACATTGACAGCAATTTCTTGTGATTCAAATCTTGTTACATGTAGCTTGCATTTTATGTGTGGACTAAATGTCAGGCAGTATTCCCTAGTGGATTGGCTGGTAAATTCTATGAAAGTTTCTTTCACTGTTTTGTGTGCAAAAGTCATGGCTCTACAATAATATAGTTACTGGTCATTTGAAAGAAAAACGATCACAGATTTGTCACACAATCTATATCTAAGCCAAGCTTGGCAGTTTCTCTACGACTTCACTCGTTACATGTCAAAAGTAACAAAAATCTATGAAAGTTACATAGATTTGCAAAATAGAATGTTTTCACAAAGTATGACTATGTTGCTGTCTCGGAATAATGTGGCACACAGGAGGTTTACAGCATGTACATAAAGAGTCAAGGTACAGGTGGAGGAGACCGTCATCAGTAGGTAGTTTGTTTGACTGGGATAATGGCATGGGGAAACTTTGAGAAGACAGTCCAAAAAGAAATCCTGATTATTTGTGAAGATGATAATTCCATAGACCTCTTATCAAGCCACAGTAGAAGCTTGTCTGAAAGGTCTGTAAAGTGAGACTAGATTTTACACAGAATAATATTCTGTGTAAAATCTAGTCATATTATGACTCATTAGCATCAAAGCATCTCAAGCCAAAGTTTACTTCCAGTATGAAGACATGCTGTTTGTGTAAGGTCAAATGGAACAGCATATCTCTGCCAGGTTTTGCTTTTAAGAAAAAAAAAAAGAGACAGGCTTAATAGACAACTTGTCTCAGTGGTAACACATTGAAGATCAACTTCATCTATCCCCAAGCAAATGAACCATAGGCATGCCTCACCAATGATAGTCCATGGGCCAAGACCCGAAAAATGGGTTATTGGTACCACCTGAGGTCGCAAAACCTTTTTGGTGTCATTTTGTTTGTCGGACATAGATATGCTTATCAAGCTATGATAGCATTTCCAAATGAGTAGCTTAGTCATAATAAATGATTTTTTAACCAATTTGGTCTCGTTTTTTTAATCCCTATACTTCTGAATTGAAACTAACCGCTATACAAAGAAGAGCACTGTCTTCTGTACGTCCACAGGTGTTCTGTTGTAAACGCGGTGCGCTTAGTCTTTATTCAAGGCAGCGAAGGGAATATCCAAAGGGTTATGATGTCAACAGCTGCCACGCGGTGCGCTTAGTCTTTATCTAGAACAATGTACCGTTATCATATCTAAAGTTCCTAATAAAAGGGATTATCTATACTGTTTTTATACTACCCTCTCAACAAATACATCAGTTTTAAACAAAAATCACTCTGTTCATTTACAACATTATTTATTATGATGTATTGTAGTGTACCGGTACATTGTTTTTGCATTATCTTTCATTGTTGGATGGAAATAAGCGACATTGGTGTGGTATTAGCGTTTTCACCATAGCGTTTTCACCGGAAAATGATAAATAATTGAAAAATACGGTAAAATTCATGAGGAATTGCTTTTTTTGTTGTTGTTGTTTTTAGATAAAGGGATATACACTGTATTATAAGCTTTGGATATTCCCTGCGCTGTCTTGAATATTAGACTAAGCGCTGTGGACATCATAACCTTTGGATATTCCTTTCGCTGCCTTGAATAAAGACTAAGCGCACCGCGTTTACAACAGAACACCTGTGAACATACAGAAGACAGTGCTCTTCTTTGTATAGCGGTTAGTCTCGATTCAGAAGTATAGGGATAAAACAACGAGACCAACTTGGTTTAAAATTCATTTATTATGACTAAGCTACTCATTTGGAAATGCTATCATAGCTTGATAAGCATATCTATGCCCGACAAACAAAATGACACCAAAAAGGTTTTGCCACCTCAGGTGGTACCAATATCTGGCCTGGCCCATGGACTATGAAGGTTTGAAGCTCAACATTTGTCACAGTTGTTGTTATTTCAATTTTTAAGGCTCATGTCAGTCAGTTGTGAATATTTACGCCTAATACATACTTAAAATTTGTATACTAGTATCTTGTTTTCATTTAAAAAAAAAACAAATCAAAATCAATGAGGGAGAGAAAAAAAAAAACTATGCTGCATCATTGTCGCAATTTGGGAGATTCTGAACACACTGTCATCACCTGCCATGGACTGTCTTTTACATATTTTCTGGCCAGCCTGGTTCGGTATCAGCAACGAGCCTTGGTTAGTCTCGTTCCAGCCTGACTCACCTGTAGGTCCACTTGATAGAGAGGGTCCTGAAGAGCATCGGGATCGTCTTCCTCATCGGGATCGTCGTCATCAAAGCAGTCGTAACCTGGACAAAAAAAAAAAAAAAAACAAACATTGACAGAGAGAACAATATGATTTGTCTCAGGACTTGAAACATTCCTTCATTTGAATTTTACCAGTTGGTTTTGATACAGAGAGGTGACATGGAGTTTAGTGGAACTATTTGACAAAAATGGGAGGGGAAAATGGTGACTCAGCATGGTTGTCATTGTACTAAAATAAAAACATGATGCTACACAGATAGATAGATGGATAGATAGAAAGAAAGACAGATAGAGATAAATAGATACATACATACATACATACATACATACATACATAGACTTTAATGACAATAAAGGATCGCATTTGTCTAAGCAACTCTTATTTTTCTCCATAGAAATTTAGAAAAAAAAACTAAACAAACAAACAAACATCAAGAATCAACATAGACAAAGACATCACATCACTTAACAGACGTTGCATTTTGCAGTCATCGCAACCCAATATCTCCTCACGCAGGAGAAAATGGTACCTGGATAAGCATCTGCAAAGTCTGTCAGTTGTCCTGTCAGCCCGTGTTCGTTGACCATGACGTCCTCATCGTCGTCATCGTCCTCTTCATCCTCCCAACCGTCATCCTAGAAGAGAATGCAATCAGATAAGAATCAATGGGAGCACAATCTCTGTGAAAACCGATGATGATCTGCAGGAAGTGTGCCTGCACAGAGCTGGCACTAAATTTCATGAGCCATTAGCCGTGGTCACTCTACGCAAAACTACACATAGTTTGCTTTCTGATAACTTCCAGAAGTTTGAGCACACGGTCACACTACCCACAAGACTACGCACAGTTTCAGTGATGCAAACTACCTGTAGTTTTGGCATCTCACATGCATCATGCTCCACATGGGCATAAACCGCATGTCCTCCTTGATAGTAAAAAAAAAATGCCAATGCTCAACAGCGTGCAAACGAATGGATAATGTTCATAAACAACACGATACATCAACCACTCATTTTTTCGCGAGGAGCGAGAAACTTCTCAAGTGCACGCAGGAAGTTTCGTGGGAAGTTTTGCTGGTAACTTTTCGAGAAGTTTGCGGTCATACTGCTGAAATTAGCAGTATACTTGGTAGTGTAATCACACGTAGTTCCACCTAGTTCCAAATAGTGGGAGTGCTGCTATTGCAACATGATGATTTGACGTCCAGTAAAATGGCATACACAGACAGCAGAAGAGGAAAGATCATTCATAGATCATTCATGGGTTTAACAGAAATCAAAGCCAAATATATTTGGTCACTGTTAGTGACACATACATGTAGCAGTGCCCACACACAAAAGAAATGAAGGAAAGGCATGATTTACACTAAAACGGTGTTGCCATCTGCTCCCTTGCCCAAGTATCCACACTTTGTTTTTCCCAACTGCAGATAACAGTGCAATTTATACAATGCCGTCTATTAAACCACAGTAACATGGGGAGTGTATCAAAAAAATCTTTATATGAATTCATATTTCTCCAGCAAACCCTTTACAAATGACTGATAAAGCCTTAATGTCGAGTGACAAAGAGAGTAAACCCTGAAATGAGGAACTAATTTATAAAGCGCTTGATGTCATGCCGCAGATTCTTTCTCAAAATCATACCAGAGATACCTTTTTGTATGATTAACTCCCACAGACCACACTTTTCTATCACAAAGCATGCACATGTTGGCCTGCCCCACTTGCTACAAGGCACCACGCTGGGTGCTGCATCCATGGAACCCAAGGACGGATTCTTTTTTTGCACCATACCTCCAAGTCTTCCCCTCCCGCCGATGCCTGCCGGGACGTTGTCGTCTCCATGGCGTTAGATAACTCATTGATGAGGAGCTTGTAGATCTTGATGTGGATCGGGATGGATGTCCACTGCTCCGGCACTGACAAGGAAAAATAGATTGACATCCAAGGACAAACGCGCAAAAAAATAATTACTTTAGGGTAATTTGCCCCAAATGTACACATGGAATCAGTGAATTGCAAAAATGCTATCAGAAACTATCACTGAAGTTTGGGGAAAATTGGATAATTTGTTCAACAGATATGGACTGGATTCTATGAAGACATTGGTGGATAGGAAATCTACAGGTACGACAGTGAGTGATAGTGCAGTATAAAGAAAATATAAAGAGAATTCAACATATTCCTACTTTTCTAGCCTAATGAAAGGCTGGGGAAATATTTGTATATGTTGCTAATATCATGCCACTATAGTGACATAACAAACTCTTGTATCATTCTTATCTAGCAATGATGGCATATCGATTTAACCATAACTTTGAACAAATTCACTGTACAATTTTCCTCAAACTTCCTCAGGGATATAGTCCTACTAATATTTCTCCATTGACTGGCTCAATATAAATTCCACTGTAACTATCATTTTTCATTTTTCTCTCATTTTTAGAGACAAAAAATAAGTTATGATGGTTGGCTTCAAAGACTATGGACATAAAAGAACTAAACTGACATGAATCGCCTGCAATATGGCTGCACTAATGCTAGTACAAAATGGAGATGTTTGCAAAGGAGTATGCAACAAAACTCCATTCTATTTCTTTCCTACATTTTCTTATGGTCCTGCTTTGCTTGAAGAAAAAAAAAAATCTACTTACTGAAAGAATAAACAAAATACAAGTGCAAATACACTGGGTAAACAGGTAAAAAAAAAAAAAAAAACCATGTCAAATATTACTGCTGTAGGACTGTGATGTGCATGTCTGAAATATCTCTCATACATCTTGCAGAGTATCCCTGACAGATTCAAAATGAATTTTGCAGAAAAGCAGCGACCATCTTACTTTGTGCAGCCTTTGATCTTGTCCTGATGCCCTCCCCCGGTGTGAAGACCTGGTCTCCCTTGACAACGATGCCATGTAGTCTGCTGTCGTTAGTCGTGATGGCGTACTCCAACAATTTGGCCAGTGCCATAATGCTGTTACATTAACAAATTTGTTTGTTTGATTGTTTTTTTTTTAAGATAGGATGATAAATATGGAAGGAGAGTAAAGCTACATTTAGGACTAAAAGTACCTAAAATATTGTAGTGAAGATTGAAAATTGATAGAAAACTTGATTGATTGAAAAAAAGATTGATAGAAAAATTGTAAAAATTACTTCAGGGGCCCGTTTCATAAAACTTGTCATTAAGTGACAAGTTGTCACAGATGTGACAAGCTACTGAAATCCTTGCATCTGATTGGCTGAAAGCAAATTTGTCACAGAAATGTGGCACTTGTCACTGATAACAAGTTTTATGAAACGGGCCCCAGGAGTAGAAATGTACACTGTATGCATATAATTCAACATGGAATTCCCAGTGTCTATGGTCGCTGAAAGGTAGTGAATGTCAATGGTTACATTTGGTCACATGTTCAATATACATGTGTATTTCTTCCTTCAGCACGTTGAATTTTATTCACAATCTTCATTATGTATGAACATTAGGTAAAAAAAACTTGTCACTCCTAGCAAATGTCTTGTCCTAATAGTGGTACAACACAATGTTGTGAATATTCTGTCCCATCAAAGCAGTGGTCTCCATTTAACCAAGTCACGCTGGAGTGGCGGAAGCTGTACGTGCGACAAACGCCTTTTCAACTCACCTGACTTTGCTGTCATAGGCTCCGTAGAACATGTTCTGCCTGGCGACCCAGTCTGTCATGACGTAGTGCAGGGCAGACTTACCCGTGGGCCCCGGAACATTGACGAGGAACTCGAGGACGTCCTCTAACCGTGTGTGCATTAGGTGAGCAAACACCATAATGAGAGACTGTGTGGTTTGCGAGGAACAGGGGAAAAAAAAGGGGGGAAAACAGCACAAGATAAACAAACATATTGAAGAGCTTCCAAAGCACATCTCAAAACCACAGGGGAACCTTGTTATCAAAGAGGTCATGCTCTTATAACGATGATTTTGGAGGTCCTAACTCTGTATGCTTCTTCATTTTTGTTCAATGATACAGTGAGAAACCTGATAAAGCAAGATAATTGTCACGGTTTCTATGCACTTGTTATAATAAGGTTCCCTTGCATTCTTCAAATTCATACATTGTAACATTGAATACTGACATTTAACAAATGACATAGACTAAAAAGAACACAATGAAGTGCAAATTCACAATCAGCATTTGAATGAAACATCGTTTGCAAATTTGTTTTTGAGATCAAGACTGACTTTTCGTAAATCGTAGAAATGAAAAGACATGGTTACATTGATTTTTTTTTTTAAACATGAAGGGTAAAATCCACAGGAAACAAACTGAAGATATGTATTCACAGCAATTAAGTACAGTAGGTGTGTAGAATTAGGGCTGAAGATTTATATTGATGAAAAATTTCACAACACATGGTGTCTGGTCTGAATATCAAAGCATCTGAAATAAGTTATCATCTAGTACATCAGGGCTGCACACTAACCCATTTCTTCTACTGGTCCGACCTGTCTGTCAGACCAGTAGGTACCCAGTTTTTCCATTTTTTACTAGTAAATTCCAGAACAAGTTATTGGTACGACAGTGATTTTTACTGGTCAGGGACAGTCGGACCAGTGCCAGTGTGCAGCGTTGAGTACATGTATGACATCACGCAACACTAGGATAAAAAAAGCAAGCTAATTTGAGAGTTGACGGCACATTGGGAGAATACAACACAGAACTAAACATTGTTGGCTAACAACCAGATGAGCTCTATCCCAATTTTGGGGGCTTTTGAGTTATTGGTATTATGTTGTAGAGCTCGATCTCCTCTACATTATGGCATCAATTTTGAATTATTTTCATTTTCAGTAAAATGTTAAAAAATAAAACCATGGGGGTGCTATTCTACCCTACATTTGGAACAATGCTTTATAAATCTACACACTTTTGGTTCAATAAACCTTTTATTTCATGAAAATTGATTGTTTTGTTTGTATTTACACTCAAATCTTAGAACATGATAGCAGCCCTCTGGTTAATTCAGAACTGACGACATGCTATATAGAAATGCCTCACTCATGAATGTCTGCTGAAACTTCAGCCCACCTGTGTGACGCTCAGCGTCTCCGCAATCTGCATCTTGCTGAGGACGGCGCGGAGTATGAGGTCCTGGTCGGCGCCCAGCGAGTTGCCCGCCTTGGAGATCAGCACGGCCACGAGCCGACCCACAAACGAGGCCGTGTACTCCGACGTCTGCGGGCTGAGCAGCCGCGAAATGACCTGGCAGGTGTAGTACATGCCCGTGTTGCCGGCGTCGTCCCGCCATGCCTCAACCTGGTCCAAGGCTACTGAGATGTAACCCCGTAAGCACTCACCACCGCTCTGAGAGATACAAAGGGGACCAGAGACAAGGGGAACAAATTGATTTGATTGGAATTCATTTGTTTTATCTGACTGATTAGAAAGCAATATACAGGTCTGCCAACATTCCCACATCCAAATCAGGGAGATATCTGTGTGTTACATGCATTTCAATAGGCGAAAATAATTCCCAAATGAGGGAGATTTTAATATTCTCTTATTCAGACATGAACACATTTTGACATTTTCAGGGAGGCTCCCACAGAATCAGGGAGACTTGGCAGCTTTGAATATAGGCATATAAACAAGAAAACATAAGATTGATGGCTTTCAATAGGTCCTCACCTAAGGACTACGCAATGAGGATAAACAGCCTTTTAATCTAGGGGCACAATAGAAGCGCTCAGGGAACTTGAACCAGCCAGAGAACTCATAATCAATTGTCTGTGGTCCTATCAACTGGGCTAAAGCAGTGGTTCAATTATCCTCATGGTTTTTGATTGATTGATGGATTGAATGGTTTACTGATCATCAAACTTCGCTGCCCAATGGCTGAATTTTGGCTGATTACAGGGATAAAAGTACAGTAAGATAAAATAAATTACCTACACAAAATACGAACAAAATCATTGCAACAACAAAAACAAAAATCATTCGTACTAGTGGCAACACATAAACATACTTCGTCACTGGGGTGACAAGGCCTTGTATCTGCAATTTTGGTGAAAATGACTTTTTTTGATTAATGGTCATTTAATCAGTTAAGTGATGTCCTGTCCAAATCCTACTTGTCTAACCCCCAAAATGAAGCCACCACAGCATGTCAAAGGAATGTCTATCTAATTGGATACAGTGCTTTGGCTGCCATGTTTTCTTGCTCTCCTGAACATTTGACATTTTGTAGATACGAGGTCTTGTCGCCCCGCGACGATATATAAATCATATTACAACAAAGGCAGAGATTAGTGAAAAAAATCAAACCCAGTTTACATATATGCACCTTATATCCTCCATTACTGACATGCCACACAACCCTTTCCAGCTAATAAAAAGGGGTTTGGGCTTGAAGACAAAAGAGAACTGCTGGAATAAAGTCTTGGGGTAACCCAGCTTGATGGAAGTCTCTGACTTACTCTTTGAGAGAGCTTTACATGAACAAGGGACTGTTATAATGGATACATCATGAAAGGAACCTAATCAAACTTTATTCAATCATTTGTTAGAGCAGAGTTTTGTGGGTGATGTACACAGCACATTCACTTCTATTCACTCCTCCACAGACACATGAATATATCAAAATTTCATCGACTTATCACACTTTTCACGGGATGCCGATCCAAGTGGAAACAGGCCCTACACAAATTATCTTAGATGGTTTGTCCCAATTTAAAATTTTGATTTAACACCGTACCTTCAGCACTTGGGCAACTATAGAGTATACCAGTGATGATGTTACAAACTTTTGTTATAGTTTGGGTTAGAACCAGGTGTGAGCATAAGCACTGAAGCAGGGTGAGGTTGTTCAGAACTAGTTTCCATGGCAATGAATGGTTATGACATGACACTAGGGTACTCCATTCCCGCTTAATATCTTTTGTGATGCCCTCTCAACAAACCTGCATGACTGAGCTGTCGTCTGACCTCAGCGTACAGTGCGCCACCGCTGGGAAGGCCTGCTTCATTAGGAGGTCAGTGAGGGGAAGAGGGCTGTTTCGGACTATCGTACACAGGATGTCAATGGCTGCCTGGTATGAGAGAGAGAGAGATGGGAATAGGAGGTACTTTCACACTGCAAAGTTTTTCACAGTTTGGTTTGGTTTGGTTTATTGGTGTGTTCATTTGTTTTGTTTTTTGCATATTTCAAACACAAACAATACTATACATAAAATGATACTTAAATACTATGAGATCCATTAAATCCAAAACAACATAGAAGTTACAGTAAGACATAAAATATAATTTAATGAAATTATAAATTTACATATCATTTCTTACTAATGATACTATTAAATTTTCAAGTCAACATGTCATAAATTTCTTGAAAATGATGATTGAAAGGTACAGGAGATCACCATCATGCATGTATTAAGCAGTTGCTTGAATTCCATGGCAGTCCCAAGAAAACAAACTACATGGGCTTGGGAAAAATAACAACAAAAAAATTCATAAAATATCACATGGATTTAATTGAATATGAGTCAGCACAGAGTTACTCAAATATCTGTCTAGCGTGGAACATTTCTTCATGTTTTCCCCAACTGAGAGCTTAGTTGCATAAACATATTGCAAATGATAAAACATAAGAAGAACAATGCCTCAGTGCAAACAATATAAAATTGTCATCGCGTATGCAATGTTGAGAGCTGAGTGACAGCTAACTTGGAATGAAGATGGAAAAAATGAAAAAACTGAAGAAAATGATGAATTGACAATGTTTTCATTAATGTAAATATGTTCATTTTATACAGATATCAATCATTGTAAATGCTTGTTTGTAAACACATGTTTTCGTTAATATAAATATGTTCATTTCATACACATATCAATCATTGTAAATGATTCATTTATATGCTCTTATTCACTGTTGAAAATATATTCTTGTTGAGACTCTCATACTCCTGATCGGGGGTCGATAGAGTTTAATAAAATCTTACATTTTACATGGAAATGTGATTTTAGTAAATCGGGTATGAACTGCACATCTGAGAGGTGCTAAAGCTACATTCTCTGAGAAATCAGGAGAAAATGATGGGAGATGGTGCAGAAACTTACCGACTGGATGCCCATGGGGACCTTGTCTGAGGCAGCGTTGAAGATGCTGAGGAGGGTGGGGATGAGGCGCTCCTGGAGGGGGAGGGTGCAAGCCTCGTTGGAGCACAGTTCCTTGTAGATGTCTTGCACTAACGAGATGAGCAGGGGATCTGAGGAGGGCAAGCAAGAACCCCCAGGGTCAGATAGGGATGTAGGTTCCAAGTAGAGTTAAGGGGGGGGGGGGAAGAACTATTCTCAGATATCATGATCCTACTAGCAATGTCAAAATGAGTTCAAAGAATTTAAATGATTACTGTAAATCTAGAAGTATTTGCATTGTGTAACTTTCACAAACTTTGCAAAAAGATTTGCAAAAGTAAAATGCACACGAAAGTCTTTGTCTACACAATGCAATGAATGCCAGTACAATGCCGTACAATCACTGTGGTCAGCAATTTGTGAAAGTTTTGTGCCACAGAAGTTTCTTATTTTGCACTACTACACAACAAATATTGGATTACTCCAAAATTACTCTCTGAAATCACAGGATAAATAGGAAGGGCATTCTCTGGAAGCAAGAACAAACATGTCCTTTGATCTGGGAAAAAAGTGATACAAGGCTGAATATTTTGTAACTCTCCTTAACATTGCACCATGTTACACATGCCCCTGTCATGAAGTCCTCAATAAAACCATCACTGGGGATACGTTCATGGGATTACACATTACTGCATGGTTAGTGTACAAAATTTACATAGACTGAAAACTTGATGAAAATGGTCATGAAAATGGTTTGGTGAAAACACCTTTATATGACATAGTTTTCAACAACAGCGTGTCAATTGATCATTCTATCCGGGGTCTTCATGAAAATGTCAGCTAATCAAACATATCATGAAAAAACAACAACAACAACGGAATAAACTTTATAATCAAAACAACAAGAATGGAACAAACTTTATAATCATTGTTCTTTAAAGGAAACCTCCGGATGATTTTTAGACTTTTACATTTGAACAACTATAAATTAGTTATACCGAGGACAGAGTTTCAGAATTTATAGTGGTTGGGTTAAGGAATAAGAATGTTTTCAAAATTTACAACAAATTGCCATGAACAAGGATGATGACATGGCAGCCTCAGCATAAGAATACATGAGTTGGGGCTCAAGCAAGCAGAACAAAAGAAGATGGCATGCCTACATTCTACACAGGTGAACTTGTTCAGCAAGTGGTATTGTAATGGAATTACACTGCTACATTTCTGAAATATGTGAGGCTCCTATGTCATCAACACTGTTCAGTGTAATTTGTTTGAGATTTTTCAGAGTATTGTTTCTCGGCTCAAGGACCACAATAATTTCCATAAATCTATACATGGAGCTTTATCGATTTATTTACTACATGATGTGGAAATTATGAAAATTGTCTGGAATGCCCCTTTAATGTGTGTTTTTTTTTCTCTCACCTTGACTGTACTTGAGGAAGACTGCATTAGCAAGAGGGGTAACTCTACTTTCACACTGTGCTGTAAACGACTCATCAACCTGTTACAAAGCAATACGAAGAAAGTCCATTCATTTGCAACATTCAAGGTCTATTTTTTTTTGTGTGCTCATAAAGCACTGTTACTTGCACATGCTAAAACTTGCTGTGTGCAATTAACACATGCACCCGAGCAACAGTACTCATAATCTAATTTTTCCCTTATCTAATTCCTGTAAAAATGAAATTGTGACAAGAGCAGAGTCAAATGGGGTCGAGATTACTACAAGCAAATTCTGTCTATTTTTCAGGAGGCTCTGTGCAAGCAGACATGGTTATCAGGGACCTGCTTTCCTGTCTCTAGACCTGTCCTGGTTTTGCTTCCACTCCTCCCATCCCTCCCTAGAACAAAGAAAGACAGATAGACAAACAAACAAACAAACAAACAAACACACGCAAACATACAAACATAAAAGCTACCAAAGCAAGTTCACAAACAAGCAAACACACAATGTGACTACACCATCAAACTTCTTTTTGGAATGCATGAATTGCAATGAAAAATTCACTGGGTGCATTTAGTATCCCTTCTCAATTATGGTATTTATCACAACCAGCAAAAAAAGACCATCTGCTTTTGTTCAAAACAACATCCCTTCACAAGCACTATAATACATACTCACAGTAGCACTCGGTCCACACTGCCAGATGAAGGCTACCAAATCTTGCAGCCAAAACATGATCTTCTCATTTACCCTGCCTTGCAAGACAACTGACTGACTTGACCTTCTTTCAATGCTTTCCAATCTTACGCACCATGCCTCTGAAATCAACTTCCATCAAACACCCACACTGCAACTCTCACTTGCAACTTTAAGGGTACTGCTGAAGACTTAAACACCAGTCAGATTTTCCTGCATTTCCTCTTTGCTAACTGCTGCTGAACCAATTTGTGCGAGAGCGCAGTATAAATTACCGCATTATAATAAATACACAAACACATCGAAAAGCAAACAACCAAACGCTAGAAAAGAAGCTACTGAGACCAAGCTGACCGTTAGGACTATGCTGACGGTCTCCAGGACCAGGGACAGGATGTCCGAGCCAAACTGCGAGAAGGTGGCCAGCTGCACCAGCCCCTCCATGATGGGCGAAAGGAACGGGTGGAGGATCGCCGTGCTGTTGGCGCTCTTCAGGTGCTCGCAGAAGCCGTAGATGGCGCGCACCGCCGATATCCGCACCGAGGGCGGGTGGGGCTCGTGGAGTCCCGTGACAGTGAATTGTAAGAAACTGGCGAAAGAACCAGGACGAGATCGAGAGAAAGCAAAGCATACAGCACATTATCTCTCAAAACGGTAGGATAAGATCTTAAGTGAAGGAGTGTACAATGACTGGACACTAGAAACAAGCAAAACATCAAATACAGCTATCTACACATCAAGACCCCCTTTAATACGGAAAATACACATACCTCCACATCTCTATGTAAAGTGCTGTTAAACCACTTTATTCAAGAGTGCTTTATCAATAAGTATAGAATTACTACATAATCATCATTATCAATATACAAGTGTATACATGCACACAGATATATATTCATTAATTTAATTCGAACCCCTACCTCCCCCCCCCCCCCAACATACACCAAAAAAAAGAAAAAAAGAAGATGAAGAAGAGGGGAATAATGGGTAAAAAAAGAAAAAATATGCTGCATGAGTTCATATCATTACTGTACCTTTGCACTAATTCTGGAGTCATGACTTGTGAATATCTACTGGCCATCCAGAGAGCTCTCCCTAGTAAAAATGGTGAAACTGCAGATGAAAGGAACACACAAAAAAGGAAACAAGCAAACCCAAAAAGAAAAGTGTAAAAAATAACTGCAGAGAATCCATTAACAACATTGCTTCAACAAAAACAGATATCACATAGCAACATCGCATTTTGATGTCATCTTTTACTGTTTGAATAGAGAACATTGACAATGACCTTTTCCTCTCCACTTTGGTAACATCTCTCGTTTTCCATACATTCCAGTCACAAACATAAACAAGTGATCGAGGGAGAAATGGTCAGATACTTTGAGAGCGACGCGAAGACATCCCCTCCAACAATCATCACCATCGGCCACCATTAACGAGAGAGACGACATCCCGATTTCCCAACTCACCAGTTTGCTGCAGATCTTCTAGGACTATGGTCGTGAGAAACCTGGTGAGATTGAACGACAGCTTGCCCTTGGCCACCTTGTCAATGATTAGCGACTTGATGGAGCCTAGACCTAGTAAACATGATTCGTGGACCTTCCACCTGGCAAAGGAAGGAGAGATACAAAGGCCTTAAATTTCAGTTTCGATTTATTTTCATATTTTTCGATAAAAAATACATCAAAATTTACACAAAATTAAATAATACATGATATCCAGCTAGGAAGCATAAATAGAATATTGCAAACATATGAAACGTAGTGGTCGATCTATGAAAGTTGGAATCTGAGAATGAATGCTACAGAAACATGATGGAACCTACTTAGAAGCAAGCTCATCGAGCGTAGGTCCCACTTAAAATCGAGCGCAAGGATTGAGATGAGGAGCACGGGTACAACAAATGACCCAAAAATAGAGAAAAACTAGAAATGTCGCTAAGGCAACTGGTATGCCTCCGCCATAATGCATGATTCTCCTAATAGGTCTATAGTTCAAGAAGACAATGTGTGATTACATTGTCACAAAATTGGCAAAATATTAAAATGACAAGTTTGTCACAAATATGTTGAATATTCACCTTCCTTGACCTATATTTGTAGGTTTAATTGGATGAATAGGAGAGCATGTATTTGGGGATTTAAGGACTTTAACATGACTTTGACCCATTCATAAGTCTATAATGCATTGAGTAATTTTCAAGGCATGGAGAAAAAGTGCAATTTCTGTATTGCAAATTTCATTGTTATCATTTTCATCTGGTCTTTGACCCTAAAATTCATAGGATAATCACTGTCAGGCACAACATGCATAAATATGTAGTAAGTTTCAAGATAACTTGAGCCACTTCTGAGATATGGAGGAAAAAGTTAGTTCAGCACTTTCCCTTGATCTTTGACCTTTTGACCTTTGAGGCAAACAAAAAAAAAAGAAGAAAAAAGAAAGTTTCCAGAGAATCTCTATTAGGGATTACATGCATACACCAAGTGTAAAAAAAAAAATGATAATCCTGCTGGCATTGCATAAATATGAGGGAAATACAGTGTAGTAAGATTTCGAAGTGTTGCCCTTGACCTTTGACCCCTGACCTTTGACCCATGAACCCTAAATTCTCTAGATAATCACTGCCAGTCAGTACATGTATATATACTATGTTCCATGAAGATACCTTGAACAATTTTCCAAGATACGGAGAAAAAAGTGAAGTTTTAATATTTTTACTTGACCTTTTGACCTTTGACCTCATGACCCCAAACTTTCACAAGAGAATCTTAATTGGGTAATACATGTATACACTAAGTTTCAAGAAAATATCTTCAAGCATTGCATAGTTATGGTGGAAATAGTGAAATTTTACGTATTTGACCTTGACCTTTTGACCTTTGCCCTTGAGCATGTGCACCCAAAAGTTGATAGGCACAACTTCACCCCCTAATACACATACATGCCAAGTTTCATTAGGATACCTCAAAAGGTTTTTTAGTTGCGCTGTCCACAAAATTCATTACGGACGGAAGGACGGAAAGACAGACGGACGGACGGACGGAAGGACGCTACGACGGACGGACGGACGGACGGACGGACAACCCGAAAACATAATGCCTCCGGCACCACTTCGTGGCGGAGGCATAAAAATACATAAGAAAATACAAATATTCAGGGATATAGTAAATTCTTCTCTAATGCAGGTCTGGGAGTCGGATAAGCCACATGCTGCAAGCGGATGAGTAAATAGCAGAGATTTTGTTGCTGATTTCCACGTCTAGCCTAATATGTCACAGTCTACGTCTAGCCTAATTTGTCACACCTTGCCTAATATGTCACAGTACTGCACCTTCACATCTACAGGAAAAGATTTACTTCATAAAATTTCTTTCATCTTTCACCTATTAAAATATGTTAGCTATATTTTATCTCTTTTTTTCCTTTTTAAAAATTGCATATCATACCGAATAATCAACCACACGATGAAGACACACACAATGGATCAAGCGGACCTCAAAAAAATCTATCCAAATGAGTTTGTTGAAGTTTTTTTTTTTTTTAAAGAATATATTCTTTCATACGGTCTTGGCCCTTGACAAGTTCTAAGTTCAAAGGTGACAGTCACTACACAAAAAATTACAGGAACTATATGAACCACAATGCTTACAGTGAACAAAACATTACATGTAAGAATTTAGTTTGAAAACTCTCCACTGAACACTGCAATGCAGAGCAAGAACATGAAATTATAAGAGGCAGGGTAACAGCAACACGATCACTAGATATCAATCACTAATCGGGGAAGGAAGACTCATTGGGAAGACAGAGTCTTGATTTTAAAACTGATAATTCAGAATGGGTGGGGGGGGGGCACATTTCAGCATCTTGGAGAAACTAACATGGAGCCCTGTCAGAGCTTTTAATAGTGTATTTTGGTTTAACAATAGGGCATTTTACAAGAGACAAAAATCAAACAACTGGAAAGCTCCTGAACAAGAATATAGGTAATAAATTGCTTGGATTCAGGGATTAAATCATTTCTGACTAATGACACAACAATAAACATGAGATAAGGAGGAGAAATACATTGCATGTGGGATTTGGAAAGAGCTTGAAAATGTCTCACATAATACACACGAATATGCAAAAAAGTAAAAGCACTACAAAACGTATGACATATAAAGTACAATCTGCTGCATAAATAAAACTCTTCCCAGTAGACCAGACTCACCAGTAATTGTGACCCTGACTCTTGGCCTGCTGAGCCTCTTGTAAATGCCTGTCTAGTGCCGCCATGAGACCACTGGACGTCTCCTGGGGGAATTCACTACCTAGGGACTGAGAGATAGAAAAACAGATACATCGATAGATAGATAGAAAGATAAAGAGATGAATAAATAAATAAATAAATAGATAGAAAGGCATAGATGGGTAAAGATGAATAGATAGATAGAAAGATAGATAGATAGATAGATTGATAGATTGATTGATTGATCGATTGATCGATTGATCGATAGATAGATAGATAGATGGAGAGCAGAAAGAAGGATGGATAGAGTGGGAGATAGAAAGAGAGATAGAGAGACAGGAATGGATAGAGAGATGGACAGAGATAGAATGAGATAAAGAAAGAAAGACAGAGAAAGAAAGAGAGAGAGAGAGAGAGAGAGTGAAAAATAGAGAGAAAAAACAAAGAGATAGCGAGAGAGAGAGAGAGATGCAGTGATGGAAATGACTGATGAATAGGGTGATGTCTATAAAACGTAAAATGTTGGCTATTACTGGGACTGCAAATAGGCAGTTGAGCACTACTTCAAATAATATTGTACAGTCTTACATCCCTTCTGATACCCAGCTGATGTTGAAAATAATCACATTCAGTAAATTATATCCTTCGGAGAAGATATTCAAGTAATCTAGTCCCATGGCAGTTTGTTTGTATGTGTTTTGGTCCTGGGGCAATTACCTCCCCCCCCCCCCCCCCCCTTCCCCTGCCCCTACCCTTGATCCTAATCCTGAACCTACTCCTGACCCTAACCCAAATCCAAATCCCAACCTTAACCCTTATTACCCTTTAAGTGTTTTACTCTAACCTTATCACTATTAACCAGTATTGAGTGTGTGTGTGTGTGTGGGGGGGGGGGGGGGGGGGGAGGATTGTTCTGATGCAGTAAATTTACATACTTCTTGGCCATGTTTGATAAGTCCAAACACAAAGGTAGTGTTAATGGTAGAAATCAATGCTCAGTCTCCTAAGCACAAATGATTTCTGTCAATAGAATACAATTCCTGGTGAATGAAAACTAAATTCTCCCTACCATAAAGCTCAATCAATGAAGCAATTTACTATGACGATGAAACCAAATACCGATCCATATCCATATCCAATATATCAAAGCACACCAGTGAGTAGACACTTAAATGAATTTGACGTTGTTTGAGTCACGGGTATCAACGAGCACTTACCAATAGTAAATCTTGTGCTGAAATTCGTACACTGTAGGAGAAGGTATCGTCGTCCTCATCTTCCACAAACTGATTAGGGTCTGCAGTCCATTGATACACCTGTGCACAAAGAGATACCACAATTTGGCTGTTTTGCTTTTTCTTATTGATGAATTGTTGCATATATCTAAAAATAGATGCGCTGAAGTCTTTGTCATAATATATAAATATATATATAAAATTAACCATTTATACTAAAATTGGTGTTTGCAGGGGTGTCTGAGGCAATCATCTCCATCTCTCAGTTTCAAATGTGGAGGCTACCTCCATTTTAGAAAGTTTGACCAAAAAAAAATCTGCATATAAAACACTGCATCTATTTTTTTTTCTAATATTGTTATGGACCCAAAGACAACATGGAAGCACAGTGCTTCCATGAGCATAACATAGCAGAAGTCTTACCAAAACAGGGACAGAGAATATTAAACAAGGAAGGAAACTCTAACACTACAATTTCTAGCAGTATCATACAAAATCTTCCCACAATGTTTAGAGTTCTGTCACACTAGAACTATAAGCATGACATTCTACAATTTAGTCAGTGTCTCATTAATCAATGCACAATCTGTCCAAAAAGACCATAAGTAATCTATTAATGCCAGCTAGTATGTACCTGCTAACACTTTCATGTATCATTCTCATTGCTAAGCAACTCCAAAACACTGGACTCATATACCAAGCATTGGACAATGCTTGAAGGTAATGATCAGTAGTGGCAGCAGAATGAAAAGTGGCATGAAACGGATCAAAAATCATCTTGTATTATCAAGCTTGCACAAAAAGATACATGGGTGAGATCTGCTGGTATTCTATTTGTGATTTCATGTGATTTTCAGTAAAATAATTCAAATAGCCACATATCAGCCACTACCTTTTACCCTCGCTATGGAACATCTACCCCAACACTCCCTGCACTCGGCTCTCGGGCAGACTGGCATTTATCGAAATCTCATTGGTTACATGTGCGTGAATTCGTGCGATGCTCACATACAAAACTGGATGTGTATTCCATTGATACTTAAGCCATTTTTTAACCACTTTTTCTCAAACAAACATCACCTATGTAGACTATCAATCATTCTACATCAGTATCCAAAGTGATTTTTATTCCTCCTGCCAAAGTAGTCAAATATCAAAAGCGCCATCTTGACTTTTCCACTACTGCTCTTCTGCTTAAAACATTTTGTCTCGTTCTGTACCAATGAAGGGGTTCGCTTTACGTGAGACGTATAACACACCTGTTCCTCTGTAATCTGCATATAGAGTAGAACATAGTAAAGAAGCTGATCGCACAGCTTCCGCACAGTCCCCCTGAACTTTGGCGTGTCGATCATCGCAGACACAAAGTCGAATATGCTGAACACCAAGTTCTCAAAGCCGAGAACCTCACCTGTTAGAGGGAAATTCAAATTCAATAGATGATAAAGCCATGATGTCACGTGTGATAAACAAGGGAGACTGCCATTCAACCTTCACCCGTTCTGCTAGACTTGGGGGTGATTACTGATTACACAAACAAATGCACTTGCCTTTGTGCTTGATTCTGATAGGTCACTTGAGCATAAAACTGATTGCCATGACTACGTGAGGGTAGAATAATAGTGTCTTGATGGGTTCGTTTGAGCGCTCTCCTACATAAAGAAAACCGTACTGTACCGAACCCTCGCCAGAGGAGCTCTCAAACATTTCGAAAGCGTACCATACGGAACTGAACCGAGCCAAAAGTGGACCACTTCCCAATGTGCTCCACAAGGGTACCAAAAGTTTGCATGCGAAGAACACGTAACATGCACATACCTCATCATGCAAGGAGTTCATTCTCTCTGTTCGAGGCATCTGTAAGTAGTTAAAGCACAACGGGGTGCATGATCCTCTAGCTACAAAATGCGTGACCCCCCTCTACAAATAACTCACGAGGTATGCTTTCTCCACAGGGCGCTTGACACTCCATGTCTGACACAGTTCAGCATGGTTTCCTTTGGTTTGATTTTGAGCGCTCGAACGCATGCTCATTTTTGTCATGGTTGAGTTTTATTCTTTTTTTTTTCATTTCCTCTTTCCCTTCATTTCTCGAGACAACTGACATGTGCTTCAAGAGATTAATTATCACATCCATTTTTCAAGTCCTGATCCGAATCCAGCACATAACCAAGTGTGAATAAACAACCTCTGATCTCTCTAATGCCTTCATCAGAACCATTTATTCATGATTTATACAATACAACACAAGACACAGCACTCCCTACTTACCATCAGAGTCCACAGGATCATCTGCTTCCTCCGTGTCGTTGATGACCGTCCGCACGTAGATGTCTGCGCTGTCGGTCAACGTCTTCCACGTGGCCTGAAGGACAGCTGGCATGGCCTTGGCTATTTGGCTTGGAAAGCACTTCACAATGACCGTCAAGGCCTGATACACAGCAGTGACAAGAGGAATGCGAATGCATAATAAATTGTAGCTCACTACACACTCCAGGCACTGAAGCAACTGAAAATATTCTCCTTTGATGTCTGGCAGAAGTGCAACTTCAAACCTAGAAGATAACATCATCCCTGGGGTGACAGGACCTTTAATGTTGTTCTCAAAATAACAAATTTTAAAGACAGCAATTTTTTTCTAAGTAAGCTTTGGTTGTCCTTTTTAAATGGCCAAAATTGAACAGTCAATAATAGTAGGATTCCAACTCCCATAGTTACACAAGCACAAATTCCTGCACTTTCCTTCTATCAAAAAAAAAACAAACAAAAAAGAAAACAACTTGATGTAATTTGGCAGAAAAGACACATTTGCAGGAGCATTGTATCTTTTACAGGTGAAGAGGTTACTGCATTCATGAAGGCAGCCCCAAATAAACGAAATTTCTTGTTTGAGAAACGCTTGTCATCCGATTGGGTGAACTCACTTTGATGATTTCTTTCTTCAGGCCACTGTCTGATGTTGCACCATCTGGTACTGTAAGGGCCTTGACAAACTCATCCATGAAAACACTCAGGACTGGATACAAGAGCTTCTTAGCTGCACCCTAAAACAGAAAATAAACAAAACAAAAGTGGACAGTAAGTATCAACATTCAGAAGTGATGAAAATACATATAGCTTAGCTTCATTTTTTTTTTTTTTTTTTTTTTTTGGGGGGGGCGGCAAAGACCGTTTTACATGTAACTTAATTGATTGAAAATCAGAACACTGACAAAGCACAAATAAACATGAAGTGCCTTAATACTTCTGATGGCCCAAAAGTTCCTCTTACTCATTGTGGGTCAATATGATAATAAAGTCAGTTTGGATCAACGTACGCATTAATCAATTTCTTCCTTACTTGCATTTATGCATAGTAGAAGTCCTGAAAATTGATACTATACACATTTCGTTTTCCTCCATTTGCTTTGTAAATAAAAAAACTACCATTCTACCACAACTTTCTAAATAGACCATATTACGACTGAAGCAAAAGCAAAAGACAAATACAAAACTGGGCTGACAAGCTGTGCATGTGAAGGGGTACTAAAAGACAGGAGTTCACCTTGGAAATGGAGGCGATGTTGTAGATGAGAGTCGCACATGTGTTGAAAATCTCAACGGCACGGCCGCGGGTCCTGATTGTGTACGTGTCGCTCTGGACGAAGATGCGATGCATCTCCGGGAGAATGACGGGGGCGACGTGTTCCATTTGAACGTCTGACACTTCTCTCGTAAACTCTGGAAAATAATAGATCACACGAGGTGAGAATTTCATTCTGCTTCAACTCCTTACATGTACATCTATCCATTTACCAGGTGAATATTGCAAAGGAAATGATCATCAGGTCATCATCAAATTGGCAGCTCTGAAATTCACAACATACCACAGTATCTTTAATATACCAGAGAAACATTAGATGGGACTGGTTGTAGTCATAAAATGAGCATGAATTAGAAAGAAATGAAAAAAAAAAACACACACACAAAAGTTGCCAATTTGAAAGAGAAGCAGACACTTTACCCTTCTAAAATGCATTGCCAATTTAAAAATCAATTGAAGCTTTGCAAAAGCTCTGGCAAAAGAGCTTTTGCCATGAAGCTTTGAAAGTTATGCACTTGAACAAAAAAAAAAAAAAAAAAAAAAAATATATATATATATATATATATATATAGAGAGAGAGAGAGAGAGAGAGAGAGAGAGAGAGAGAACACAGTGAGTATTCTTACATGAAAAAAAGTGCTACTTTATCTCATGAAGCACTATCAATGAATAGTAAATTCAAAGCACAAAACCACAGTTGTAGTTACTATGTATCTATGACTCTGGCAGAGGAATTAAAAGATTTGAATTGTTCTCAGCATCATAGAAGTCAAAGTAGAAAAGTTCCCTGTTTAATAGTCTTTCTCCGGCTCTCTCGCTATTTCTGTTTTCAACACCACACGAATTCTATCCCTCACTTCCCGTGACCTTTATCTTTCCATAGCAGAACATTACCAGAATCAAACTTGAAATCAGAAAGGTAATTGTCCTCTCATAGTTTGTGTAGTTGATTCTTGTATAAGCCTTGCCCACTGCAGGCCTCGAATTACCCGGGAGGCAAAAGGCAATTTGCCGCAATGCCCTATCTACTTGCCGCAATGCCTCTCTCAAAATTACCATGCTTACTGCAACTTTTCCTTGCTGCCCTTCAAAAATTTTGAGAGAGTTCGAGTGCCCCTAAAACCAAAAATTGCCTGTCCCTAAAACTGGCAAAATTCAAGGCCTGCCACTGACAACTACAAACTAGCCCGACACTTCACACAGACTACTATGTATATCCAATGCCTTGTATCATAACAAATGCCAAAGTTTAAGGATATTGGGGCAGGTTTTGGACAATAGCACCGCTACCTAGAATTATAGGAAGTGATGTCACCATGCCATTACATACAGAAGACCATTGACTTTTCTAATAGATGCGTTGTTTAATATTGTGGCGGCTCTATTTCAGAAGCTGTAACTTTGCTGACCACGTTTATGATGATGTTCAAATGCAAAGGAAAAACACTCCAGCAGACACATTAAATAAATTAGGCTTTCACTGTCAAGAGATATACAACCAAATATCACAATGCTCATAAACTGTTTACAGAATGGTTTATTCTGACACTATCGTGTACTGGAAATATAGAGAATGGTATTAAAATCGGATTACTCCCAGATATCCACTCTTACGAAAGCAGTCATCTTTTATTATCAACTCTTCATACCTATGCAATATTATAGACTCCAGTAGTACATAGGAACACACATCTCTTATTTGCAAACTGGATCATATATGTACTATATGTTCATATATAAACTTTACTCCTCCTGTACTCATTTCACATACCCGTGAGTACTCTCATGGCTCCGTGAACCTCGTTGCTGTTGCCGTTGGTGATCATCATCATGAGGAGGCCAAACAGGTCCGGCCAGGCATCCGGCCAGTCCCAGTGGGCAATGGCTGAGATGGCATAGGCCACACTGGACCTTACCTTGCTGATGGACTCGCCGAGACCAGCGGGCAGCATGCTGCGAATATGGGCCTTGGCCTGGACATTTAAAAGCAAAAGCATAATCTAACATACACGTATAAAGAGAGGAGGGATAGCACGAGGGTATGCAATCACAAAGGCCGACATGCCTACATGCTGTATTTACCATTTTTTTATAGTGACCAGTCATTCTAATCAATGTGGGGGCTAGTGTGACGGAGAGTATTGGCATGCTTACCTGATAGAAAGAACTAATCCTATGTAGTTTCCATTCCCTGGACATGATACTAATAGCATGTTTATCCAAGAATCTATGTATCAACACTGCTCTCTCTACCCAGCGGTACAAATGACTATCCAGACAGACAACATTGAAGAGTTGTGATGCAGAATGGAAAGTCAACAATAGCAAATGAGTAAAAGAAATTGAAATGATTCCACAGGGCACCACTCATAACAGCCTGCTGCCAGTACACCCAGAGAGTTAAGAGTGAGTTTCACTCGAAGAGAGCAATAAAGATGGCTGAAATCCAATGCTACACCAATGTGCTACATTTATCAAATACCAAATGCCATTTCATTTATTTTTTTTAATGAAATCGTCTTTACATCACAATGTTCACGTTAAAATGATACTGGCTGTCCAACACTTCATGTAAAAGAGACAAACACTACTGGTATAAAATATAGATACAACATCAATGAATTGGGAGTATTTTCCAATGCAGCGGTGCTCTGACAATGACCCTATGAGCATCCCCTAATAAAACAACAAAAAAGTACTTTACAAACATTCACATTGTTTTTTCATTTTACTTTTCAACACTCACTGCATCAGTTGCCACAGGCGGCCTGAATTTCTCTGAATTCTGAGACCAGTGCGCCTCCACATATTGCTTGAGGATGAGTGATGACAGCTGTACAAGAATGAATAAAAGAGCATTACTGATGACCATGACAAGAAAATGCACCACAGTATCATGAGTATGGTGAATGCATCACAATTCTCAGGTATTCATTTACCGGTATGTTCCAGAACAGAATTTAGAGCTCTCAGAGAATTCGCTTGTTCAATCTTGAGGGAATAGCAAATAGGAAACTGTTGGTTAAATATTCACCTCTTCAGAAATAGATAACACTCATGCATGTGACTGCATCCCCGAGGGTTTTGTACTACTTTGCCACAAATGGGGCATTTGATGAAATTACAATGTGTAGGAAATTCAAATGATTCCAACAACACCAAATTTGATTTACTGCTGTGTACAACTGTAGTGGTGTTGCTACTTGGGATTGGTATAATTGTTGTTTGATATAGAGGTACCAAGTCCGGATGAGCCAGGATAAGAAAGAAAGGGCAGTTGACGAGTATTCTTTCATCCTAATACTGTATGATGTAAACAGTTACCCAATGATAAGTTACAAATGCCACATCCAAGTTCTGTCTGACATCATTGAAAAGCAGCATTCCTGTCAGTTACTTGGTGTCATTTCAGGCAATTCTTAAATTATACCACAAAATAAGAATATGGGTCACCATACAGCTTAACTGCCCATGGTTTAATGAGAAAACATGCAATAACATAGAAATGTGAATTAGAAAGAATTAGGTTTTTTAATGGTCAATGTTTAATGGCATCCTTCATTCAGTCACTTCCTTATTCCAATCAGCAGGATCTCTGATGCTCTGCTTTTTTAGTAAATTTCTGATTTCCCACAAACTATACTTTCCACATGAAACACTACCTGTTAGTTCAAGATGTGACATAAATTGTTACAACTATATTGATTGGAAAGGTACAGGTTAATTTGTAAATTTGCAGTATTTTGTGTGCAGCTTAAAGCATCCTCGTAGATACTGCTTCAAAAGTACTATCGAGAATCACATGCAGCAATTTTGAATACCAAACACTCACAAACACACACACACACACACACACACACACACACACAACAACAACAACAACAACAACAACATCAACAACAACTTGCAGGAATTAGAAGAAAAATAGGAAAGAGAGGTTTCAGGAAAGATATTGGGTTATTTTTATTACCTGTCTGATAGCAAGGGCTCCATTTTTATCAAGGGTGAGTTCTGCAAGGTAAACTCCAAATTCTGCAAAACGAAATTTATGCATGAATATAGTTAAGAAAAATACTTAGTACAACCAAAATTACAGATATGTTTTGATATTTCTTTGCGAGTTTGTTCTGGATATGAAGCATGGATTCAATTACAGCTGTACAGCTGTATGTGCATTCTCAGAGATGAGCGATACATATCTGAAGAATTAAATTGTGGTGTCCGATGTCTTTGCTTCTACTTCTGTTTTTTGTTGGGAGCACACAAACATATATACACATGAACTATGCAGAAAAAAAGCAAGTTCTGTGGATAAGGCATGTGGAGATACATTATAGGCCTACATCATGTGTACTTGGCAGACAGTAAAGACAGCTCTAGAGTCTATAAAAATTACTGCAATCAAATTGATAATATCATTTCGTCCATTAAAATCTATTTACCTGGCCTTAATGACTTACGAGGTGAGGGAGACCTCAAAATGTAAGTAAAGTGAAACTAAACAACTTAAAGCAAGTCGCCCATAATTCAAACATAACACCATCCAAGACCTGACCGCCAGCTACTGTAGAAACCAAGATTCCCAATAGAATCTATTGGGTACCAAACGGTATTATGCTTTAGCGCGCAGCCGAATTTGGCATGGGAGGCCAGAGATTGAATCTTGGTGCAGGTTTTTTACATGTCTAAACATTTCTTAAAGCTATGTTCACACCGACGCCGAATGTCGCGCTTTAAATCGGCGATCAATTTTGCGTCATTTTTGTTTACTTTTCAAAAAATCTCACGATCTCCTCAGATATGTTATGCTCTGATAAGCTCTGATACGCTCTGATACGACGTTCGTTCCCACTTTGGGCAACAAGTTATTTCCCGAATCGCTACAGCTTCTCACGCTTTGATGCCGACTGATCAGGATTTGTTACGCTTTAAATCACGCTTTGATATGCTTTAATACTCTTTGATAAGCTTTGATGCGCTTATCACGCTTTAAATAATGCTCTGATACAATTATCAAGCTCTCTTGTGCATTGATAGGCTCTGTTAAGCTATGTTACGCAATGGAAAATTTCGAGATCCCGATTGCATCCCGCCTCTGATCCAGAGCATATATAAAGATGCAGCAGATACACGAAATCATTGCATCTTTGGCAGAAGAACAAGATATGGAAGTTCAAGATGTACCAGAGTATGAACCATCCTATGAAGTAGACATGACCTTTGTCTCCCTGCTCTATAACTACATCCTAGCCCTCGAGGCGGAGGAGAGAGAGGAAGAACAGCAAAGACAAGAGGAGGTTGAACTACCAGCAGGAGGGAGAAGACCATTCATCAGGAGCTGCTGGACCAGGCCATAGCTCACTGAAGCAAGAAGACAGCAAGCAGTACGGCCAGTACATAAGCCTCCTGGACACACAACTGAGATTAGAGGACCCTGTTGCCTTCAGAAACTTCACCAGAGTGACCCCTGAGGTGTTCGATGAGATCCTGGAGAAAGTGGCACCAGTCATCCAGAAGCAAGAGACTAACTACACGCACCCTTTGTCAGCTGGCCTCAAACTGGCAATCACCGTGAGACATCTGGCCACTGGGGACAACTACAGATCATTGGCATATGGTTTCAGATGTGGTATCTCAACCACATCAGAGATGATTCCAGAAGTGTGCAGGGCCATTGTAGAGGCGTATTTAAGATGAGGTCTTCAACATACACTTGTACATAATGTACCTACCACCCCTGAAGCATGGAGCACCCTTGCCCAGCAGTTTGAACAGAGATGGAATGTCCCCCATGCATTTGGTGCCTTGGATGGAAAGCACATAGCCATTAAGAAGCCAGCAAACACAGGCAGTCTCTACCACAACTACAAGGGGTTCTTCTCCATACCACTGCTGGCATTGGTAGATGCAGAGTACAAGTTCATCTAGATTGAGCTGGGAGTAAAGGACACATGTCTGACTCCCAGATATTCACAGACTCTGAGCTCTTCGAATGCCTAGAAGATGGGTCCATAGGGCTGCCCCCACCATGCCCTCTCCCTGGAGAAAATCAGCCTGATATTCCCTACTTCATCCTGGGTGACGATGCTTTTGCCCTGAAGAGCTAGTGTACATGATGCAGAAGCCATACAGTAGAAGAGGGATGACAGAATGAGATGAACAGAGGATCTGCAACTACAGGATCTCAAGGGGGAGAATGCCTTTGGCATCTTGGCCAACAGGTTCCGGTGCCTGTTGGGAACACTGGAACAGAAGGTAGATAACGTCAGAGATTTGGTGGAGACTGCTGTGGTGCTCCACAACCTGCTGAGGAAGAGGGTGGCGCTGGCAGCCAATGAGGTGGACCACGAAGATGAAGAGCAAAACTTCGTACCAGGGGCCTGGAGAGATATGGACCTCACTGGGAAGATGTTCCGCAACCACCTGCAAGGGGGAACCTTGCCACTGTGGATGCCAGATATCAGAGAGATCATCTCAGAAAATACTTCGTCTCTCCAGTGGGTGCTGTTGACTGGCAACAAAGAATGGCTGGGGTGGTACTTCCTGATTGAGTTAAGAAAGGAGTGGCTCAGATATCGTCAGAAGCAGATGATGAAGACAAAGACTTGTGTGTCTGGAAATAAGAACATTCTCCCATATGCACACTTTGTTTATCTTTAATATAAGTTTGAAATAATTTTTGTATTTTGTGTACTGGTGAAGATGTTACTATTATTATTGATATTATTGCTGTTATGTATTTCATCTGCTTGTAAATAATATAAATATAGACTTTATTGATTTTTTCACCATGAAAAATCAGATAATACTACTATTGTAAATCAGGAGTGAAAATTTAAAGAAATCAAGTTGTGGAATTTGAAATTTAGATATGTGCGATAAAAGATCTGACTTTAAAATACGCAATTTTGTGTTAAATTGATTATTACAAATTATTATTACAAATTGATTTTCTTACTAATTAAAAAAATTAGTAAGGAAATCAATTCTATATGTGAGATAAATAAACCTTATTGTAACAAAGAAAATAAAACAAAGGAAATAAAATATAAAACATTATAAAATTAAAAAATGAAATATAATAAAAAATAAATAGAAAAAAACTTTGTGAAAAACTCAGAATACTAAGTTTTCCACAGAGTTTTTCTATTTTTTTTTTATTCTATTGCCTTTTCTATTTTATTATTTTTTATACAGGGTGTCCCTGTTAAGCTTTCCTATGCTTTGGGCAAAACTGATAAGCTTTGTGATGCTTTGATAAGCTTTAACACGCTCTCCCCGCTTTACGCAATTCGTGACAGATCGCCTCAAATTTTTAAACAGTTTAAAATTTTTTGGCGCTCTTGCTGAATGTCCCGAATTGCTCAAAGCTTTCTCACGCTCTATTATGGTCTTTACGCTTTAATTAAGCTTTGTTACGCTTTGCCGCCGCTTTGCTTGCTGTTTTAATTCGCCATCAATTCGGCGTCGGTGTGAACTAGGTATAAGACAAAATTTAAAATTTTAATATTATGGCACATTTAGATGAAAAGTCAACAACAAGAGGGTTAGACACCATATCCTTGAATATTTTCATCATAAATAAACTGGTCTAGACTAGGATGTAAATTCATGTTCTCATTAACGAGATTAATTAATTAATTAGATCTGGATAGTGGATATCTGTAGCTGTAAGTATTAAAAAAATTAGTCTCAATTCTAACTTCATTGTCTAAGCCTCAGTTTAATACAGAGCTTAATTTACACCTTTCTAATTCTATTGTCACGTTGTATAGTAATCGGCATTTTCCAATTCTGTAAACTTTCAAGTTTAAATAGGACTATTTTCTAATTATCATTTTAATTGCACGGCTGGAAATTCTCAGTAACGTTAGAATTCTAATCTCATAACTGTCAGCACTGTAGCCTAGTATCAGTAGGGGTGCTGGTCCGAGAATGCGGATCGTCCGCACAAACGAGGGTATCTTCGTAAACGCGGACAAATCGCGTCCGCGAAAATCGGGATCGGTAGCTTTTTCGCGGACGATCTTTTTCCTCGGGGCTTTGCGGGCTTAGGGGTACCGAACCGCACGTTGTAGATGCGATAAACGGATTCCTCGTGTACAAATACCCCTAGTTCACCGTCTACTTTTCTGGGTTGTCCGTCTTCCCGTGGATTTATCGCGCGAAATGTGAAAGTCGCTGTGCTGTCAATGGCAATACATGTAACAGTTACACGCATCATGGAGCAACTTAACACACCTACGAAGTCACCAATGCACTTTGCAGTGGAATTACGGCAAATTTGAACGGTATGAATATTTCTTATGAATAAAATATTAATTCTAATTATTGTTAATTAATATTCCGATTTCCGATTGTCAGGTTTGGCGACTGTATGCCGGTACCTACAAATCCCGTTGTGAACACATCGTTGTGTTGAAAACTACTTACTAGTAATGTGTTGTATGTCCGACTGCACGTGCGCAGCTACCGACGCTAGTTTCCCATGTATAATGTATGCATGCACATGGGCATTTAAATGATCAAAAACAAAACGGGAAGTGTTTTAATATTCAAGGAACGGTTGAATAAAACTAACAACAAAACTCTATAAACAAAACAAAACAAAACAAATGAAAAAAAAATAATTGTGAAACAGTGGAAACGAAATTATCAAAGATACTTCTTTCGATCGCATCTAAATGATATTCCCATTTTTAAAATCCTTATGATCAAATGATTTATAAAATAAACTTGAAAATGGCTCCCGTAAGCGAGTACTGCAGCAATTTTAAAGACTGGTCGCACTACAGTTATAGAGTATGCAGTGCTGATAGTTTAACAGACTGTGTTTGATTTTATGAATCATTGTATCTATGAGGGTGAGCTCTCACCTGTAGGTCCGGCGGTAGCACGCCCGTCATCGTGGAGTGAAGTGAGGGGAGAGGCCAGTGCTATGGTAAGAAAAGTTACCAGAACTTCTCACATGATGGCCCACACGCATGCTTCATTAATTGGTCGGTGAATGATGATATCACATTTGTTTTATTGGTTATTGCATTACTATAAGCGCATCATAAGCAGAAACAAATTACATGCGTACTTCTTTAGAAGTGTTACACGTGTGCCACATCAATTCTGTTTGAATCTAGATGCAAGTATACTAACCAAACTACATCTGTTAATTTCATAAAGATGACCTCCAAGAACTGATGGATGTTCACATTCAGGAAATGAAGGAGTTGCGTAATGAAGGCCAAAACGAACAAGGTAAGCAACGTTACACATAAAAGTAACATTGATATATTGCTACCAATCTGATTCAGTATTAATATCACACTGCATATTTGTATTTCTCTCTGTGAAACTGGAACATTTCTTAACAGTTTTTGATATATTTTCTTTCCTTGTCTTATGGCACAGATCCCAACAGCACAATCGAAGTTGAGCAAGGTAAGATCGTACGATGTGTAGGATAATGGCAGCCCTGAAATAGGCTCTCCACTCTTCCCTGAATCATTATTAATGCTCAACAATGATTCCGCATGTTGCGTTGGCAAGAGGAGCTGATATGGTGCACTTGCGTTACCACGAACGACATATTGTTACAACGTCGAAGCACATGCAAAAATTAAGATCTAAAAATAAACGTCATTGAGTCGCTCAAAAGTAAAACGTTTATAGCCAAATTTTCGATTGAACGAAGTAATTTCCGGGCGACATTGAAAAAGAAAAATGAACGAAATTTATTCTATAAGGCCCTATAACGAAATGCGGGACGCTTACGATATACAGTATGACTTCAGCATAAGAAAAATTTAGCGAGCGTCTCTTTGTTGAAGAACGCATCACATTTTTGTGGGTTTAACTAGAAATCGCTCTGCGTTTCAGGGAACTTGCATTAGGCCATATTATAAGATAATCCGAAATGAAATAACGATCGTTTTTTCCGAAGGTTCGTAATTCCAAAACACACAAATTCTGTTTGCAGTGTACCTAGATCAAGATGTTCGTTGCAAATCCGAAATAAACTACTGTCCGTCATTGCGACATAGTTTGTATGGCATATGACGTTACTGCGAAGATTCATTTTTCCTTGCGTTCAGTAATCCGAAAATGAAATAAGGTTCGCTATTACGAATGTTCCTTAACCTAAAAATGTTTGGAATCTTTGTGTTTCAAGGTTCGTTAATCGGAAATGAAAATCGTTTGTTAATCCGAAAATGAAGAGGTGATTATAGGACTGCTAACAAAAACATACATCGTTTTTAGATCAACAAGTCTTCAGATAATGAACCGTTTTCATTTAAGGATGAACGATCTTTTTTATGAACAATGAACCTTATTTCCATTTTATGATAAACGAAATGAAATAACTAACATTTTCTCATTGACGGATGAACAAACCTTCGGAAAAAACGAATGATACCGGTACTTCATTTCGGATTAATGGACTTTCATCATAGCAAACCTTAAATTTCCTTTTCATATAAAAAGAACCTTTCATTGAAGATGAACGAACCTTCGGAAAAATCAAATGATACATGTACTGGGCAAGTCCAAGATAACGCGCACGTTACGTATGGGACAATCAGAGACTTTTATGACCTGAAAAATAGTGTTAATGGCCTTTGATCATATTGAACTTCATCATGGTGATTGATATCTAGAAGAAGTATAATCATGTAAAAAATTGAGAAAAATGACCTTGACAATTATATTCTAGAAGAGAAAATATGTGCCGTTACGTATGGGACCAGAAAAATTTTGTTTTTCTGAACATTTTTTTCAACCTCAAAACTCTCTGAAAGTATATCATTCTACAACTTGTAACTCACTGTGATGAAAGTCACAACACTCAAGATTATCACAGGTAAGTTTCATGTCATTAGGCAAAAAGCTCTAATTACAGGTTCTAATTAAAGACAGACATGACATGTTACGTATGGGACAGTTTCGTATGGGACAGTTTGTCCCCCATTCATTTAGTGTGTGAAGAACCATGTTTATGGGTATTTTGCATAATTATTGAAGTAGAATCAGTTGAAACTACTCAAATACTGATTCAGATTGTCAAGGAAACAATATTCCCCAAATATTCACCATCATAATCATATTCAATCATATTTTTATATTTTTATGACCAACCTGGGTATGCATGCCCTTTGTCCCCCATTCGTTTAGTGTGTGGAGAAGCATGTTTATGGGTATTTTGCAAAATAATTTTGCAAAATACCCATCCATACAAATTTTTGCATAATTATTGAGGTGGAATCGGTTGAAATTACTCAAATACTGATCCAGATTGACAAGGGAACAATATTCCCCAGATATTTACCGTCATAATCACATTCAATCATATTCTATATTTTTTATGACCAACCTGAGTATGTATGTCCTATTTTTATCAGGATAGTTACTACTGAAAAATTGAATACCTGGTAGTTTAAAGTGTTTACTTCCATTGATGAAGGGCAGTTTGCCATTTAGTTTCAATAAAACACTTGACACAAGAAATATTAAGTTTAATAAATAAGCAATACCTGCTGCGTGGAACCCCAGTGATCGAGTAGATATATGACGTCTGTCTAGCAGTCAGGTCATTGATTCGAGTCACACCTCAGTATGTATACCCATGAATTTTGTTGTGGCTACTACTGAAAACTGAATAAGGACAATTTGTGTATCACTTGCAATAAAAAAAAAATCATTTTACTTTTTTTATATATATATATCACAACCATATGGATCTCCATCACATTAACTTTGAATTCCTCTAGTCTTAGGATTTTATGCTCTTAAGTAATTCATATAATTGGTTTCCAATCATCTCTTTAAATGTTGAAAACTGAATCCCCATTTCTACAAAAAACATACCATCCCTTTAATGCTGATTTTTCATTGTGTATTTTGCCATTTTCCCCTCCCCCTTTCTGAAAATTGTTCAGTCAAGTTCATGTATTGTTTCAAGTGTCTATAACTCAAAAAGTATCTACAATGTTGGCATGCTTTCTTCAGGATGATTGACCATTTGTGTACTGAGAGACCTTCCCAGCTAGCTACATGCATTCACATGCAATATGTATGAGGATGTCCCATACGTAACGCATTTGTCCCATACGTAACATTATTTCAATGCCTAATAAAAATTATTTCTTTTACTTTTTTTTCTTTTTTCCCTGGTATTTAATTTCTCTAAACAATAAATTAGAACTTTCCAAAAGGGCATTAAAATAACCTTAGCAATTTCAGAAAAAACCTAAAAAAATGACCTCATTTTGTTACGTATGGGACATCTCATGATAGGACACGAGCTAATTTGCATAATCATTTGCATAATCCCTAAATTTTCATACCAAGTTAAACTATGTGATGAACTTCTTATGTCCACATATTAATCAAATATTATTTGCTTTCCTTTGAATTAATATGAATTTTTATAAATGTCCCATACGTAACGCTGTGTTTCACATATATGCAAATGAAGCCCTTGAAATTTGCATAAATTTACATAATATCATTTTTTCCTCCATGGAAATCAAAACTTCAACTCATAAGCTTCAAAATGATACCAAACATGTCAATATTGAGCAAAGATGAAATTTTGCCTTCTGAGGGGACCTTATCTTGGACTTGCCCTACTTCATTTCGGATTAATGGACTTTCAGAATAACAAACCATAAATTTCCTTTTCATTTAAAAAAGAACCTTTTGAACAACTGTTACGAACCTTGGGAATAGCGAGCCGTAAAACCGACGACCCGTCGAAACGGCAAACCTTTTATAGTACAACGGACATTAGGAACAACGAACCTTTAGAATAGTACTCGAATCCTCAACTACTTTGATGTGATTTCATACTAAGCATGAAGTACAAACAACTTTCTCTATTAAATGTACAATATCGATGAAATTAAAGTGATAGCATTGCATTTAATATTGCTTTTTAGCGTATTATGAGCAGTCGATAATCACATATTTGAGTGGTTTTTTTTTTTGTGTGTGTGTTGTTGTACACAAAATTTTGATACAACGAAACAAAACTGCCGATCCCAAAGACTTTGTTCTAACGTCAGTACACTGTACTTCGGCAAGATACCTTTTAGTGTGCAGATGTGTTTATTTCATGTATAATTCTGCCCACTACTGTACATGCTAAACTGCCGAGTTACTTCTGTTGTACACATTAATTATAGTATTAATCTGTTCTTCTCTTTGATTTAGGGAATGATCTTGGTGGACAGAACACGACAGCAGTTCTAGAAATTGATGTTGAAGGGCACATGTTCATGCAAGTTGGGCTACTCTCAATTCATGTTCGCATGTTCGGCTTGCTCCTCACGAATGTCGGCTTTCCCGGCGGCTCTCAGTACCAGTGTCACGGCGTCATGAAGCATAGCTTGCACTTGTTGTCATGCAATTAACATCCAGAATTACTGCTCAATGACTTTCCTTCAGCTTGTTCTTGATGGGAATGATGCTGTAACCTTAACTTCTCATGAATTAATTCTGTAGAAAAAGAAAATGACACTTTTATTTCGAAACGGGGAAAACTTGTGTGATATCAAAGTAAGATCATAAAGTGTACGCATAATGTTAAAATATTGTGTACTTGACCAACGGTGTTGTTTATAATGTTAAGGGACATTCCTTCCTGATATGTTGCTGTGTATGAACAGCTATGTGCTTAGCATCTGCCCATTCTGTTTGTAACTGAAAAAAAAGTCACCAAACTAAACTATCTTTTTCCGAGGACAAAAGATTAAAAGTCTTGACATCAGCTCCTATAATAAAGTCATACTTTTGTTTGTGCCCTCCTCGGCAACTCCAAGGCCAAGCTCTGTCTGTGCCAAACCGTTTGGTAACTGTTTAATAACAATTAAAGTGCCATTTCACGTTCAATACTCTAAAATCTTTTACAATTTACTAAGTTTATTATTATGTCTGTTATACTTAAATTGTCACTGATCTATTTGTTTCTCTTCTTTTTTCTTTTTTTTTTTTTTGCTTTCCAGTACGTTATCTTTCTGCTGAATGTTTCATTATTCTAGGCGTACAATGTAATTAGGCTTTTAGTCTTTTTTTTTTTTTGTATTATAATTCTAGTCTATAGCATTATTGTCAGCACAGAAAGGATACATTCATGTATCGTGTACTGTGATACCTGTGCCTATTTTTGTTTAAAAGCTGATTTTTTTTTTTTTTTGTGTCTATAGAATTGGCAATAAAATGTGAAGATTTGTGTGTGTGTGCGTTTGTGATTAATTGGTACCGGTACCTGATTTCTTGGCGCTTGTTTTGTTTGTTTGTTTGTTCTTGATGTATGATAACAATTTCCTGGCATTTGGGTATCTCAAACACCCCCAGTTACACATGCATACCCACACAAGACTTCTAATACATGCAGGTTTCGTCAGCGCTATAACATTGAATGGAAAATACTAAATGCGTGTCGTTTTCAATTAAAAATTGTAGTACGGTAATTAAATGATAAACGTAAACTGACGTGAAACTCATCTGCCTTTCACATACAAGTCAACATGCTACAATAGGCCGCTTGCAAGAATTATTCACAATTTACAGTATATCCTGAAACGTCCATGAATCCAAGCTCATCTAGATCTAGAGATCTTCTAAATTTTACATAGATCTACAATTGTAGGTACAATGTTATGCTTGTAGCTGTATAAACATCACAATGATAGTAGGACATCGATACTCACATTTAGGTTGAAGAGCATTTCACAAATAACACTCGATCCATATTGGTCGTAGAAACGCAAAATTTGCTCGACTTGTTGATGTCGCAATGCGCAGCATGCAGCGGTACAAGGTACGTTTGTACAGTGTATTACTGTAAAGAGATAGCCCTATATCATACATGTATTACATGTATGTCAGCTTCAACTTACAACAAAACATATGCATGGGCACACAGAAAACGGGGAAAGCAGTGATCTCTGTTTATTGCACATCGTCCTTATTTACGAGGGTCAAAGCAAGAAGCAGTCAACAGTCGCGCTTTTGCGTCCTTACTTTTGGGGACAATCATAGTTTTCTAAGCTTATATCGGTTTTAAGGACGCGTCCTCATTTATCGGGACGCCGTTCGCCGAGAAGTCGGCAGCTTGCGACGTCGTCACCGTATACGAAGACGACCCTCATATACAAATACGATCCCCATTCTCGGACCAGCACCCCTACTGAGTATAGTGTAAATTTATTAAACATTCACAACGTTAACACTACAGATTTGGTTTTACCATTCATTCATTCATTCATTCATTCTCCTATAATCTACTAGATTATCTAGCAGTGTCTAGTTAAATTAGTTTCCTACCTTGACTAGTCAGTCCTCAAATAGGATCTAACGGTTAGAGTCTAACGTTTTTAGACGTCTTGAGAAAGCTTATCGTGCCAGCAAAAAATACCAACACGAGTTTGAACACATGGGACCGAGCATCAGCCGTGTCCACAGGGTGCATTTTCAGTGCTTAATAATCGCTGTGGAAGATTACAGATGAGCATGATTTCAAAATTTACCTTCTGTCACCTCAAGCAACTTCAGCTGTTCTTCTCCTTGCTGTCTTATTTCCTGCTGAGGAGATAAGATGGCCGTGAGGCTCTCCAGTAAGGCGTTTTTGACTGTGTTACTCGCATCGGCATTGCTGACTGCCATGATGGTTTTGGCGCAGTTGGTAGGTGTTGTGGTGTGTGCATGTGGGAAGGTGTATTACACCGGGCGGTGTGCATGTATGATCCATGTGGAAAACGAGGCGCGCCGGAACACAAGATGGTGCAGATTGTGTGCAGATGAGTGGTTGGGGGGTGTGGGGGGGGGGGGGGGGGGGGGGGGGGAGGGGTGCTCAGGGCCCCGTCTTATAAAGACTTGTGATTGATTCAAATCAGTCACAACTTAACGATTGAATGCAAATCCATCTTATTAAAAAAGTTATGATTGAAATTAAGACGGAGAACTGCAATCAATCAATCACAGGTTGCGATTGATAGCAGCTTTCAAGAGATTTGTGATTGATTGATTTCTATCACAAGTTTTATAAGACAGGGCCCAGGGATCAGGATGACAAGTGGGGTACAAAAATGACAGGATCAAAAAAAAAAATATATATATATATATATGGAACAACCATACTGATCAAGTTATATATCAAACGACTTTTAAACGAGTTGAAGCGACATAAAGTGATTTTAATACACTTTAATTTAGGTGAGTCATTACGAGGGTCAGAGTTATAAAGGTTACTACAGTTTTATTCAACTGATGATTGGTTGTTGTTGTTTTAAAGACAGAAGAAAGAGAGAAAAATTGAGGCCCTATACAAGTTAACAATTTGCCCCATGATCACTGGAATTCTAACATATCCTTTTTTGATAACAAAACATTCTGCCGGGCTCACCCTTTATCGGTGCTGCGTAACCGCCAATTTGGATGCATGGCTAGCTGTCACAAAACCCATCTGCTACCCACAAAAACAAACATCTAAGGCATTTCTATAACGTGCTGTTACACATATTATGATACAGTAAACGTAAGAGTTATTATTTCAAATGAAAGCAATTTAGTTTGCACTCATTTCAAACGAGATGAGAATATTACATGCATTCAAAAGTTTTTCGTACTTTTTTTGATAAAAAAGAATAAAGACAGTGTGCACCAGATCACTTCAGGTCTGAAAATGCACAAATCTCCCTCGTGTATAGGAGAGAGGATATCCCCCCCCCCAAATCGTGAAAACGGATCGACGCCCCTCATGATGACTATGATTATGATGAATACATGGTCGAAACGAAGCTTAACCGCGCCATCCCAATGGTAGTGGGATATTGAAACATATATACTTGCTTAGTTTAGATCTAAGTTCAGGGAACTATTTTGTGACTACCTGCCATATTTGTCAACACTTTCGTTGCAATGGTTTTACTGGTGTCAGCATTACGAGGAAATGATAATGATAACGATGAAAAACAAAAGCCCCTCCTTTGAGATCCCATTTATATGCAAATGGAATCATATTCCTCGGGACGTTGTGATCGAAAGCTCATCGTAATCTCTTTAAATCAAAACGAAGTAATGAATGAAGAATTTTTAGGGTTAAATATTTATTTAGAGCAACATCAATTTTTAGTGAGCACATACCAGTGAAGCCTTGCGACACTACGCTGAAAAAACAACAACCCAAATTGGCACTTTTCACACATTCCAAGGATACATTAAGCATGAGAACAAATTAATGACACGGACTTTGAGGTTGTGCACCTACAGGCCTATATGTTACTATTCAAACATGGCGAGGAGGATACTTATACATAACTATAGAGGAACTAATTTGATTCAGATTATCCCAGATTATCCATGCTGTACAGTAGTAGTAGTTGTAGTATCCGTAGTAGTAGTAGTAGTAGTAGTAGTAGTAGTAGTAGTAGTAGTAATCCTAGTAGCAGTAGTAGTATAGTAGTAGTGGTAGTAGTAGTAGTAGTAGTAGTAGTAGTAGCAGTATATTAGTAGTAGTATAGTCAAGGTAGTAGTAGTAGTAGTAGTAGTAGTAGTTGTTGTTGTTGTATAAGTAGTAGTACACTGTAGTAGTAGTAGTAGTAGTAGTAGTAGTAGTAGTAGTAGTAGTATAGAGGTATAGTAGTAGTAGTAGTAGTAGTAGTAATAGTAGTAGTAGTAGTAGTAGTAGTAGTAGTAGTAGTACTAGTAGTAGTAGTAGTATAGCAGTAGTAGTAGTAGTAGTAGTAATAGTAGTACTCTAGCGACAGTAGTGGTGGTGGTGGTGATGCCTGGTGGTAGGTGGTGGTGGTGGTGGTAGTAAGTCATAAATATAAATAATAGTATAATAGCAGTATATACCAGCAGCAGAAGCAGTAGTAGTGAGTAGTACTAGCGTTCACATTTTTGTTTGTTTGTTTTGTTTGCTAAGGGCTTGTGCACTTCTGTTTTCGTTTCCTTATTTTTCAAAGCATTTTCTGCTACCTTGGAGGCAATACATTGTCTCAGCGCAGGTATACATTTATTTTGTAGAGCACGATTGAAGATTTTGTAGCAATGGCTATTGCTCTGTCAAATCTGGAACACAATTCATGTATAATGAAGAATCTCTAAATTTTTCTTGGCAAGAGTGAAGGAAGAAAAAGAATACACATTCGTGATCTCTCCTTTTAACGCTGAGGAAAACCATCAAATTGAAGACGAACCTCCTTTTTGTATTCGAATTTGAGTCTGACTTTTCTTCATGTATATAATTTATTTAAAAAAAAACCAAACATACAATAGCAGATAAATTCTATAAAAAGTCAAAATCATTAAAATGCAATTAAAGGCATAGAAATTTCTTACAAAAGTAGTTGTAATGATTCAAGGGAACTAACTTATGGCTTACTTTTCAATAGTGAACTTAACAAAAGTTTAAAGTCCCGTAATGAGAGAATCTGAAATAAGACCCCACGCAAACAAAAGCACTGTTGTGAATTTTTGTTAGTTCCTCCGACGGAGTGTATCAAGGTAACTATTCTTGACACATAATAATGCATAAAGATAATATCTTATTCATTCAATTTCTGTTATCTTAAAATCTTGAAATCATATACGCGAATATAAACAGTGATGTATGCAAATTTATATATGAATAATACGGATGATGTTCTTATTCCCAGGGTTTCTTATTGAACAAAATGAGGTTTGTTATTCCAAAGGTTGGTTGCTAAGAAACGCTGTCATTGTACTATATTCCCTATACATACCAGTTGCTTTTTAATCCGAAAATGAAAAGGGCTTATATACGAACATAATTTGCGTTATTCGGAAGGCTTCCGAAGGAAAATGACATAAGATTTGTTATTTCGACGATTGGTTAATCCACTGTTGAATGAAATAAGGTTCGTTTATCGGATATTCTGATTAACGAACCTTTTTGATTATGGTTTTAACGAACCGTTGAGATAACGAGCTATCGAAAAATTAAATCTTTGGAAGAACAAACCTTTTGAACAATTCGGGGTAAAGAACCATATCATTTTCGGATCAACAAACTTTCCGAAGCACGAACCTTATTTCATTTTGGGATTAGCAAACCTTCGAGATAACAAACGTTCAGAATAGCGAAGTGTAAACCATAGATACATGAACTCCGCCGCTTTTGTACATGTAGTTTTTATGATTGAGTATAGTTCCAGTTTGTATATTATTATATCATCATCTCTTTTTTTTTGGTGTGTGTACATATGGTTTTCTAAGATTTTTTTCGCAGGAAATGTTTTTAAGTGTAACTGTTTTTAAGTTTGTGAATTTATTTTAACATGTTTGTATGATTTTGTTTGTTTAAACGCATTGATAATAGCGCCATAGTTTACTAACAATGAATATATCGTTGATTTTACATTGTATGGTGATTGATTTCCTTTATCCTTTTTGTTACAGTACTATACTAGGCATGATATATTGTATTGTGTTACTTAACATTAGTTTTGGCGTTACCGCTTTGCAAACGGCCTTTGGCTGGCATAAATGACCTTCGCGAAAGAAAATAAACTGAAAATCAAACTCTATGTGTATGTCTTATTGCTTTTATTTTGATTCGTTTTGAAAGTACCAATCTTTATTGCTATACCTGGATGATTATTGTGAAAATGTCAGGCTTCGCTTACGGATTCCTTGCGTCCTTATGAATAATATGTTGAATATACATGTATATATAAATCATATTAATATATATACACACACACAAACACACACACACACACACACACACACACATATATATATATATATATATATATATATATATATATATATATATATATATATCACTATTATCATTTTCTGCTCAGTTTCCCCTCTTTTTGTTTCAATATATATATATATATATATATATATATATATATATATATATATGAAATTAGGAAAAATTAAAAAACAAACACAGGCGCGCGCACACACACACACACACACACACGCACAAACAAACAAACAAACAAACAAAAACCCGGAAAAAACCACAACACCCAATGATCCGAAGATTCCGTCCTTACATTATTCCGGTGTATTAGTGGGAGGTGCTATGGGGTGTTACCATCCACCCGCAGCCACCCCTTTAAAACGTCCCACGACACCTGTTGATATAATGCTTTTGTTCTATATAAATGCTGGCCTTATTTCATCGTGTTGACTTCTTGTGTGAGTTCTAGGACACAATGATATTTCTTTTGTTGATTATCTTGCAGTAATGCCCATAATGACTATAATAGTATCATGTATAGTCATTATGATTTTATGATCATTCTAAGATTACACCGAACCAAAAATCACAAATGAATAGGCCTAAGTTCATTCGAGTGCTTCTCCAAAACGGCACGTGAATGAGTGATTCCCTTTGCATAACATATATAAATAGACAAATTTACTGGTTTGTATGTCTGTTTGTTTGTTGGGGGGGGGGGGAGTGGCACTCCCATTATTTTCATTCTTTTAAATGTGTATACCTTTTGTCTTAACTATCATCTCGTGACAACCGGAATGTGTCATTCATCACGGAAAACTTCATTTCAAAATCTCATACTTTCCTTTTTATCATCTATATACTAGGTGTTACAAAAAAAAAAAAACATTTCCCACTGTTGATCCTTAATAGTTCAAAAACTATATATCAGATAACACAGATATTGATATGAGCAATAGCCGAATAATGTACAATTTTGTTGGCGGTAATTTAAAAATGATAGCATACATCAGTTTCATCAAGAATGTTCTAGAGAATGGAGTCACAACCATCTTATTTCCTTTGCTAGTGTGTTCGAAGCCGCCGCTCAAAAATATTTGAAGCATGTGCCAAACAGGATCTGCCGCGCAGATACAGTGTCTCATTGCATAATCACCAGCCACTTTCAAAGGAAGATGTATGTCTTTGTGATGGTAATTACTTTTCGCTATCCCTTCTTATAAAAGGTAGGTGGTACAGACACGAGAATGTGCGAATAGAAATTGAGCAAAAATGCTGAAATAAAGATGGAAATTACTCGACTGGGCATACCCGGGCACTAATCTGATATATCTATCAATAAAGAATTATACTTGGAGATTATTCCATATTAGTTTCATTTGTGGAAATTAAGCGGAAAAGTGATAAAACAAGCTTTCCAGGATGGTACAGTTTTAAACATTTTCACTGATTTACACTTTCTTTGCGCAAATTTCTGGACGGAATTGATTTTTGTTTTACATGCTTTATCATTAAGTGAAATTTCATTTCATTTAATAAATAAATATGCAAAATATGGCCAACATTATGACAACGTTCAAAATGAATCTTCAGATTGCTCAGCAAGACGGCGGGGTCGAACATCGATCATCAAAGGCCTATAGTGCATCTGTGGAATTCTTTTGTGCATTAATAGAAATTTGACAGCTGTTTGAATAATCGCAGCCAGTTCGATCTCCATGTATACAACCTCATTGGTTTCATTAAATTCAAGATTAATTTCTAAGCTGGGTTTCAGATTTTGCTCTGTTTTCAACCCTCTGTACAAAGTTGTAATTTTGCACAGAGGTCAATTGGTGTGTACGGGAGTGTGTGGTAAACACCCTGACAATGGTCTTGAACAATGGCCAGGATTGGAATGCTCTATTACGTATTCAATAGAAATTCCACTATCACAGCTAGTCTTTTTTCATCCTGAAATGTAGTGCATGCAAGCACATGAAAACATGTGCTTATGTGTTTTTTTTTTTCATGTGCATGCATTTTACCCTTAACCATGAATTCAGACTAGCTGTGCCCAACCCAGCACTACGATTGATTAAAAAAGCATTCATTCACATACCCCTCATTGGTTCTTGTGTAAAGTTCAATTTTATACAGGGTTCAAAGTTGAGCAAAATCTAGAAGTTGTCCTTGAAATCAATAATGGATTTAACGAAACTAATTCATGTCCTAATATTCAAATCACCTCCAAGTAAATTGTACTCTATTCAGCTATTAGTAATATTAATGACAGTGTTATCTGATGTATCATTTTCGAACTATAAAGGATCAAAAGTGGGAAATGTTTTTTTTAACACCTGTAGAAAGGACTACAGAACGTATCAGAGAAAGATGAATACTGGCTTTTCTCACGGCAAAAGCAAAGTATCGTTTGACTGCACACGGAAACCTAAAATTCGCTCTCGTAAGAAATGACAGTTAATTCCACATTTTGGCAAACATTGAGGGTTTGCAGACTGGCAGATATGGCCATGAATATATATATATATATATATATATATATACGAAGTTTTATTGCAAAATGAGCTAACCTTTCCAGTGATACCTCAATTGTGACATAACAAGGAATATTCTAGAAGTTATGATTAAGAATATCCTGTTCTTTCTTAGTGATTTCTTGTTTAATTTTTCTTTTTAACTTAATTTTTTTTTTTAGCAGCTTTGATCACAAATATCTTAACTTAACACGAATGGAGTTACTTGTATTTCGCACTAAAACTCTTCAACATATATATATATATATATATATATATATATATATATATATATATATTATATAAGAAAGAGTCTCAAGTGGGGCAATACGCCATGGATCCAACCAGAAGTTTTTTTATTACAAAATTTTCGGTCTGCCTCAGACCTTCGTCAGTGCAAAGACAAAAAAAGTCTCGTTGGATCCATGGCGTACTTGAGACTCTTTCTTCTAATAATTACAACATTCGAAGTCCAACATGTGGAAAGTTCCAAGATGTATATATTATATATATATATATATATATATATATATATATATATATATATAATCATAATTTTATATTATATACGTTGAGACGGATAAGAAGAAAAATTCAAAATGACAGGCCTAAGTGTAAAAATGTAATTCTTTTCTTTATTGCTATAAACAATTAAAATGACCAGCAAAAATGTCGGGTTGTCTAGATATCTGCATCACACTACATTATCAATTTATGATATTCAGCATGACATAAAGAAATAGTTTGTTCCTAGTGAATAATCATATGACTGAGTAAAAATCACTTTTGAATGTATGTAATTCTAGTACTGTGATATTGGGACAAAATATCTAGAAAACATTGCCTATTTTTTTTTAAAGGGGAATTCCAGGCCAGTTACAAGTTACTCTGTGTAAAAATGTTACAAGCACAACAGTGAAAATTTTGTCAAAATCAGATTAAATTAATAAGTAATGACATTCAAAAGATTTGCTAATATTTGACAAACAGTTCACGAACTGCTGAATACATTATGCAAAATAATGACTGAGCTGGTAACGTCATTACCCTACAATCTCCCATTGATTGAATATGATGAGGGTGTAAAATAAATGATATCAATGGCTGAATAACTTCAAATTAATGACCAGTAAGATATACTAGGATTTAGAAAAGAAAAGAGAGAGAAATTTCAAGGTTTCATGTACCAAACTACAAGGTAAGTTGTGAGGCAATGACATCATAAACTCACTTATTTGCATATTCATTTATGAAAACAAGTGACACTTCACAATGTCATAACTTTCTTGTAGTTCGTCCTTCGATTTTGATATCTTCACTGTTGTGCTTGTAAAATTTTACATTTTCTTTTCAAACAAACTTTTCACCTTTAAATTCTATCATCAACACAACGACATTAACACACTATTTGTGTACAAGTTTACATGTCACACATGCCCATGCATAAGTACTCTTTTATGTTTTCCACAAATCTAGATGAAATTCCTTTTTTTTACTTCTCCATTCAACATGCTGACTGAAATGACTTATCACACTAAGTAATAACATGTCTCCCATAATCTCATTAAGTACCCCAGAAGCGCGCAGAACCATTGGTGTTCCAATTAAATCAATTTTCATTCACTGCCCAGCATGATACATTTGAAAACAACTTATAGTGCCCATCAGTGAATGTGTGCGTCAAATCCTACACTCAAATGTAACAGTTCACTCCAAGACAAGATTCTTCCGGTGTACATGCGTGTGTGCTTACGTATAGATCAGTGATAAAGTTTTACACAGTTATAGTTTAATACAGGGATTCAACCTTCCCACTCGATTGTATCCACATGCCACTGGGTCTTTAAAGTATGACAGCAAACCTAATAAATATTACAGCTTTTTCCTCCTTTCTTCAACATGTTCAAATAAGATGTCTCTTATAATATGTACGTTTAATATCATACTCTAATAGTCTGACAACAAATCTAGAAAGCATGTTTGTGTTTTCCTTCAACACACTACTTTTGCAGCTGATGATTTTACACTCCAAATAGGTGCATGCATGGCCACAGGTCTATCAGGAAGACTCAGATACATGTACAGTACTCAATATTTTTACAGTCCAAGAATTTTCAGCTGATAAAGACAGGCTCATTGTGCTGATACAGCTTCCCCCAGACTACTGCATGGTCAATCAAGCGAGGGACTACAAAAGCGCCCTCTGCTGTTGAGCTTAAGACAGGTAAATAGTTTGCCCTGTCACACACTGTATCAACAAGATTTGTGTACAAACAACGACATGTATGTTCACACTGCTCATTCATTTTTTTTTTCCTAGGTACATTAACTGCTTAAATGACAAAACAGAATTGGGGTTAATGTACTTTGTTAATGTTTTGCTACAACAATTTTAAATCAGATATCATACTCTTGTGGGCATTTCACATATCTGAATGCTTAGAGTTGGGCCAACAAAGGGAATCAAGTGTACCAAAATCTGAACTCACCATTTTATCAAGCTTTCTTCTTGACAAGACATATCATATTTGATTAAATCACAATTTTGGAATTGCTCCATTTAAGAAGTGAGGCCAAAGAAAGTGAGTACATTACTTGATAAGAAAAAAAAAGCACACAAAAGTAATGTGACATGTTTTCAAAATGCCGTCAGCACGAAAAAGACTCCAATGCAGTAAGTCCAATTGCCATCTGTGAAGATGAAAAAGTTCTCTTTCTCTTTAGATATCACAGACTGTGTTTTGGATGCTGCATAGATGTCATTACACCAGAGAGATTATACCACAAGAGGGTATAGTCCAGTGGGGAGGCAGCCGCGCGAGGGAGCTGCCATTTCGCGTTGTGGGAGCCGCCATTGCACGGATCCTGTACAGTTATTAATCAGGAGATGGCAGCGCACTGTTTAATACGCTCGACTTGAATATTCGGCGCAGTGACCTTGCGTTGTTTTATTGTGACGTCACAATGGTCATGTTTAAGCGTCATAATGGTGCTGATGTTGTTTGATTTTATGGCGTGAGTGGGAATGTACGCGAAACAAACGTCATAATGCCCAAGTACTGTCCAATCTACACCCAAGTTCCCACTGTTTATTTTGCGAACAACAAAAAGGTCTGGACTCTACCAAATGGTTCAAATGATATGATATCATCGTAGAAACTAATATTTAAACAATTAACCACATTGTGATTCTGAAAATGAAAATGTGTAATGAAGAATAACATATAATTCCAGATATGATATGAGAAGATATGACTTGAACACAGACTTCGATCCAGTGCCAGGAGCTGAGTGTGCGCTCCCTCTTCAATTTTGGACGCACTATTTGTACGCACGCGTATGGCGACTACTTACTCTATAGGTATAATCTCTTTGCATTACACATAATCACATATCATATTTCGCTCCTTTTCCAAATTTTGAGACAATCAGCTGACTTGAACAGAATTACTACATTGCCACATCTCGTTTTCTTCTATATTGTTCTTGGCAGAGTGGAATCAACTCTACACAGAATCACTATCAATATACACAACTAATTTCAATGAGTCACCAGGTGATCAAATCCACGACTTAATGAGAAATACTGGCTGTGACATGAATAAGAATATTCTTCATACCGTGAAAATATGCTACTGAACTTTTATCCACTAAAATACTCTATGGGAGCAGAATGATTTATGTGCATTGCTGACAAAATATTGACAGAAATACAGGGAATCTCAGACATAATATAACAAGGTTGGCATCACCACTGCATTTATATTGTTACAGCAAGAACCTACTTGTAAATATACTACGTAAGAGATCAGCTGCATACATTTCTGATAAAAATTGGGACCACATAATTCACCTTGCAAAAAGCAGTAGCTCATTGTAAACCAGCTTGTAATAGTAAGATTTCCCTGTACTAATATGCCAACGTGTTTTCTTCTCTTTCAAAGGCTGCAGTTTTCGTTTCACAGATTAATACCAATCACTTTAAATCTGTGGTGGTTCAACTACAAACCTTGGACATAAACAGAATTCATACCAATTGGTCCTGTAAGGCAGGAAATCACACAATCACACTCTAACACAACATGAAATTGCTCTTAAATAGACTTTCATGATTACCATACGAAAAAAAAAAATAGCACACTATGACATGAGATCAGATCATTTTATGTTTGGTTAGCCCTTCGTGCCTGAAGATTTACACCATAATCCTAATTAAACACATGAGAAGACATAAACAGATCTCTTTTGATTACATTTTTGAGTGGCATCAATAAACTCTAAAATGATGGGTTAAACGTGGCTATTCAGTGCTCAAAAAATAAAAAGCCCATTGCACAAATGGATTGCATTCTTTTACATGTCCACAATTATCTACAGAAACCGTAATGTGAGTCAACATGTCCATTTGATGAGAGAAAAAGCTTAATCGAAAATTGATTCCCGCAATGGTCAACTCTTGTTGGACAAAAAAAGCATGTGTGACTATTTTTCATGCCATATGTTCCAGTAGTAATGTCCTGATTCTGCAGAATCAATAACAAGTGAAATTCATCTTACCCGACCAAGCACGAAAAATTACTCGCCCGAAAAGATCCACTTTCACAGTATCATGCATACCAAGCTACTGTTGTAGGCAAATACTAGTGACTGACCATAGAAAATAAGATATGAAGCACTACTAGCTTTCAGCTATTTGGAAGTCAATTCATTCAGAGAAAACATTATGCATTTGCCTACTGGCTGGCAATATCTACGCAGAAGATGATGTCACGGTGCACACAGAAATTCATGGAAGGCCTGTGGAAGGGGGTGGGTTGTCGTAACAACTTCTGATCACATTATAGGCACATCTTATTCAGTCGGGTGACGACATCTGAATGAAGAGAGGCAAAATTGAAAGACATGGAAAATAATAATAACTTTATAAAGACGGGGAAAAGAATAACAACTTTGTTCTTATAAGCCATCATGTCTCAGACACAATATTTACTATTTTATTCTTTATCGTTATTTGTACTATTAACTGCTAGTGTTTCTATGTGGTAGAGTAAAACTTCTCTTCCATCTGATTCCTTTGTTTTTAGTATAAGAATGCTTTGGTCGCAGAACTTTGAGATGCATCATGGTTTCCAAAAGTATACAGCTGTAGATCTCAAATAAACAAAAAATTGCACAAAATTAAAGTTTTCTCTCTGTTGTGTTGCGTGTTGTAGCAAAATCAGTCCGTCCTCAGTGGGTTTACAGATCATACATCCCTTTAGCAAACATCACAAAATTTTGCATGGTTGAAGAGTTATGTATCTAATTAGCATGTATGAAATCTTATGGCAATACACTACTACATTTTAATTGGAAGGAAATGAAAAAACAACCCCATGTCATTCGAGCATACATTCCCCTTTGTACCAAAAATAAAGGTTGGAATTGTTTTGGGGTCCAAATGAATTTACTGGAGATCTACACTTGTACAATATTGTGTCCCCTCCACCAACAAGAAGTGATACTCTATCCATCTATCTGATCTGCATCGTAAAATTTTCTCTTGAAACATGACAAAATAACCAATCTATGACATAGTGGTCATTTTGCCTCTGACGAAGATTCTGCTAGGATTGAAAACTCAGGCCCTCTTTTGACTCCATTTTACTCTATTGGCTCACTACTATTGAATAAGCAGTTTTCAGAAGCTTTTTTTTTGTTGGCTACACTTTTATTACCATACTCCAAGGAAAGGTGCTACGGGATATGCAATTTTCAAGCTGCTGTGACCTGAAAGTTGAGGTTGCACTATGGAGAGGGGAGAATACTAGACAGGGACAGTTGAAAGGAAGAACAGAGTGAGAATCAAGTTTGGAAGTCAGTGGGAGGAGAAAGATGAACCACAAAGGAGGGAGAAGAGGAGGGGAGAAGAAGGTTGGCATATCATAGAGATAAGAGAGAGAAGTGATGAAGATGTGAAATTCCAAATGATGTTTCGAGAAATGAGTAGAATAAACAAGGCAATCGCCAAATTGTGTCTCGCCCATTCGCGTACAAGGAATTAATATTTTTTATAACTCCCAAAAGTTAATTGACCTGCTTATGACCTTTGACCTTGTGGTGACCTTAAAGACCCTAAGGGACATTTACCATCCAAGTTTGGTCACAAACGGACAAAAGGATCAAAAGTAATGAGCCGTAATCGAAACGTGCCATAAAAACATAACATTGGGCCCTAAAAATTTGTTGACCCCTTTCTGTGACCTTTGACCTTATGATGACCTTTAACTCCCCAAGGGACATCTACTGTCCAAGTTTGGTCACGAACGGACATAGGGATCAAAAGTTATGAGCCACAATCAAAACGTGCCCTAAAAACATAACATTGGGCCCTAAAAGTTTGTTGACCCCTGTCTGTGACCTTTGACCTTGTGACGACCTTTAACTCCCCAAGGGACATCTACTGTCCAAGTTTGGTCGCAAACGGACATAGGGATCAAAAGTTATGAGCCACAATAACAACGTGCCCTAAAAACATAACATTGGGCCCTAAAAGTTTGTTGACCCCTGTCTGTGACCTTTGACCTTGTGGTTACCTTCAACTTCCCAAGAGACATCTACCATCACCCAAGTTTGATTGCCATTGTAGCAACATGTGCTAAGTTACGTGTGATAAGAGAGTCTTGCAAGTAAACTTTAACGTATGACCTCAAATGACCTTTGACCTTATCATGTGACCTCTTATGGCACCATAACATGAAGGTACCCCCAGTACATCCATCACCTAAGTTTGATTGCCATTGTAGCAACATGTGGAGAGTTACATGTGATAAGAGAGTCTTGCAAGTAAACTTTAATGTATGACCTCAAATGACCTTTGACCTTATCCTGTGACCTCCAACGGCACCATAACATGAAGGTACCCCCAGTGCATCTATGACCCGAGTTAGGTTGTAATCCAAGCAACTTATGTGAAGTTATTTGTCAAAAGAGAGTCTTGCAGGTAAACTTTACCGTAGAAAAGAGAGTCTTGCACATACTCTTTAATATATGACCTCAAATGACCTTTGACATCATCACATGACCTCTGATAACACCATAACATGAAGATACCCCTAGTGCTTCTATCACCCAAGTGTGGCTGCCATTGCTGTAACAGTTGCCAAGTTATGCATCATAAGAGAGTCTTGCAAGTAAACTTTAACATTTGTGACGGACGACGGACGGACGCCATTTGGATCCCTTAGTCTTGCCTTCACCTCCGGTGGGCGAGACAAAAAGAGAGCGGGTAATTCTGGCTTCCATTTCCGACTCACCTCCTGTGTCTGGCCTGTCTCCTGGACGTGTTGCACGGCAGATCTCAATGAGCTCGCGGAAATCCTCGGGAATGTCAGTGGGTGGTTTCTCTGTCTTACCACTCTTGATGAATTGGCGCTTTTCTGCGACGTCTAGCGTCTTTCCCTTCTCTGAGCAACAGGGAAACATCAGAAGGAGAAATGACTTTTAATTCACTGGCCCACAATAGAACTCATCCGCCTGTGCAGACTTATGGCAACAGATATGAATGTTTAGAACAGACTTCTGTAATATGTATGCTGTATTGTTGACTGTGCAGTCTATACTGTAAAACAAGGAATGTTCGCGTGCATTTTAATTTCGCGAAGTTTGCGAGAGCCAAGATTCGCGAAATTGAAATGCACACGAAAGTTCTTGTCTACTATATATACATTGAATGTTAAAGGCGACTCACGAAAATGTCATGCTGTGTAAAAGGCCGTTGGCTTCATTTCGTGAAAATTTCATGCCACCAAAAGATTGTGTTTTACAGTATAAAGTACATGCATGGTGATAGAACGCAGCTTTACATACAATATATTACAAGATTGTAGACTACTGTGTAGTAGATGCCATTAATTTTGAAAGCATGATATTGCTTGTATCTGGGACTTACTATAACACGCATTTCCCCTAGACCCGTGCCCAAGTATACTTGGGACACGTCCTCAATGGGTTAACTGACAGGTGGAATTCCCAATCAAAAACCACAATGATGGACTACAAAGAGAAATAAATATCGTGTTTCAAGAGAAAAATTTCCCCATTGCAAATGACAACTAAAAATGTTGCTATGGCAACTGGTATGCCTCTGCCATAATGCATGGTTCTCCTCATAGGTCTATAGTACCATGTCTTGACAATGTATGATGACAGTTTCACATAATCGGTAAAACATCAAAATGACAGGTTTGTCACAAATATGTTGAATATTCACTTTCCTTGAACTAGGTTTAATTGGATATATGGCTATATTGTTTAAGATAAGAGTGCTCGTACAATGTAATTGGGGATTTGAGGATTTTTTAATTGACTTTTGACCCTTTCATAAGTTTATATGCATTGAGCAATTTCCAAGGTAAGGTGAAAAAAGTATAATTTCAGTATAAATGTTTTTTTTTTTTTTTTGCATTTTAACCCGGCCTTTGACCTTTGACCCTAAAATTCCCAAGAGAATCACTGTCAGGTAGAACATGCATATATGTACTAAGTTTCAGCTCTCCTGAGCTCCTGGGAGGTTCCACCTCTCAGTACTTGGCTACTACTGAAGCTCTCCCAGTGTTCCATATTACTCCACAGAGTGAACAGTTCATCTTGTACAATTAAACTCCACTGTTTCATATAAACTCTGTAATATAAATCAACTATTATGTACAGATGAATCATTGCTTACAAAACAATAATCTACAAACTTATGAACACACAACCAAAGAACTTAGTTTTTGTGATGTATGAACATTTATGTGCACACTTGAATGACTACCCTGGGAGTCATGCATATTCATGAGGATGATGAATATTCATGCATTTCATATTATCACACAAATTCAGTAGTCATCTGATATAGGTGTAGAAATGAAGAGCACACTATGCTTCCACTAACATGAATACAACTCACAATTATATCTTCCCCAGGTTATAACCAACATTTCTCCTTAATGAGAGATAAAACAAATATGTCATTCTGTTATTTATACTCCTGGATGGCAAAATCGATCAACCATTCATAAAATTGTCTTGTTAAGATTTGTGAAAATCATTCACATTACCACACTATCCCTCTAGGAATGCTACAATGTACCTGCCAAGTTTGATGAAAATCGGTCATGGGGTTCTCAAGAAGAAGATGAAAATGTAAAAATAATGTAATAATAAATGCAAGATACTTTACCTTCTTCCGTAGCCTGGAATGGCCTTTTCCTTGAGGCAATCTCATAAAACACAACTCCCAACCTGGAAAGAGATAGCATACAAAATAGAAGGATAAATTTCATTTTGATGCTTTACAGGAAGGGGGGGGGGGGGAAGGGGAGTAAGTGCTTCTTAAATGTGATCTGTGATACAAGTACCCCACCACACTCAACATGAAAGATGCAATCCCTGTGTAATATACATTATACAACATCTTGAAAGAATGTAGCTATCCGATTGGTCGATTGCCCATCACGTGACATTTAGTTAAAAGTTCCATCGCATGCTGTGGCTGTCAGCTGTGCAATTTTGTTTGAGCAAAAATCGATAGCGCATGGCTAACATCACCCATTTCCATCGACTTCCGTGTTATACACTCCGATTGCCTTGAAGTTTTGTTCCATCGCACGGCTCTGATGTCACATGAAACAAATACTTGCCGTGCACGTTCAACAATTACAAGTGAGCTTACAAGCGCATACTTTTGTCACCCATTTTGGTAAACAACTTCAACCGATCTGCTTCGTGCACATACGTACAAGGTGTCTGTGACTCTGCGGCTACTCATTCATCTTTCATGGAAAATGGTTGCCATTTCTGTGCTAAATTCAAGAATCTGTGTGGACCACATCTCTTGATGTTTGAGGTGTTGCATAAATCAACTAGTGTATGGTCTTTACTCGTGCAATGGAACAAGATTTTGCACTAAGTGAAAGATGAGGCACACTATTCAACTCAGCTTGTCGCCTTTGTGCGAAATCTTGTACCATCGCACTTGTGACCATTCACTATTTATACACTATATTTTTAATAGTAGCATGTTAATGAGTGGTTTCTTGCTTCTAATTCTGATCAACAATGCTGCTGTCTGTTCTCATGATACTGTAGCTGTTCCTGAGCAAATTCACTCCATCCTCCTTCTTTTGATTGGAAGACAGCATCAAATTTGGAAAGGCATCGTCATGAGGAAGTTTTACTAAAGCACATATTTCGACTCCAACAGAATACTCAGTGAGAGTGTGTGGACAATTGGACAATCCTTTAAAAGGTCATAAATTATCTATACTTTGATTTAATTCCAAGTTCTGCTCTCTCCGACTGGGATACAGTGGCCTCCCATTATAACAAAGTCCTTGGGATCAGCAGTTTTCTTTCTTTATATCGAAATTTTGTTATAACCGAAATAAACAAATAAACAATAAAACCAAAATAAACAAATAAACAATAAAACCAAAATAAACAAATAATCAATACAAGGCAAGTGCCATAATGTGTCTCGCCCATTCGTGTACAAGAAATTGTACGCGAATGGGATATAACAGATTTAAAAAAAAGAGATATAACAGATAAAAAGAGATAGAAAAGGGTAAAAATTTATGGCAAAAAAGAAACGTGCCATAAAAACTTAACATTGGGCTCTAAAAGTTTGTTGACCCCTGCTTGTGACCTTTGACCTTGTGGTGACCATCCACTCCCCAAGGGACATCTACCATCCAAGCGTGGTCACAAATGGACCTATGGATCAAAAGTTATGACCCATAATAGAAACCCGCCATAAAAACTTAACATTGGGCTCTAAAAGTTTGTTGAGCCATGCTTGTGACCATTGACCTTGTGATGACCATCCACTCCCCAAGGGACATCTACCATCCAAGTTTAGTCAGAAATGGAGTTATGGATCAAAAGTTATGACCCATAATAGAAACGCGCCATAAAAACTTAACATTGGGCTCTAAAAGTTTGTTGACCCCTGCTTATGACCATTGACCTTGTGGTGGCCATCCACTCCCCACGGGACATCTACCATCCAAGTTTAGTCACAAATGGAGTTATGAATCAAAAGTTATGACCCATAATAGAAACGCGCCATAAAAACTTAACATTGGCTATTAAAGTTCGTTGACCCATGCTTGTGATCATTGACCTTGTGGTGACCATCCACTCCCCAAGGGACATCTACCATCCAAGTTTAGTCAGAAATGGAGTTATGGATCAAAAGTTTTGACCCATAATAGAAACGCGCCATAAAAACTTAACATTGGGCCCTAAAGTTCATTGACCCCTGCCTGTGAGCTTTGATCTTGAGGTGACCTTCCATATATGGTAAAATGTGAAACTTTGTATGACCCCTCCTCCCTCGAAGTTTGATTGCAATTGAAGGCCAGAGTAAAGAGTTATTGAAGTTTTTGTAGCGTTACGGACAGACGACGGACGGACGGACGACGGACGGATGGACGGACGGACGACGGATGGATAGACGCCGCAGGCGATTCCTTAGAAATGTCGCTACAGCGACTGGTTATACCCCCGCCAAACAACATTTCATAAGCTTTGGTCAAAAAACTGAGGAAGTAGTTAAATCCGCAAGATCTTTCCTTGATCTTCTGCCATTAATATGCCGTTACCATGGCAACGTACTTTCGGGTACTGTCGAAAAATGCGTCTTGCACATCTACAACCAAAGGCACACATCTGTACCAAGTTTCATGGAAATTGGGCAAAAACTGAGGAAGTAGTTTGCAACACAAAATTTTCCATCATTTTGGCTCATAATATGTGAGCTGTTACCATGGCAACATACTTTTTGTCACTGTCAAGAAATGTGTCATGCTGACCTATATCCTAAGACAAACATTCAATATGAATTCCATGAGAATTGGAAGAACACTGATGAAGCAGTTTTGCCATGAAGCATTTTGCCCTACATTTTACCAATAACATGCCGTTACCATGGCAACGCACTTTTTGCCACTGCGGAAATATGTGTCTTGCACATTAACAAATTCAGATGAACATCTGTACCTAATTTCATAAAAATTGATCAAAAACTGTGGGAGGAGTTCGCGACGCAAGATTTGTACCCATTTTTGCCCATAATATGCCATTACCATGGCAACGTACTTTTGGGTACTGTCAATAAATACGTCTTGCACATCTACAACCCAAGGCACACATCTGTGCCAAGTTTTATGGGAATCGGTTGAAAACTGAGGAAGTAGTTCGCGACGCAAGATTTGCAACGGACCGACCGCCCGACCGTCCGCTGATTCCTATATACCCCTTCAAACTTCGTTTGGCGGGGGTATAACAAATAAGCAATTAAAAAAAACATACAGAGGATAACGTTATAGTCTGAATTTTTACTTCGTTTTAAACAGAATTTCGTTATAACTGTGTTCGTTATAATGGGTGGGCACTGTATCTAGAACAATTTGAGACATCCAGGTGATCAGATTAGAAGCCAACAAAATGAGACTTAAAAAAAACAGAAAAATTACAAATACCCATCTTTGACTTGATACTGATAGATGGTATCAAAACACATATATCATTCTCCATGCCCTCTGGAGAAAGATTGAGTGTTTTTTAAATTCTTTCCATTTTCAAGAAAATGCATCTCTATGGAATTCCTTACATATTTTCTTTATAATGTTCTAATCCAATGTCATCATGCATTGATGTCCAGTTGTAAGAAGAAAAGCCCTCAAGTTGAAAATGCTGTTTTAACATTACCAGCACAGACACCTTTCCACAGAATCAAAGAAATGGGGCAATTGATAGACAATGTGGCAAGTAAAAATTGGTCGGATTATGGCAGCAGTCTGCTGTGATTTTTCTCCTAATGCCAGCAGAGGAATAAATTAAAGTTGTGCATATCACCTGCTATTTGGTGACTCATTTGACATTCATTTCTTGCTGCAAACATATGAGTGGATTAAATTAATGCAGAAATATTAGTAGAACACATCAGCAAAAGTTTCACAAAAAAAGTGGACAATCTGTTCAAGAGTTAAACATTTTTCATGCTCCTGTTCAGTCATCACTAGATGAGAAGACTACTACAGTTTGTGACATCATGTTTGTTCGACGATATAAAGAAAATAAAAACAGAATTTGAAATATTTTCATAAAAGAAAGAGTACTTGACTTACCTCTTTCAGAAAGCTGGGAGAACAATATTACTCTAAATATGTGTCAATGACTAATGTAAATGCAGAAATTTTCATGATACATTGATTTTAGCATATTTTGTGCTACTTCTGGCTAGCATGAATTCTAATACCCGAGAATATGTTTTTGAACCACTCAGCATGAGAAGTTAATCACACAACAATATCAACATTTCTAGTAGCTGAGGGAGTAAGTGCATTTCATCAAAAATGAAATCTTGTGGAATTCTCTAAAGATTTTATTTTGCTGTACATACGTGCAATCACAAACTGTAGTAGTCTTCTTATCCCCAATGCCTGCACAGAAATACAAACATGTAATTTGTGAATGGAATGTCTGATTTTCCTCAAAAATTCACTGGTGTGTTCTACTAATATTGCTGAATTTACTAACATATATTTGGGTGAAGTTTTCCTTGAAGGAACCACGCTGAATGAAAGCACAATGATATTTCAGAGAAAAAGAAAAAACTTACTTGTAGATCTCGGTCTTAATGCTGATCTTGCCATTAATGCTGGCCTCCTCAGGGGCAAGATACAACATCTCATCTTTCTCCACATCACCTTGGACCTTGTCTTTACGCTGACTAATCTTTGACAGCGACTTTGTCATACCATTGTCCGAAATCTGCAAAAGCCACATGAGCAAAGAGCATCCAGAAAACTTAAATTATGTCTAGGTAAGAATAACAAAATATATGAAATTAAGTATAGGATGGTCTATCATGGGTCCAATCCTGCTACAAGTCAATTTAACCGGTTCCACATGGGAACCTGGTGGCCTGCGTATCAAGTCTATGGGGATTTCAGAATTTAGTATAGAGCAGAGGCTTTGCATTCAGTGACTGCCAAGAACAAAACCCAAACTGATTTAACTCTTAATGTGCCAGACCCGAAACCCCTAAAATGCCAGACGTTTTTACCCAACGCCAGAAAGTTTGCGAACTAGATTGACAATGTAATTTCAAACTGTCATATCTTTGAAACTATTGACTGTTCTGAATTGAGTTCTACACAACAAATATCAAGAAATAATTGGTCTTTCGTGTCATGTAGTCACTTTGCTGTAATATCTATCTGAACCTGAAATATTGCAAAAATAATCGATATCATTAAAAAGTTAATATAAATTTTTGTGTAGTATGTAAAGAAAGAGTCAGTCAGGATTTTTCTTCAATAGAACGCTGCCTTGACTCTGTGAGAAAGTTTTAGAGCTACATTTCCTCTTTAAAATGATAACAGATTTGTCTTCTAGAGTTGTATAATTCCAAAGATATTGGCAGTTCAATTTGTCTTTTTAATTTCTTTTTCTGCCTCGGTAATTCATTCCCAAATCTGAGTCCTGTAGTCCCAGATCTTGTATTTGAAACTAAAGTAAATCCCGGGTCCTGGAATAGTGTCTTTTGTCCACTTGAGAAGGAAGCACCTACTAATCCTTCTTTTGTCTATGCAGACTGCAGGCGGGCGCACTCTATTGAAATCGGCATGCTTTGTTTACAGGTCTACTTTCCGTCCACTGTACATGTGCATAGACATGAACAAAAGCGTGTTCTTCCTTTGTATAGGTGCTAGCGTGGGGACGATTAGTGAAGTTCGCCAAGACAAAAGGATGAAAGACTTGCCCGATGAACGAAAGCTTGACCCTCTTTGAGGGACAAAATGAAAGTCGCTCCCGCAGGAGAGCACCCAAGCAGAACAATGCGAGTGGAAATGCATAGACAACACACGCAAATTCAGTAGCATACACACGCGTGGTTTATCAATGAGAATTTTGATCTATACACAGCTCGCAGAGGGTGCGCTCTCTGCGGATTTTCCCGACGCGAAAAAATACATCTTGCTGAAAAAACACGTATTTACTCAAAATTTTCCTATGCAAGTATACTCATATTTTTAGTGCAAACGATGGCTATGCTAATCAGCTACCAGTAAATATCAGTGGCAGTTTCTTGGTGTAACGTATTATGGTACCACAAGAACTTAAATGACCAATGTTTTTCGCGCTCTTCTTAGTCGCCGATCGGCGACCATGGCACGTCAGGACTAAGGTCGCCGTTCGGCGACCATGGCACGTTAAGAGTTAAGCTCCAGCAGTTTTATCAACACAGCTTTACACATGATGCTGACTATTCAATAAGGCACGTATACAAAGAATCATACAAAAAATTTACTAGAACAAGATACAGATAATAGGTACGGTACTGGAGTTTGAGGACAAGGAAAGGAACCGGAATGTAATAAGCACAGATTATTAGACGAAGTGCTTAAATACAACAGAGGATGGAAGAAGAACATAAAAGGATTAAAAGCCTACTAGGTCACGTAGCTGCCTGTATGGCAGAAGGACCCTACAAAGGCTTGTGTGCCTAAAAAATCACAATAAAGGAATGGTTACATCATAAGAAAGAGCTTTCAAAACTCTGTTGAATCATGTCACAAACCTGAATTCGATTTTAAAATTTAAATATCACGGTATGGCCCAGGCTTACAGTAACTTTCCTGTATAGTCTTCACTGGCATTAAATCATCCTTGGCTCTCTCTCTTCATGACTTGATAGTGAGATTTTATAAAATCAGGTACAGTAGATTGCAGAATATAACTTTGCCCATTTTGAACAGAAAGTAGGAAATTATTAAAGTGCACTAGTACCGGTACACATTAGTAGGCCTACACATGCTCACTGTAAAGTGTGATGTTTGCAGTGGATAAAGCAGATTTGCTGACACTATAAAGCCCCACCTTGACTGCGTAGTACTCGTTCACAAAGAAGCGGGTGGTGGTGATGGCACGGTGCAGCATCGGCTTAGACTGACCGTAATGGATGGCATAGACGCCTTGGGCACAGTCCCGCGCCATCCGCAGTCGTATCTTGTTGGGCTCCCAGGGTAAGGGGTGGGCTGTTGGATCCTCCAGCACACAGCGCAGAGAACCGTGCTTCATGTATTCAACCACAAAGCACAGCCTTGCTGCAAAAGCAGAGCCATATCAGAGGAACAACATAAAAACAGGGCTGTGGGACTAAGTAAGGTATTCTGATCAGAGTGCTGCCCATTCATCGGCTGATATCAACATCCATACGTTAATCTACCTCTTTCTCATACTTTTGCATTGCATCTTTGGTTGTGATTCGCCAATATGTTAGAATCAATACTCAGTTCAAGTTGTGTTTTCAATATCCGGTATGCGTGGGCGAGTGAATACAAAAATGTTTCATTAAAAAATCAGGCAAAAATGAGAAGTTTGCAACAAAATGATACTGGTCAAAGCTATGTTTGCAAACAAGACAGCATGGTGACAGCATTGCTCCACAACTGTATCAATGGTCTGTTTTGTAAAATACTGGTACTGGTAATCCTTTTGTTAATCAGCAACTTTAGCCCCTTACTCTCCTTCTTGCAAAGTCTCGCATTGTCACATGCCAAAACTCCAAAAAAAAAAAAATTAACCAGAATTCTTAATTCCTGTAAACCAAAACAAAACAAGTAAAAATCAGTGAAGCCCTGTGGGCAGGCGATTGGAAGTCATGGGATACAAAATTGTTACATCAACTTAAAATCATATCACTGTAACACATATATCCCTAATCTGTAAAAATATCCAAGACTTCAAATATCACAGCTTCCTCATTTTTTGCTTGATTTACTACTACTACTACTCTAATTGAATTAACATAATAATAATAATAATAATAATAATAATAATAATGATAACAAAAATAATCATGATAATAAACAACATACATAGAGCACTACATACAGGCATTTAAAAGAACATCGAGACGGAACAGAAAGTTGAATTAAAATAAAGAATGTAATTATGAACATTGAGATTTGTACATAGCAAAGGAAAGGAGGGAAAATATTACAATTGATTGAATAAGTGAGTTTTGAACATTGATTTAAACTGTCTGCTCTTTGAACATTTTGAATGGGAAAGGGAAGTTTTTTCCAAAGAAATGGAACCAAGACAGAAAATACCCTATCACTCATTGTAGGCCTTATAACTGTAGGTCCAAGTATGAGGAAACTATATGGTACCGGTATAAACTCTTTTCAATGTGCCATGGTAGAAACCCCTTGTTTGCCACATCATTCTGAGTCATGCCTTGGAAAAACATTATATTTTTCCAATCTATGTAACTTTTATGAATTTCTACTAAGTTGGACAAAGCTGTAAAGAAAATGGCAAGCTTTGCTTTGATGTATTAATTGTATGACAAATCTATGATATTTTTTTTCTTTCAAATGAACAGTAGCTACATAATTGTAAAGCATGACGTTCGTACACCAAACAGTGACAGAAACTTAGAATTTACACATAAATCCAGTGCCGTGAGTGGGGAACATCGCTTGCTGGTCAATCACCAAACAAAATGTAAGTTATGTGTGAGAGGAACGGAATCGCAAGAAATGCTTTCAACGAACTGTAGCATTTGGTGATTTATCAACCGCTTTGGGCGGGTTTGTGCGTTTGAGCAGAATGTGCGAAGTTGGCATGCCATCGACTGAGTCGGGCGTGCGAACTTGGCACGTAGAGAGTTAAAGTGCAGAGTAAAGAACAGAGAGATTGGGTCAAGTAAAGGAGTGATGTAAGATCAATGGGACAACATCATTACATATCTTATGAACTATAGAAGAACTTGAAAAGTGATACATTGATGTATGGGTAGCCAATTTTGGAGGGACTGGAGAATTGGAGTACTGACACTTTTACCAGTGTGTGTTTGGTTTTAATCTATCTATAGATGTCAGCCCGAAAGAGACAAAGACACTAGTTAGCACAAGTGAAGACATGCAGTCACATTTAAAGGGAAATATGAATGAGACTTCCACAGACTTTTCTCACCTTCTGCATCCACTACATAGCCATACAGCTGGACGATGAATTGTGAAAAACGCAAACACTTCCATTTATCCGCCTCCTGTAGCAGCTCCTTCTGGGTTAATTTCGATTCACTGGCATTAAAAAAGAAAGAAAAAAGAAAGGAAAACTTCAAAAAGTGAGACTGCATAATGTAATAGGGCATGAGATTTCAAATGGCTACACCAAGTGAAAGCACCACACTGACTATTGTATAGCTCTGCTTTCATTGTGTTGGATATAGTGCAAAAAAATCTTCCTGAAAATTTCAAGACAATCAGAAATTCAAATTCACTACAGCTCATATAAAACACATCATTTTTGAAGGAAATGCTTGCTTGCATTATTGTTGACCCTACAATGTACATTGCAGCTACAACATTTTGATGTGCTTGACCTTCACAGCACTTTGCAGTTTTGACATGCTTTGTACACTGAGCAACTCCTTATGTAATGAAACTAATTAACTACAACATAGGCGTGTACCTAAGATTGTGCAAATGCTCCTACTTGCTATTGTATCTTGTAGTGTAACATGGTCTATAAGCGGGACCTTCACAGTATTGCACCCGAGTGGGGTTCTCTACCTTGCACTACGGTGAACTGAGTGGGTTGGGATAAGGGTAAGGAATTTACAAAATATGAGTTGAATATGTTTTTCTATTCAAGAGCCTTGAAAGGAATGACACAGTTTTAGTTCTGAATGGGCTTCAGGTTTCCAATGTTTTTTTGTTTTTTTTTTTGCTTGTTTTTTGATGATTTTTTTTTTAAACTTTATAATTATGACATACAAAAAAAACCACATAATTCTAACAGAATTCAAAGCTTATTTGATGGAAATCGGTTTTGCATCAATGACGCAGTCATACCTGTCAGTAATCTCCTTAACAATCAGCAATTTGTTTTCATGCTTGTGGTTCACCCTGTAGATCGGTCCAAAAGTGCCCTCATGCAGGATCGTCTCACCATCGAAGTCTTCATGACTCATTCGCATAGCTTTGTGGACAGAAAAAAAAAGAAAGAAAAGAAAAGAAAATGACAAGAGTTGGAAAATGAAGATGTGTTTGTTTCTGAAAAGAGGATCATTTTCTGCACATAGCCAAGGTTCTTGCAAACTGCACTGTCTTATGAGTTTGAGTTAAAACTTGTCTTCCTTTTCTTGACACTGCCTTCATTTCTCAGAAGTACGTAATTGATAGTTCTCACAGAATATTCAATAATTTTCAACAGAATTGAATGTTAAATTTTGAATGTTAAATTAATAACTGGCAAACAGTTGTGAATACAGCAAGCTAAGTCTTCAAATTGGCAAATCCTTGTGTATCTCCTTTGGAAGCTTGATAGGTGTAGACCTAAAGGCAAAACATATTTTTGATATAAAATTGGCGGCTCACATAAAGCCAGTCCCAGGTTCAGGAAAAAAATCTAATCACTAAACACTGACAGTGGTATCAAAAGCTAAGTTTGCTTTGGAGGCAGGATCAAAATTTGCATATAAAAGCCGGATATCGTCAGTCTTGCAGTCTTCTGGCTGCACCTACTGTCCAGGTTCTGGTTAAACTTCAGGTTAGCTTCCAGGTCTGCAATTTGCTGCTTGAGCTCTTCCACCATCTCCTGTGTCTCCAGTCCTAGTTCAACTGCAATGATTGAAAGGGGAGTAGAAGAAGCAGCGCAATGATAGTGACATGTTGAATACTGATAATACTTTTCACGATAACCAAAAATAGCAATGAATGTACTCATAGTATGAAGTAAAAGAAAAAGACAATAACAAGCAAGCACCAAAAACCCCAAAACAAAACAAGAAGTACGCGAATCTGTTTTGGTGTAGTGTGCATGAATATTTATTTTATGGTATTCTTTTTTTATGAGTGACTCCTGTTGTGACATAAATCTAACGCCACTAGCTTAAATTTTAAATACAAGGGAATCTCTTGTAACAAGATCTTTACATGTAGGTCCAGCTAGTTTACCTTGTTATCGAGAGAGGTTATTCAATGGTAGGTTGTTTTTTGTACGCAATCAATGGAAAATTGTGAGGTTATGACACGTTAGCTCACTCATTTGAATATTCATATCCAATGTACAAAACTTCAAAATGTCATACCGGTAACTTCCTTATTTTTTTTATCCGATTTCAGTCAAATTTCAACCCTTAAACTCTTGGGATTTTACTCTTTGTTATCATCTGGACTAACTTTAATATATTTGGACTGGATTATGGGTTCCATTCCGACCCCTCACTCCCTATCCCCACCCCCCCCCCCCCCACACACACACATTGGGAGACATTCCACCTATTAAATGAACTTTCTTCCACTGGAGATAGAGGATCAAGTAAGCACCTCAAGGGAATAAAAGGCTAAAGAGAATATAGCTCCAAAGTTCACTATTCAGGGTACAGCTTGAAATCAGAAATGTTCATGCACATGAAACTTTTGCCAATTTTGTGAGGAGCCATCAGGATTCCAAACGAAAGTAAAATGCATGCAAAAGCGTTTGCCAGTGGCAATTCCAGCTCCTATTCGTGAAGGTTTCATGCCTTGAATACTTCTGATTTTACAGTATTCACAGCATACTTTGATATGTGCCCTGAATATCCGACAGGCGGCAGACTTACGTAACTCAGCGAGATCATTCCTCGTGTCCTCCAAATCTGTCTTCAGAATCTTGTGCAGCTCAAATGTTTCTGACATTTGATCTTTCATTGCTGTAGTAAATTGACTTTTAAGTTTGGCCTGTTGTGTTTTAAAAGAGAAAACTGACATTAGTGACAATGAAGACAACAATGATGATTAAAACAGTAATATACATGTAATAATTATGACGATAGGGAAACAATTATTCATTTGTCTCGCGAAGAAGATCGTAGAAAGGTGTACGACGTTTCGCTCGCTACTGCTGAGCTTCGTCAGGTACAATAAGACACGTTGGTGCGTGCACGCAAGTTATAGCGTGTATGCGGACGTGGTAGTGGGCCCGCGGCCGCCGGAGCCGGGTCGGGCAGTGCGCCACACTGTGTCCGCTGTATGCTGCGTTCATGCGGACCTAGTTGGCAGCACGTTTCCTCCCCCAGCGGGGCGGGCAGTGCGCCATCCTGTGGCCGCTGTTTACAGCGTCTATGCGGACCTACCAGTTGGCAGCACGTCGCCCCCCGGGGCGGGCCGGGTAGTGAGTCCTCCTGCGTCCGTTGACTGCCGTCATGATTCGGTGGCTTTGGTTTGTGCATAGTGTGGTGGTGTATGCGAATGCAACGCATCCATGACTCGGGTAACTCTATGCCGACGTCCATATACGACTCAGTAAGGACAACCTCAACAGGGACGTCGGCATAGAGTTACCTGAGTCATGGATGCGTTGCATTCGCATACACCACCACACTATGCACAAACCAAAGCCACCGAATCGTGACGGCAGTCAACGGACGCAGGAGGACTCACTACCCGGCCCGCCCCGGGGGGCGACGTGCTGCCAACTAGGTCCGCATAGACGCTGTAAACAGCGGCCACAGGATGGCGCACTGCCCGCCCCGCTGGGGGAGGAAACGTGCTGCCAACTAGGTCCGCATGAACGCAGCATACAGCGGACACAGTGTGGCGCACTGCCCGACCCGGCTCCGGCGGCCGCGGGCCCACTACCACGTCCGCATACACGCTATAACTTGCGTGCACGCACCAACGTGTCTTATTGTACCTGACGAAGCTCAGCAGTAGCGAGCGAAACGTCGTACACCTTTCTACGATCTTCTTCGCGAGACAAATGAATAATTGTTTCCCTATCGTCATAGTATTCACCGCGATGGTCAACATCTTCACAAGAATGTAATAATTACTACAACAGCCTAAATTTAAATCATACCAATGATGATGATGATAATAATAATAACAATAATAATAATAATAATAATAATAATAATAATAATAATAATAATAATGATAATAACAATAACAACAGTAGCTAGAAAAGCACTCGGAGAGTGCAGACCTCCACCAAATTCGCGAAAATTAAACCCTCGCGAATAAGCTTATGCAGTATACAAACTTCAAATACGCACTGCTGAAACTCTAAATTCATTGACCCCGTTTACAAAAAAGATTTTACCTTCAAAAATCTCCAGAAATTCCCATATCACCAGTCTACCACAAGTTTATCATCTGTTTCTTGTGTCATTATCAACTTTTTCCTGCAAGTTCATTCAAATCTGATCACAGCTTCTTGAGTTATTTTGAAAACATCAGACAAGCAAACAAACCAACCAATGCCGATGAAAACATAACCGCCTTCCTTGGTGGAGGTAATAATAAAAATAACAATAATCATAATAACAACAACAGAACAGAGATCAACAAGAATAGCAACAATGAGCAATGCTATTTTTGACTAGTTCTTTTCAAGTTCTTGAATTTTTCAAGAGAATTCTCATGAAAACAGCAAGAACATGTGTGCCGAAACGTCAGGAGTGGGTAGTGCCCTTGTAACAAATCAATAAGAGGGGTAGTGAGGTTGCAACATTGCTATACATAGTATAAGATTGAAGTTAGATGTTAAATTCCTCTGATACTAACAATTGTATAGTAAGGTTAGATTTGCTTTCTGCTGACACTAGCAATGGTGTGGTATACATACATGTACAAATAAGCTGTTATTTTCACGAATGAGGTCTAAGACATTTTTTGCGAGATGTTGTTTTTGCAAATTGACCAGGGGATATTGTAATTGCACTATTACCCCAGCACATTTGACATTTTGATGTGTTGATAAATTTGCGGTCCAACAGTGATTCACGAAATTCACAAAAATGAAACCCTCAAGAAAATAACAGCTTATACAGTATAGGCCTGTCACCATTTACAATACACAGCCAAATTCAAAAATGCTGAATCAGAGAGATGCACACGGCAAGTCTGTACAAAATACAAACCTGAAGAATCAGGGACAGGCTCTGTTGGCGAGTGGTCAACTGGTTGTTGAAGCCATCAAAGTCACTGTCAACGCTTTTCCGAGTCCATAGTTTCTTGAAGTCTCTCATGCCACTGAGTTTATCCAGGAAAGCCTTGATCTGTTGAAAGCAATCTCTCAGATCCTTAAGTATCCTTGATAAAAAAACAAAATGACAGTGTTTTTTGTTTAATCTTTTTTTTTTCAGAATGAGTCTTAACCCTCATGCACGGCTTCTGATCTGCTCTCTTATTAAGTGAACATTTGGATAATGGATATTTTCATGGTTTCCTTCGAAATCACATCAGGGATATACATACAATAACAAAATGATATGCTAGGCCCCAGAACTCAAATACCGGTTCATAGTTCTGCATGAGGGTTATGATCGCTATGATACGTGTACATAAAACCCTAAACTTAGCCTGAATCTTATGGTGGGGTCTATCTATCATTATTTTGCCAGGTCAGAGAGTAGTAAATTGACTTTGCAAACAAGCCCTAAAATGATGATAATTCATATTATGCCTTTTATAGAGCTCTTTGTGACAAAGGAAGAGATAGCATTATACAATGACTCAGATATTTCTAATAATGAGTATCGCTGTTTTGGTTACTTTTCGCTACTTCAGTGTGTTCTAATTTTCACTAATCATATATTCAAACCAAAGAAGTTTCAATCCTAGGCTACACGAGGCTTTAATCCATCCCCCTGGTGTATCAATCATCAACAATGAGATTCTTCTCACTACCACTCGAGGGTGAACTGTACCATAACGTCTGTGATTTCATAGCACTGTACATGTTACCCACTTTAATAGTAATAGCTGAATTTACACTCCAGTAAAACTTTTACAGTGCATATTTGAACATTTGAACATTTACATTACATACTCCTAGTCCTAGCTTTGGCTGCTCCTTGGTTGCACATACGCTAGCATGTTAGCATATAGATGAGGGGTTTTAACAGCGACCAGCCCAAACGCTATGGTATAACTGTGTAAAAGGAGTGCCCAGGGGTTAAATGAGGGGTGAACCTACTGCTTTGTGTCTCCTCGTGTGTCACAAAGCAATTTTACGGGGCATGTGAATAGTTAGCACTACTAGTAGGTGAGTAGATCGTATCACCGGATGCTTTTTTTTTTTGGTGGCTTTGAATCCCGTACTCAGAGGATGAAATTTCGGCTAAAAATAACACCACTTATTCTTGCACAGACTCCTGGAAATTACGAATTTAGCCAACTTATGTCAATTGTTCGCTCCAGTTTTTAGAAAATATGCTTCAAACATACCCCTCTAAAAAAAGTTGTCTTTTTGCGCGGTGCAAAATCGCGTAGTAATTCCGGACAAGATTTTCGCAATGAAATAATCGACGTCTTTCGCACCTAGTCCTTTCACCAGAATCACATTCATCTAACAAATCACCGTACGTACACATTCTCACCGAGCGGATGACAAAGAAAAAAATCGGCAAATGAGGCTAAAATTTCGTATTTATACGGTAAAATGTCTGTCTCGAACATTTCAAACAGTTCACGCAATAAAACCTTGTGAGAAATCAACAACTTCTATTTTACGTGCTTTGTCTATGGGAGCTGCATGCGCGGGTGACGAGTTGCGGGCCCCTTCCTTAGCGCACAACTATTCCGCATCGTTCGCGTTTGAGAATGATAGCTACAAATTTCCGATATCAATCAGTGAACTTTTGGTTCTATTCCAATCTTTAGCATTTTTCCTGTATGTGAGTGGGATTTCATAGAATTTCATCAGTCACGAAATGTGATTCAAACATGCATAAATATTAACTATGATGAGGTGCGGGTCACTCAACTATAAATTTGAGGTAAAATGTGAATTTATTAGTGTTTTTACATTTTTATGTCGCGTTTTTTGCGATTTCGGTCCACACAAAGTTCTGTGAGGTTAATCTATGAAGTCTCGCGCATACAGAATGTCATTAGTACGCAAAAATGTGAGTGTCGGTCCTGTAATACCATGGTGTCCGGCAATACCATACCTGTATATACCTATGGCTACACATTACAAGCTCTTTGATCATTAATTTACCAAAAGTATTGTGCATAATGCTCATGGGAAACTAGCTACATGTGTATTTAATTTGATGAGGCTGCCACTCCTCTGAGATTTTGTTACATTCCCACTGCAGACTCATCATTTGCAGATTGAAACAAATCTGAAAGTATTACAACAGCCTAATCATGTCTATTTGATGTGCTCAAATTGCACTGAATATGTGCTTTCGTAAACATCAAACCAGATATTTTCCTAGCACTGTACAAGGCTTTGGTTCAACCACATTTGCAATATTGCAGTGTTGCATGGAGACCGAGGTTTAATGACTGATGACAGTGAAGAACAACCAAACTGTTTCCTGGACTCAGCACCATTTCTTACAGTGAGAGACTCATGAAGCTTAATCTTTATTCTTTGCATTACCGGAGGGAAAGAGGGGACATGATCCAGGTCTTCAAAATACTACATGGTATAGATAGAATCAACACACAGTCTTTCTTTGTAGGTGTACAATCAGCAGTATCATGGAACAAGAGGCCACCCCTTCAAATTATTTACCACCCATTGTTGATTGAACATCCGCAGCAACTTTTTTAGCAAAAGGGTCATCCAGTCATGGAACAGTTTGCTTTCATCACTCCTGACATCCACTATCACAATGTAGATCATTCTTTTAAACATGGTTTAAGATCTAGACACGTTCTGTCTGACATCAACGCTCACACTTGATATAGACTGTTACCTGTGCTACCAAGCGCTGACGACCGGTAGACCAACAGGACCTATACCTACACTCCCGTAGAGATGATGATGATGATAAGAATATGTTGTAACAGTTAGTGAAGAAAAAAAAAATGCAGAACATTGATCATGCAACAACGTAAATCTACACCGATAATCCCACACATGATCTGCTGGGCTAAACCCCCGAGATAAAGGAGCCACTTGCAGTGCTATCAACTTAGATGGAAAAGTCCGTCTGTCTGTCAGCAGGAGTTTTTTTAAAATCATTTTTTATCAAATTTACTTTTAACGTTTAGTTTTTCTGAGGGGATTCCGTGAAGCCACTCTAATAGCCATACGTAAACCTCACTAGCGACCCCAACCCTTACCGAGCGCCCCGCGCCGGGGTTAAAGCCTGGTAACACAGCGCTTTACGGCTTAATCATGGCCAATAAAAAACATATCAAAAAGTGGTCTCCCGTGAAGCAGACGATGTTGTTTGTGTTGATGTCGAGTTTAAGATGAGCTACTACGGTCGATTTGTAGATGTGGCGGGACACGGGGAAAAATCGGAACAGCGTCGGACGCGGTAAAAAGTTTTGAACTGTTCAAAATTTTATACCGCTGACAACTACGGGCGGCACACATGGTAAAGACGTTTGAACGCACGTGAAACACACGTGTTACTGATAATCCGTGTTCCGGTAGTGATTAAAACTTGGAGAGGCGGGTAAGACGCGAAAGTTTAGCGGTCTGTCATGGGCAGAGCATGGTCATTTGACGTACGTTACGTGTTGGTATCACGGGAAATGGTGTGTATTTTATAGCGGCTTATCACTGACAAATGGATTTTTCCGTGTACATACACGTGGCTGGACGTGGTTAGCCGTGCTTTGGCATAGGCAGTGCTTCAGCAGCTGGAACAGCCGCCAACGGCAATACCCCGCACAAAGCACGGCCAAACCAAAATTGACCAAAAAATTACCTCTTACGACCACGACGTCCATGTCCACGTCCACGTACTAGATTTTCATAACTTTTTGTAAGTGATTTAGACGTGTAGTGCTGTGTGACCGGGGCTAAATTAAGCCAGACGTAGTCTCCGCTGAACAGATGACTACGCCTATCCCCAGCCATATGACAATTAAGATACAGACTGATCTTTCGCTCAAGTGCCAACTTTTCATACCGGTACCTCGTCAGCTCAGCCTCCCTGCCCTGGTACTACTGAAATGCCAATGGTAGATGCATGATATACACGAGTACTTGAAGAACGTAAAGTTTTATACCTTGACAGTTATATTTAAGCAATCATTATTTGGTTGAACGTCCTTGCTCAGTACACATGTCCAGATTATTTTCATGTTCGCATTTAGTACAGCTTAAAAGATTAGTATTATTTGTGAGGCTGATCATGTCATATTTTGCAAATTTGCAGAAGCCTGAACAAGTTGAGTGTACTTTAGTCAAGAAAGAAAATATTGTAACGCGTAGTGGTAGAAAAATTAAGCATCCAGTGATACTCGATCTATAGTAGTTGTATGTTACGATTGTTTGGTCGTATGGTTCATACGATTAGTTAACCTAGCTTGCCAGATGGTGATTTCGGGAACCAAAAATGGTAAAATTTGGTGAGTTTTGAAGTTGTTTGGTGACAAATTTTAGTCTGGTAACCAAATCAAAATTTGGTGATTTTGGGTAAGTTTTTGGTGATTTTGAGACCAGATGAAAAATAATCACACTAAGTGAAAGAGAAAATGCATTTTTGCCCAAAGTTTCCCCTTGTTCCCTGCAGAAACATTACATGTGCCCCTTTTTGGTCACTCAACACACAAACACAAAAATCCATACACATTTTGCATTGTGTATGTGACTACGGCGCGCCGTGGTATTGCACCGAAACTTGCGCAGTGTTTGATGAAGGTTTATTGACATCATTTTGCCCTGAAATTGAAGCCTTACCTACGCTTTTTCTAAATTTGGTGATTCTTTATGGCTTTTGGTGATTTTTCACATACCTTTTGGTGATTTTGCTCTGTTGGGACCTGGCAACATATCACTGTGTATATATGTTTAGTAGGTATACCAAGACTATTTTATATGGGCCATTTTGGTGTTTATATAGGCCTACAAATCATTGACATTGTATATCACAAACATGTATTCTTTGTTATTGTAATGACCATGTCTTGTATTTATGTGTTGTACTCGGAATGGGGTCGGAAGAGTCAATAAAATCTATCTAAATTTATCTATCTACCTGTGTAGGTCGGGATCGGGCTCTGCCTCCAAGTCCTTCTGTAATTCTTTGATGGGGCGGTAGATGACTTCGACGCGCTTGGCCAGAGTTTTCGAGCGGTTCTTGAATGTTTTGACCATCTGAACAGCTTCGTATATGTACTTTCCTACAGAAATGATATCTTTAATGACATCAATGGCTGGTAAAACAGCAGCCATTTTCACACGATATTCACACAATCGAATTTTCTATTAAAATTAGGTGGTTGTGGATCCGGTGGTATGCAGCAGCACAGATGCTACCATCCGCAGTGTGTGAGTCGAGCCGGAATGTGTTCCACCGCCAGCTGTGGCTGTACTGTATGTAGTATTCTATCGTTGTAGTGTACGATCTCTGTGCACGCGCACGTGGTGGGATTTACTGTACTGTAGTACGTAGTGTAGATTCATGAGATATTGACCTCCACTTCCGCATTTTGTTTAGTACCATTCGAGGATCCAGTTAGCCAGCTACTAGTATTACAGTTAGGGGGGATACAATGTATGCCCGTGTAGTGTAGGATTTGATATGATTATATCACCGAAAAATAAATTATTGTAATATCATCATTGCTACGTGGTAAAACGATCATAATGCAATGCTGACAATAATAATGGTAAATAATCGTTAAACCAAGATGTCGCATAACCCCCCCCCCCCCATTCGTCTCGTCTGGCTTCAGGGGAATCCCCCTCCGTAAAAGTAGAGAGTCGGAGGGATCGGGCCGCATGCAATGCGTGCTCTCGTTTCCGGCTCGCTTTAATCTATAGTGTAAAAAAAAAAAAAAAAAAAAAAAGGAGAAGAAGAAGAAGAAAAAAAAGAAGGGGTGTATTTGATTTGATTTTTTCCCACGGAAATTTTATTTTTAAAGGGGTGTGCACCCAGAAATTTTAATTAACAAACATTATGTCATGTTATTATCAATTTTCATTTTCTTTGTTTTTATATATATTTCTTATGAATTATGCGATCCTAATTGAACACACACACACACACACATACTAAATCTCTCCAAATATGGTACCACAGAACTCTTACACAGAGTGTAGAGTTCTGTGGCGGTACTGGTAAGGGGGGGGGGGGGGCATGGAAAGTGCACTCAGGGAAGGTGGCGGTGGGGAGTAGTGGGACAAAAATGTGATTTGATGATTTTTCTTGTATACTTTTATTTTTTCTGATATTTAGCACTCATGTCTCGGACTCAAAGACTATTGATGCTAGGCCACATATGATGGGTTGTTACTAATTCTTCCTCAATTAAGACTCATATAATGTGTTCAAGAACACATTATGAGTCTTAATTACTGATTTAAAAGAGCGTCTGAACGGGGTGAACTGGGTCATCCCCTGTGAGAAGTGGGACATCGATTGGGGTAAAGTGGGATAAACAGTAACTATTGGCTATACACTTTTACAAGCATATCATAAAATAATGTATGCCTGTATGTGTGTGTGTGTGTGTGTGTGTGTGAGTGTGTGAATATTTACACATGAAAGAGTTTCATCGCAAAATGTGATATATCCATTATGGTTCATCATATTGGAAAGTTGCATTTAAAGTACCTGTAATTTAAAGAAAATAAGAATGTAAAACAAAAATATTTTTATCATATAACTTTGAACGAAGTAGAAGTGGGACAGTAATGATGTCCCACTTTACCCCGGCACCCACAAAATAAAAAATGGCGGCTAACATCACAATTGCTGAGCTAATTTTTTTCAAAATCTTTTAATGCAAATTATTGGAACTTACAAGGTCTACATATATAATGCTATAAGTACCTGCTAAAGCTATATGATCAATTCAAAAAGAACTTCACACTGAATGCAAACAACTACAAAAAGTGTCCAAAAAAAATAATAATTCAAAATTAAACTTTGCAGCAGAGTTGCCAATTATTGCCTAACAGGCAATAAGACTTGAAAGCTGATTAGTTCAAAACTTTTTGAGATATGAGAGGTGTCCCACTTCTCCCGGGTCCCAGTTCACCCCACTCTCCCTATTATATCTGCCTTGAGATATTGATTTGGAATGAGAGCTCACTGAGATAGGGAGTGCGTGAAGTGGTAGTGTTGCATGAAGATGAAGGGTGATATACAAGCACCAAGGTAGGAGTCTGCGAAAATATTGGTAGGGGGCCTATTGAGGGCTCATACCCGTAAATAAAATGGAATGTCCCAGACCCCTTCACAAATTTGCACCAAAGATACCAAACTAAATGAAGAAAAAAATTGATTTGATAAATATCAATGATGTAGTTTGGCAAAAAACTGAATAGCTGTAGATACTGAGTATGAATTCCTCTACAAACTGCATTTGGGTTGGAAGATGAAAGCTATTCTGATGGAATTTGAGTGGACTATATTTCATTGGGTATGTGTACGGAAAATAGGTGATTTCTTGAGTGACTAGAACTCGTAGTCTGGCTTTGCGGACCCTTGGACAGAATTTGAGCTGAAGAACCCACCCTGGAAATTTGATGGATGAAGGGGTATATGTCACTTATCCAGGTTAGTGAAACTGAAACACCTCATTTCTCCCAGCTATTTTACAGAATTTTTTGAAATTTGAATTTTAACACACATCTCTATGGGGAATTATTTACGCGTGTGAGCCCTATAGACCTACGTCAGACAAGCAGAAATTATTTATAATCAGAAATGATCCGCTGGAACTTGCTCGTAATATTCTTAGGTGAAAAGAAATGACCGCTGCCAGACTTTACAAGTGGTGCATGGGGCGTGGAATGAACGTGATTGAAAATACACCTTATTTCATATGTTGTTGTTTCTTTGAATTATTTGACAATTAAAGCAAGGATGATTAAACCTGGGATATTTACCTCCACCCCCCCCCCCCTCCTTGATCAGACCATCAGAGGAATGGCATGTTTCTGGTTATTTCGATTGGTTTAGGGGCCGGTGCTTTTAATGCCTATATCGATAAACATCGCGTCACAGTCAGTCGCAATTATGGTTACCCCGACCTTTTTATTGCCTATATTTGCAAAGGAATTGCTGTATGGTACTTGCTTTTTACAATTAATAATAGTAACGTTTTTCATTGAAAACGCCAGGCTAAGTCCGCAATAATAGAGGCATCAGGAAAAGTGATAGCCTGATACAGTGCGTCGGTTTAAACCCCTTTTCCACTTTCACGGATCGCATCACGGATCATCACGGATCGTCGTTCTGGGATCATCTGAGCTGTTTCCGGTGTGAGTCGACTCCGTGAAGTCATTTGATGTGATCCTTGGCCTTCCGGCATGTCCGTGGGGAAAAAACAAACAAACAAACGAACAAACAACAACAACAACAACAACAACAAAAGCTTGCTTAATAGTTCATCCCGGAGATCAAGGATGAAAATCAGTCCGTACTCTTCCTTGTATTAGGCACCGTGCGTCTACTCCATGTTGCCTCCGTGAAGACATCGGGACGTCCGTGTATTTCCATTGGCTCCATCCGGGACTGAAATTCCGTGTATTGTTCCAAAACGAACTTATTAAGTTCTTGAAATTTGCTCACCTTTTTTCCCATCAGTTACAACTTGTCATATGACATCCTACTAAAGTGATAATCAGCTGAGAAGCCACGCTTTTGACATAAACACTCCATCTTCTCGCTGCCTAGTTTTTGGTGTGTGTGTGTTTTTTTTTCTTTATGTCATGAATGTTGCTGCAAAATGAGTTTCTGCAACAAAGAGTTTTGTTATGGTGTCCGGAAGAATCATATGTGATGTACATTTTCTATGCGCTTGTCATAGTTAGCTATGGAGGCATGAGAAGGATGAACTATCAAATGAGTGCCTGCAAGCTAGCACAAGTCATCTGTCAACATTGCGGAGACATCCAGGCAGGGCCACTGGGAAGGGACCCGCTTATCTTCGTGCTCTCTCTTTATGTTAGTGTTATCCGTTTCCCACGTGGTCCGTATTGCTATCTATCAGTATTGACACCATACTCCGTGTGAACTCCATACTTGTCAGTGTAGACAACAAATATATTGGGATCGTAATATCCACACCGGCATTGAAAGAGAAATCGTAATGTAACGTTGCACGCCGGAACACAACGGATTACGATTCCTGATGATCCGTGAAGCGATCCGTTGAAGTGTAAAAGGGGCTGTAGCAAATGTAATAGGCCTATTGCCACAACACACAAGTGAAGTTTAGGAAAATCGAATAATCAGTTCCAAAGTCGTGAGGAGTTTTGTTTGTTTGTTTGTTTGCTTGTTTTGGTTGAGTGTGTTTTGTTTTGTTTTGTTTGTTTTTTAGTTGATGCGGTTACTGGGTGCTAAATAGACCTGTAGACAACGATTCTTGATTCATATCCCATAGGCCTATTATTAGGGCTCGACACTAGCACTTTTCTCTGGTACGCCCCCTCAGGCCACTAAAGTCTTTGTATGCGGTATACGAAATTTTGCTTCCTGAAAAAGAAAATAAAACAAAACAAAAAGGAAACATAAAATTTCACTTTGAATTTCTAGCTCGATCGGACCACCACAAGATAACCTTCTGGGAAATTTTGTGGACTGACATCAATTTTTAGTGGCGCCGGATAACCAAGCCAGTGCAGATGTCTATCCCTTTTATACACGATAGACACTTGGGGAAAAAGATACTCCCGTAAAGGGGAAATCCAGTCCAAATTATATAAGTTAGTCTGATAAGAAAGAGTAAAATATTACGAGTTCAGCGGTATAAATTAGATCGAAAACGGATGAAAAATAAGAAAGTCATGACATTCGAAGTTTCACTATTTTGGGAGGAAACAGTTCTTGAACAGTCAATATGATAGGATACAAATTGCAAAGTGAGCATGTCATTCCCTCACAACTCCCCATATAGTTTGTACATAAAATTTTGAAATTTCCGGTTTTTCATTCAAACGCAATTATGCCTGAGGCTCAAATCCTCATATTATTATCTAAGTGATCACTATTCTGAAGTTATTCAACCAAGTATTATGTCATATGTTTCAGACTTCAATGGCAGAAACATCAAATTTTCGTCTTTTAATGTTTTTCGATACACGATCAATGAAAAATCGTGAGGGTATGACATGGTTAGCTCACTCATTTGCATATACACGTGTATTCATACCCACTGTACAAGAACTGTTTTGAAGAAAGTATTGAAACTTCAAAATTTCATAACTTCCTTATTTTTTATCCAATTTCAGTCAAATTTTTACTGTTGCACTCGTAAAATTTTACTTTTTTATCAGACAAACTTATATTTGGACTGGATTTCCCCTTTAACTGGTAGGAATCGATCTGTTTATAGAGCAGATTTACTGAATAGGGCCTAGTCTTCTCATTTTTTTTTTTTGCCCCTCATTCTGTTGTAATTGCGTAATCACATTCCAACCTATATATACTCATCTAGCACTGTTACAACCCCAGATTATGACAAAGCAGAAGTAAAAATTATGGAAATTGTATTCGTTATTCTGCAGGTTTGTTAATCCGAAACAGACAAGTGCCCCATACCTAAAGAGGTTCGTTTAATCGTAAATAAAAGGATTCATTAATCCGAATATTTCATTGTGGTGTTGGTAAGTTCATTATTCCAAGGTTAGCGATCTGCAATCCTGAAAGATAAAATTATAATAAGATTCGCTGTTCCAAAAGTTTTTTAATCCAAAAACGAAAGAAGGTCAGATGGTTTATTGATCTGAAATAGAAATATGGTTCGTTAATCCGAAAATGGAATAAGGTTCATAATTCGAAAATTGAATAATCTGAGGCATAGATGGGGGGGGGGGGGGGGGGGACATGACCAGGGACATAGGTTGGATTCTTTCAAAGTGGTGATCTGTACAAGAAAGAGTGATGTTTGTTTGTTGTTTTTTTTTGCATTTGAGTGCCTCCTTGTAAATTTTAAGTTCTGTATAAAGTCGTTATAAGTCATGCATGGTTCATCAAAAAAAAAAAAAAAAAGGTCCAAGACTTCCTTGGATTTTGAAATCCCTATTTGGTCCAATTCGGAGAAAAAAAAATATTGTATTACAAATATAAGCTTGAATGTAGTGACCAATCCAAACATACTTATAAACAAACAAACAAACAAACAAACAAACAAACACCTTAATAGTAATCATATATCACAAAATACTAATCACCTCTCAATTACTCCGTTACATATGCTTTATTTCTCCCTGATTTTACCCTGTACTTACATTTACAGCTTGTTGGCTCGGAGCAATACTCATCAAATATCATTAGACAGATTGCTCTCTCTGAGAAAAAAACAACCAAACATTTGAAATGCATTAAGTAACAATATCAAAAAGTCCTGTCATTATCTGTATTCAAAAGAAAATTGAAATAGATATTTGCAATCATGTAAATCAAACATGTGTGAGCAATAAACTTATGGATAAGTATAGTCAGAATTTGTTCAATGTTCTTACCATTTATCCATTGCCTAATCCATGCATTTCAATGAATCTACCATCTTCTCTTCCTCTCTCCCATTCTTATTCCTTTTCTCTTTTCTAAACATCCATCCCAATTTTTGTAGTATTGTTGCGCATGCAGCTTTCTTGTTTGTACTTTGGTGTGTCTCAGCTTGTGTATTAACCCGTCTTGTATCTTGTTTGTTAGTCTCATCTCTGCTGAATTTATACACTTTTAGTTTTATCAACCCCCGGAACAATATGTATTCATGAATGTATTGTGTTTCATCTGGTGGGCATTTCATGAAGCAGTTTGGTCGGATATTTTTCTGACAACGACTGTTTTAAGCTACTGAAATCCTTGCATCTGATTGGCTGAGAGCAAATTTGTGCGACAACTTTGTTGGATAAAATGCTTCATGAAATGCCCCCTGGTCAAATGATTAAGCAATATGCACCATTTTGGTGAAAACATATTTGTTTCCTTTCTTTATTGTATGATATTTCAATGGTATATTGTGACTGGTGGGATGCAAAAAGTGTACAAGCTTTGCTTTTCAGTGGGTCCCCCATCTTCATCCTCCAATTTATTTTAACCCATCGATTATGTATCTTTTCTTCATGTTATCCCCATCAGTATAATGAACCCTGCTTTTTAGATTACCAATGTTGACATTTATTTACTTTCATTCACATTATGGTAAATAATACGCTGTTATCATATCAAGATGGAGGGGAAAAAATAAACTCGAACTTGACACTTGCAAATCCTCATGTTTTTCATTGTGAGTGCAAATCGCATACCGAAATAATTATAGACAAAGATGCAATGGCCTCAGAGTGTTTTATTGATCTGCAAATAAATCGTGTTCCTTGTTCTAATTAATGTTAAGCAGAAGAAGAAACAATTGATTAAACTTTCCAAAATAATCACCAAGTTGCTCATGACTGAGCAATAAAACTAATAACTTTCAAAGAGATGGATACAATGATTTAATCTGTGACAATAAATAATGGATTGTCAAAATATTTTATGAGCAAACTGGTGAGAGGGTTTTGAACTTCTGAAATTGTCACTTCATCTCATTTGCATACTGTATATTGGTATTTGATTAAGACTGATATTTTATTTCAGAAAAACATGAAACTTTACAACTTTTCTCTTTAAGGAATTCAGTAATTACAAATTATTGATGGCAATTGGAAGGTTATTAGGTGCCAGAGGAGTTTATCAGCTGTGTGTGGTTTCAACAATCAAAAGCAAAACAAAAACAATATAACAAAAACAAAGAGAATGAGATTCCAACAGGATGCAAAGTTAGAAAAAACCCTAAAATTCACATGGTCATAACTTTACATGTTTGTCCACATAAAACCTATTTACATGAATTCATGATAGTTTGTTGGATGTCAGTTTTCTCTCCTTTCACCAAAAAAACAAAAGAGAGAAATATCAAAAAAAAAAATAAAAAGTCTCCTTCTGAGCTACATTCAGTGACAGTTTCTCTCAATGAAAATAAAAGAGGAATTACGATGACATCGATGGAAAATGCTTGAAATTTATTTGTTCGGTACAAAGATGTGTATCCTAGCTACATATGGACACGATCTAAAATTTCATTGAAACATGATTTCCATAATGACACACGTTATCATTTTCAACATTGGATTAAGCAAAGTGCATCATGAAAACAAAATTCAGATAGACACCCAAAAATGTTACAAGGTGAAACATTCTTCAAGAACATTATTGAAGTGATACATTCATTCTTCACATGATAGGAGACAGCCCCAGGTTTTGAACTTTTCTTTGTTGATTTGTTTGTTATCATTATTAGCACTTTAAAGATACATGTATGTGGCATCCATATTTTTCTCCCATGCAAGCCTACATACAGAATCTGTACTCTGACACAGGTTACAAGATTATTCTCTTTCAGTTCAGGAGATAAAATATAAGAAACAATTCAAGACAGAAGAAGAGATAAATACAATTTCCAAAAACGTACACAAGCTTTAAGGGATGGTAAATATATTTCTGGTTGAGATGAGCAATTCAGATTTTCACTTTTTTTTTTGCGAGATAATTAGAAACTGCTTATGATATCAAAGAGGATACAATTCTTAAGAGAATGTCAAGGTTTGATTTGATGAAATGAAAATTGGCTTTGAAATGGCTGAGATATTTAAAAAAAAGGAAATGAAAGTGGTCCTAATAAAAGTCGGGTCCCACCTGTTATCGGGACCTCTTTGTTTTGGGATATCTCATTCATTTCAAAACCAATTTTTCATCAAATAAACTTTGAATTTCTCTTTCATATAAAGCAGTTTCTAATCATCTCACAAAAAGTTAAAATCTGAATCCCCCATCTCAACCAAAACTATATCATCCCTTTAACCATGACTTTTCTCCCCAGCCCCAGCCCCAGCAGCATACAGACTAATCATCAGGGCAACTCCAAGACATATCAGCCAACCAGGTAACACAAAGAAATCCTTTAAGCTGATTAGTTATTGCTACACTACATAGCTGCTATACCAAAACATTATGTCTTTTTTTTCTTTGAAGTTGTAATGACCAAAAATGAGCACTTTACCTTAGAATTTTTACACAAGGTGGCAAATGATTTTGATACCAAAACCAGTACAGGGCTTGAAATGAATATATAAAAATCTCTACCATTTTCACACCGATTGAATGTGATTAGCAAAATTATCATCGAAATGCACGGAGGTGCTGTGGCCGAGTGGATAAGAGTGCACGTCTCCGAATCACATGAGCTTGGTATGACACAGACTTCAACTCTCCTGCTTTCGACGGGAGATCTCCCGCCGAAAGCCCATTTTTGCAGAATCTCCCGGTCTCCCGCTTGGTGTTAACCTCTCCCGCTTGAAAGGATTTCTTACGTAATTTCATTGTATGTTGAAAAATAAGCCTTAAATAATGCGAGATAGCATCTAGAACCCTAGACCACAAGGGACTTTGCGCTCATAACGTGCGCAACTTGGAGTCTCCCGTTTGCCAGGGGCTTCAGGCGGGAGAATCTCCAGATCAGAAGGTGCTTGGGGTTGGAGTCTCTGGTATGAGTTAATGGGTTCGAGCTCAATGAAGTCTGACACGTTTGCCCTTCCGCACATCACTTTATCCACATTGCTGCTCTCCACCCAGGAGTATTTAATGGGTATCCGGAAGGATGAAAATGTCTATGTTTGTTGATTGGCATGCGTGTGCCTGTAAAATGGTGACTGGCTGGAATGCTCCCCAGGGAGTGGAGAGTGAGCACTAGTAGGGCCTACTGTCAATGCAAAACTATACACTATTTAGTGACCGGGATAATGCATAACATGTAAAGAGCATTGAAATTCTTAACAAATCTGAAACGGGCTGTACAGAAATTAGGTATTGCTATTATTATCATGCTCATATTAGTGTTATTTCTAACAGGACAACAGAAGAAGAATTATACAAATGCTTTCCCTGCATTAGTGGGCAAAATGATGTATTATTGTACTGCAGCAACTCAGTAGAATAAGATCCTTAGGACCAAGACACTTTGTTCTTTTTATCAGACATTTGGTTATATCAGTAGCAGATAAACATTACAAAAAAAAGGAAATAAATTCATTGGGACCGGAGAAATTAGTTTGTTATATCAAGTATTTTGTTATATCAGATCTCTTTATATCGAGTTTCCACTGTAACTTCTTACAAAGGGTGTGTCTGGCTACAATTGGACAGAGCGTATTTAAAGCATGTACAAATGGGGACTCTGCCTGTCATTCACGATTAATGACAAAGCTTGGAAGCCCTCTAGTGGTCCCTCAAAGTAGAGTTGAGCCTGGCAATTTGGTGAGCGAAATCTTAACCAATCAGTGCATGCAGCCTGCTGGCCACGCCCCTAGCCACACTCTAGTAGCTGATACAGATCTTTTTGTCCGTAACAGCAAATAATCTTCAAAATCTCTTTGTCACTCAATATACATCTCAAACATGGCATGATCAAACTTAAATTTAATTGCCATACATTACAATCAATCTAAGTTATCGCCTGCCTGTCACGCTGTGTACACTATCAAGTACAATGTTCGAGTGGGAAGATGGGGATGGGGGGGGGGGGGGAATCTCCAGATAAGGTACATTGTTACGATACATTGCATGTTACTATGAAATTTCCACTGTCTCCATTTTTTCTTCCGTACAAGACAATGCATTTTTCCAAGGTTATATCAAGATCAGCTATACCAAAATAACTGCCGTAATGACATGAATCTTGTGACTTCCAAAGAAGATGAAGGAAAAGACATGATGATGATTTTGGCAGCAGAATTACCCCTTGACTTGATGAGTTGGCAAAAGGGTCATGACTTGATACTTTTACTGGGTTTCATTTACCCCTTAATATGCTTTAATCGTCGATTAAGAGTGTTTTCTTGCTGATAGGCACAAAAGACTGGAAACTATTCCTGTCAATGATTCTTGCATTGAGGTATTTTTTACTACAACATATTGCATGTAGCAATCAGAAGATTGTTTGTTTGAGTCAAACCAGAGCATGAATTCAAATGATTTATATATATATATATATATATATATATATATATATGTATATATCTTTATATATATATATATATATATATATATATATATATATATATATATATATATATATGTGTGTGTGTGTGTGTGTGTGTGTGTTTTCTGGACATACTAAAAATCTCATCATTACACAGCTGACAAATACAAGCCTTGATAGACTTTCAGCAACAACATTACCAACTTGATATTTATACTTCACATGGCACCAACAATCTACAGTTAGACATTTCATTGCAGTCTACACATAAAGGTAACAAATGTGTCTGTTCCTTTGCATCCTTTGCTTTCTTTTGAACATAGTCTGCCATTTAAGCAGCTCTGTTCATGAACGATGTATTTGTGGTACCAAAATAGATGATAATAAAATAGATCTAATGAGATCTGAACAGCATAAAAGTTCATTCCTGACTTGTCACCACAATACCCTGGTAAAATCACAGACATTTAAGCCAAGAAATTTGCAAAATAAGTAATGTGGTTGAAAGATATGATAAAACATTGGTTTCATACCTAAACTACATTCTGTCCAGATTTCATATTGAAGAAGTGTTTTTAAAAGAAGAATTCTTTAAAAGTTCTTCAGATGTATGGAAACAACAGTGTCATGTACTGGCCTAGGGCTCGAATAACAAGGTGTCCTCATTTCTCTTAAAACTGTGTTCACTGGGAATGATAAAGAAATCAGAAAATTGATGTTCAACGACTCTTTTAGGCTCTTCTGGTGACATAATTGCACTTGCATCTGACTGAAAAATGCAATCCAAGCCTAAAGGCCGCAATGTGGGCACAACTGTGGTTTAATCAGACGACAGCATGGACCAAGGAGCGTCAACAGTTGAGCTGTGATTGGTGGACTGCGGATGTGTCCGTCTTCATCACCTCACGGAGGGCCATCGTGGCGTAGCAGGAGCTGGGCAGAGAGAACTCCACTTTGAGTGCCCGGAAACTGCCCTCTGTTGGATACAGGAAAAACCAAGAGATGACCTTGCAACAAGAGGAACTACACATTCTACTACTGTAAGTGGTTTTACTGAAAACATGAACATAGGGCCCATTACCATATCATATACCAAATTTATGTTTCTGGAATGTGTATATCATTCAAAGTACTACAAACATTTCATTAATTCTTTAATTCAGTCAGGTGTCCAGTCTTAGTTTGTTCTTTGCGGAGGTGTCGTGGCGGAGTGGATAAGAGCACATGTCTCTGAATCTTATGAGCGTGGTATGGGCTCTTGGGTTCGAGCCAAATAAAGTCTGACATGTCTGCCCTTCAGCAAGGCACTTTGTCCACATTGCTGCTCTCCACCTAGGAATATGAATGGGTACCCAGTAGGATGAGAATGTTGGTTGATCAGCATGACTTTGTGTGCGCCTAAGATGGCGACTGACTAGCATGCTCCCTAAGGAGTGGAGAGTGAGCACTGTCAGTGCTGGTGGAAATAATGCAGGCCTATCCAGTGATCGAGGTAATAACTGTATGTATGTGCCTTGTGCACGCTACAGAATGGATTTGGTCCAATATAAGTCATATGTATTCATCAGTTTGCATTCATAGTCATGGGGGGTCAGTCAATATGGGGGGATCCTTTTTAGTGGCCGTATACAGCAGGTGGCCGTTAAAGCTGGTTTGACTGTCATTACTGCTTTGAGCACCCAGTTGAAAGAGCATATAGTTCTGTACCAGTACCGTACATATACTTAGCACTATTATCATTATCATAAATATTATAGTAAAACAATGATAATGATATAAATACTGATTATCATTATTGTTGCTATTTTTAATATCATCCCAATTGTAATCATCATATCATTAAAATAATTATTATTGGTAATCACATTTTCATTATTGTTACACATACAGGCCTACCGGTAATGGAGCACGTACTAGGTAGTCCCATGATTTGTACCTTACCTGTTGGGAGCTGCTCAGACTCTGTGCTTTCCAGTTTCTCTAGGTCGGTCAGAGCCAGTGGAATCTTTACATTGTCGTAGGAATACAGCGCCCTGTGAAGCAGAAATCGAAAATTAAAGACTGGAAGGGTAGCACTGACATGTCAATATGAGGACTTTCAATGGAAAACAAGTGAGATTTATTATTTGTTTGCCAGAGGCTGTTTATCACCCTGTATCATTTTTGTGTTGTGAGGCTGTGGTGACACACATACACACACCAAAAATCCATACAATGATAGAAAATATCATGCCATAGTATAATGTCTTCAGCACCTAATAGTTAACACATGCAGTGGGTATTCAGCAGAGACCAGACTCCAACCCCAAGCACCTTCTGATCTGTAGATTCTCCCACCTGAAACCCTTAGCAAACGCAAAACTCCAACTTGATGTGCGCGAAGCACACATCACAAGCGCAAAGCACGAGGTTCCTTGCGGCCGGGGTCCAGGGCTCGTTTAAGGGCCCTAATGCTCTAGGGTTCTAGATGCTCTCTCGTACGATTTCAGGCTTATTTTACCACATACAATAACACTGAGTACAAAATCATTTTAAGCGGGAGACACAGAGCCAGGGCAGGAGAAATTAAATCTAGAGCGGGAGAATGGGAGATTTTGCAAAAATGGGCTTTCGGCGGGAGATCTCTCATCGAAAGCGGGAGAGTCAGAGTCTCTAACTCGGCAATCACGTAACATTAAAGGACAAGTTCACCTTCATAGACATGTGGGTTGAGTGAATGCAGCAATATTAGTAAAACACATCAGTGAGAGTTTGAGCAAAATCGGACAATCCGTTCAAAAGTTATGAATTTTTGAAGTTTCTGCTGAGTCACGGCTGGATGAAAAGACTACTATAGCTTGTGATGTCACATGAGTACAACGATATAAAGAAAGAATAAAGAAAATTCAACATATTTCCATTTTTCTCGCATAACAAAAGAACACTCGACTTCTCTCTTTCAGAAGGCAGGGGGAATAATATTACCCTTAACATACGTCAGTAGCAAGTCGAAGAAATGTGCACTTTATTCAAAAAGTAAAGTTTTGTGAAATTCTCTTTTTATTTTCCTTATACAGTTGTACGCATTTGACATCATACACTGTAGTAGTCTTCTCTTCCAGCAGTGACTGCGCAGATACTTAAAATATTCGTAACTTTTGAACGGATTGGTCAATTTTCCTCAAACTTTCACTGATGTGTTCTACTAATATTGCTGCATTCTCTCAATCCTTATGTATATGAAGGTGGACTTGTCCTTTAATGGAATATGCAGTGAAGTCTTTCCAAAGTATTATAGCCTCAAACTTGTTACACAACTCGAAAAAAAAGAGAGAAAAGTATTGCAAGCAAAGGAGAACACTAGATATCTTTGATTTTTTTTTTCTTCCTGGTATGTGTGTGCCTATGCATGTTCAGTATTAAAGGGGATTTCCCTACTCAGAGATCAAAGCAGGAACAGCACTTGTTTTATGTACTTGCATTGACCACTGACCTATAATGAATGAAGACAACGTTCTGCAGTCCACATTTACAATGACACTAAAGATGAAAAGGAGCTGTGCAAAGCTCATATACTAAAGCAATACATGATAACTCACCAGCATCAAACAATGAAAGTACAGTCTTTACTTAAAGGGATAAAGGGAAATAGTATAGGCCCTACCCAATATGATATGTGAATTGAGTGAATGTAGCAATATTAGTAGAACATGTCAGTTAAGTTTGAGAAAAATCAGAAAATATATTCACAAGTAATTATTTTCTTAAAAGCTTTTGTGAGGCCATCGGTGGATGAGAAGACTGCAAGAGTTTGTGACGTCACTGTAGGACAACCATACAAAGAAAATAAAGGAGAATGATAAACATATTCTTACTTTTCCAAATTCATGAAATTCTTCCGTCGAGATCAGGAGGTCTTAGGTTCGAATCCTGGCTATCATGGCTATACTACTAAAACACTAATTAATTCAGTACTTATTTACGTCGATGCAGGGCAATTTGTCAATCAGTTGCAATATTCTTACTTGTTCGGCTTTTCTCTACAGAAGGCAGGTGGAATAATATTTACCACTGCATGTGTCAATAGCAAGTCAAGGCAATATGAACTTTTCATTAGAAATATCAAATTTCATGGAATTCTCTTAATATTTTTTTTTTCTTGCGGTGACTTTTTTTTTCTCACTCTCGTTAGACCAAAAATAAAATTCTGTTCCTTCTTCCAAAAATTTGTTAATCTGAAAGTGACATGAGCTTTGGTTATTCCCAATGCTTGTTAGCCTGCAAATGAAGTCAGGTTCTTTAGTCTGAACCTTATATGGTATACATCAACTCATACATAAGGTTAGAATGCATTAAGAAAAAAAAATGTATTAACACTCCTGTCTTTTCTGATGAATAATGATAAACTTACATTAAAGAAACATCCCAAAGTACATAAAAGATAAGGTACTGTCAAATTACATTAGGCATGTTGCTACTAGCTGCAGCTCTTGCCCCGGTCATTAATAGCTAACCATTCCCATGGGCGCAGAGAGCTTTGCGAGCACAACTGGTGAGTAGAATTGTGTCTCTAATACACTATTATAAATCTACACACCTCTTTGGTAACCCCATCCTGTAGAAGTAAAGGGGAGCAGTTTGGGGTCGTTATTCTGATCTGTGGCATATCAGCACATCTTTACCATGGCCGTTTTTGTACCAGCCGAGAAACGTAACTGCAATGCTTAATTACAATGAAGATTACAATTACAAAGAATCGTCATCCAGGAGAAGGAGGTGTGGCTTCTTTAAGAGTTCAAATCAATCATTCTTGAGCGGTAAGCAGCGAGTGCTTTGACTGCGGTGCGAGCGTTTGAGGAACACTGTGTTGCGGAAGTGGTTGGAAGGTCCTCACAAGCTTTGCCCCCAAAACATGATTTGGAGCTAGGCACACAATCCACACACACTACTTTTTCGTTCCATAATTCTTGAGCATCATGACTGGAAAACTCCTCTGGACCGTCATTTGAATCACAACTGGAATTGTGACTTAACTCACCCTCCACGATTCCATGGTGGTATTCTGAAAATCTTCCTAGGAACTTCTTAATGCACATTAGGCCATCCTTATCCCCACCCACGTCCATTCTTAAGCCAATACGAAACGCCGTATCATAAGGAACCATGGCAACCAATGACAATCGCATATTTCTTATGATGTAGGGTTAAATACATGTGTGCGCGGCATGTCCCCTTTCTCATGTCCATTGCATGCATCAAAGTACATGTTGTACGCAGTGAATGACATATGTGCCTATAGTCCATGGGCCAAGACCCGAAAAATGGGTTGTTGGTACCATCTGAGGTGGCACAACCTTTTTGGTGTCAGTTTGTTTGTCGGGCAGAGATATGCTTATCAAGCTATGATAGCATTTCCAAATGAGTAGCTTAGTCATAATAAATGAATTTTTAACCAATTTGGTCTCGTTTTTATATCCCTATACTTCTGAATCGAAACTAAACCGCTATACAAAGAAGAGCACTGCCTTCTGTATGTCCACAGGTGTTCTGTTGTAAACGCGGTGCGCTTAGTCTTTATTCAAGGCAGCGAAGGGAATATCCAAAGGGTTATGATGTCCACAGCTGTCACGAGGTGCGCTTAGTCTTTATCTAAACCAATGTACCGTTATCATATCTAAAGTTCCTCATAAAAGGGATTATCTATACTGTTTTTATACTACCCTATCAACAAATACATCAGTTTTAAACAAAAATCACTCTGTTCATTTACAATCATTCATTATAATGTATCGTAGTGTACCGGTACATTGTTTTTGCATTATCTTATATTGTTGGAGGGAAATAAAGCGACATTGTCGTGGTATCAGCGTTTTCACCGTAGCGTTTTCGCCAGAAAATGATAAATAATTGAAAGATACGGTAAAATTCACGAGGAAGTGCTTTTGTTGTTGTTGTTGTCTTTAGATAAAAGCATATACACTGCATCATACGCTTTGGATATTCCCTTCGCCGTCTAGAATAAAGACTAAGCGCTGTGGACCTCATAACCTTTGGATATTCCCTTCGCTGCCTTGAATAAAGACTAAGCGCACCGCGTTTACAATAGAACACCTGTGAACATACCATAAGAGCTGCATTTTACAGCTCCTATGGAACATACAGAAGACAGTGCTCTTCTTCGTATAGCGGTTAGTTTCGATTCAGAAGTATAGGGATATAACAACGAGACCAAATTGGTTAAAAATTCATTTACTATGACTAAGCTACTCATTTGGAAATGCTATCATAGCTTGATAAGCATATCTATGCCCGACAAACAAAATGACACCAAAAAGGTTTTGCCACCTCAGATGGTACCAATATCTGGCCTGGCCCATGGACTACTATCACTATGTTTGCAGCTTGCTACCGTATATCTTAACAACGTACATAGGACAGGGGTGGGACTTTCCTAAATATCTTCCTAAAATTCTTTTCTAAGTGCATTCTAGAATACCAACTTCTTCCTAAGTCAGAAATTTGCATATCTCATCCTCATTTGCATATCTTCCTAAGTTTCTTCCTAAATTTAGAAAAAAAAAATAGGAAGAAACCTAGGAAGAAACTTAGAAAGATTTTCAGAATACCACTGAGGAAAAAATCCTGACTTAGGAAGATATTTCTTCCTACAAAGGATTTCAGAATACCACCCCCAGTTTGCATAAACACAGCCATTTGAATCGTGATTCTACAGTGATGCACAATTACCATCGTAATTCAAATTAAATATTCACATATGTGTGAAAACAGCCCAAGACTATCTTTGGGTTTCCCCATCTTGTAGGAGCAAAGAGGGATGGCTCTTTAGGATTGTAAGCTTGAGCTGTGCACATATACTTGTATTATCACTATTTATCTTTTTGGCAAGATAAGACAGAAGTAATCACATTACATATTTTCGGTATGTGTGAAAACAGACCAAGACTATCTTTGGACTATCTTTGGGTTTCCCCATCCTGTAGAAGAAAAGAGGGGTGGCACTTTAGGACTTAAAGGTAGGGGATACCTTTTACAGACCTCCCAAAATGCAGCAAAACATTAATATGAACCTCAGGGGACTTGCTTAGGCCACTGCTTAGAAATTTGGAAGTCAACAGTTATCTAAAATTTGAATAATGCACAAAACTCAACTTCTCAGTAGTTCTGTGTGTCAGCCACACTTAAGCCTTTTTGTTGCATTCTTCTGTATTTGTGATCTATAAACACAAATCTAAAAGTACAAGAGCTGATGTAATAACATATAGAGTGCATGGCAAGAATGTATATAGAAATGTTAGTAGGTGTTGATGAACTTTCTTCACAAAATATACATGATGGACACACATGCAGTACATGGGTCTGCAAAGGTAGCCTAGTAATGTACTGGAATTTACGGTGAGCCCCGAAAACAATTCAATTCAAAATCTAACGGTCAAAAAAATGTACTAAATGTTACCTTCCACTTTCAATACTTTATGGGAGTTTCTAATATGATACTCTCTTCAACATACCGCTGTATTTATACAACTCTTCATTTAAGGCGTGCAAATGGGATTCCCTACCTTTAAGCTTGAACTGTAACATACTTGTATTATCACTATTTATATTATTATCTTTTTGGCAAGATAAGACAGAAGTAATCACATTACACATTCTCAGTATGTGTGAAAACAGTACTGGTATCACTAGGCGTGTCTTCATCAGCCCGAAGTTTCAAAATAGCGCGCTATCTTGCGGTTACCAAACTAGTCCGATGTCAAAATAGCGCGCTATCTGTGTAGTGAAGACGCAGATAGCGCGCTATCTGATCGGGAAAATTTCCCCCAAAATCTTGGTCTAGTTCGTCAACTAGAGCGCTAATTCGTGAAATAGCGCGCTATCTTGGGGTGCGTCTCCATCAGCCCGAAATTTTCTCGATCCCTCTACGCTTCTGGTTAGCCAGCTGGCAATGGAAAGCGCATGTACAAGCAGCTAGTGATTGTGTATAGTACATTATAAAATGGGTTCAAGAATGTAGCCAATTGGAAGCGCTGAAATGAGTCACGTGTGCGTGCATTATTTTCTTCAGGTAAGCACTAAGAAGAGTCTCTCTTCCACCTCCCTGGCCTGACGTACGTCACAATGTTTTACACTAGCAGTGCGCACTCAATCAGTTGTTACAAGTGCGTCACGCGCTACTATACGCGCTGTCAATCCTGTAAACAAGTTCTAGTTCGGGCCGCGGGCTGCCACAACAGCCGGCGGCCTTTCTTGTGCATAACAGTACGTGGCGTACGTAATATACTCTTATACGTACGTACAGTAGTGCGGGATTTCCGAGTGCACGTGCGTAAATGTTTGGGACGAACATCTTCGGACATCTTGACTTTTGAGCGAGTGCTACATGTAGCTGACTGGTATTGACCCACAAAGGTACGTGAATAATGCTTTTAGTTTTCGACCCATTTTATAAAACTAATGATGCACAGGATTATTTCGTGGCGTTAGTGAAGGTGCGGCTCACTCTCGAGTATTGACAACGGTTGCAAACATGCACTCGGCTGCGCCTCGTGCATGTCGCACCATTGTCAATACTCTCGAGCGCGCCGCACCTTCACTAACACACTCTATCCTGTGCATCATTAGTATATTACACGCTCGGTGTATTCAAGGATCACATGTGTGTACTATAGGCCTACTGTTGTTGTCATCTTTAAAACCAGGGAGGTGATTTCTCTCACCTCCCTATTAAAACTCAGTGCCGTGCATGCTAGCTGTTTTTTTGTAAACTTCTTCTTCTGGTCCACTCTACCTTAGCTGAAGATTCTTGCAGATTGTGTGCATTTTGGATTTGTTTAAACATTGCAATTCGTTAATTTCATATAAGATGCCTCACTGGACAGAAGAAAGAGTAGCGTTATTAATATCCCTTTGGAGAGAATTTGCTGTACTGCTCACCTCCCTGGTTGTAGAATCGTACATACGGTGATATAGGAGATTTTGAGCGGGGAAATCCACTTTCGAACCGCGAGCCAGGCAGAGTAATATTGCAAAGTGCGCATGCGTCAATTTTCGGACTAATTTCCCGAAGCAGGCTGTTCGAGCTGATGAAGACGCACATTCGCTGTATCGGGCTATTTTCTAAGACCGCAAAATGTCCCGCTAGTTTGAACTTCGGGCTGATGAAGACACGCCTTTTGGGTTTCCCCATCCTGTAGAAGCAAAGAGGAGTGGCACTTTAGGATTTTAAAGGCTTGAACTGTGCACATACTTGTATTATCACTGTTTGTATCATTATCTTTTTGGCAAGATAAGACAGAACTACGGTAATCACATAAAAATACCCAGTAATCTGTGAGGTATTAGAAATAAACCCTGTTCCAACAAACTGTCTGCATTCACTCATTTTGTCTTGACATGACTGCACATGCATTATCATCGCACTGAAGAAATGACTGCGAAAAAGACTTGACTTCAAGCAGACTGTTCAGTTTGATCTTTTCGAGTTGGCTTTTCACTGTGTAATCTACGTTTGGTGTATCAGGAAGGCAGTACAGTACAGGTAAGGACTGTTCACATATTGTAAACATCAACATATATGTGAGATTATTATTATTTTTTTTTCACTGAGCGGCTCAGAAACATATTTGTGGGTCTTGAATTTGTGCTTCTCAAGTGCTGTATACCCCAACATTTTCATCCAATTTACAGAAAAGGCGGAAACACTTCCCTGTATGAAAACTGTATGGCCTGTGTAGAAACTACTGCACGCACACAAACTTGTACCAGGGAGGCATGACTGCATGCACTCATGAAGCCCATGATTCAATCAGTTCAAATGTGCAGAGAAAATGTGAAGACATTTTTGTGGGTTGTAGACTTCATGCTAGCCAAAAAGTAGCACAAAAGAAGCAAAACATGGTGTACCATGAAAATTTCTGCATTTACAGTAATGCATACAAGTTTTTATATCGTAGGTTTCCATTGCTACAATGTATACTGAGAGTGCAAAACTGTGAGAGCTAGAACCTGAGTGCCACAGCTATTGGCATCTTTTCACATACATCTGTCACCATTCAACAAAAGTGATTCCAACACTATCCAAATTTTCACGGTTTACCTGCATTTCAGAAAGACAAAAGGTTGTGCTTGATATCAAATATAACTAGATCAATGAAATTATGGCAGTGTGACTTATTGATGTTGTTTGATGAATTTCATGTTTATATTTAAAAGCAACAAAGTTAAAAGGGAAGCTGGTTTCTAAGCTCAGTCAATAGTTTCCCTCTGACTCTTATCCTTTAACCCAAAGAACAAGTTTTGCCCAAGCAAAATGAATACTGTATTTGAAAACAAGGAATGTTCGTGTGCATTTTAATTTTGCGAATTTCGCGAATTTCGCGAGCACCAAAATTCGTGAAATTATAATGCACGCGAAAGTTTTTGCCTACACAATATGCATTAGATGCCAGTGGCAATTTTCCAAAATTTCATGCTGCAAGAAAGGCCGTCGGCTCCTATTCGCAAAATTTTCATGCTGCGAATACATCGTGTTTTACATTGCCATGCCTCTTATAGAAAACCAACAAGGTGACAATATGATAGGCTTTGCAATCGGTGCTATACTATACTCACCAGGACATATGCTATAACTAAAATCATGTGATTGGGCAACACAAAGTAAAGAGCATGATATATTCGCCTTCGTCGGGAGGCGATAGGGACAAAAAAACCCCCAGGTTTCAGAAGGCCTCGTGGTTGTGCCACTTGGTCTTGCATTCATCCAGTTCTCACAGTGCTCGGTGTGGCGAGTTAGTCTCGATCTTCAGCCACGAGGCCTTGTCAAAAGGCTACGTCCACTCTGGTTCCTATTTTAATTCCTTGCTTTTTTTTGTAAATGAATATTTGGAAACAAGAACAATGTTCTCACTTTGGATGATAAATTCATTCATTCATTCATTCACTCATACATACATAGATATGCAAAGTTTCATTTGGACACTCCTAACCATTCTTCAGTAGCGCCATCCATGAAATTGATTATGGACGGACAGATGACAACCTGAACACAAACAAAATGGCTCTGATGACACTTTCTGGTGGAGGCATTATGGGTAAAAACAACAATGGATAGTCAATAATGGTGTGAGTAGTCAAGCCTCTAAGATACTTGAAAGCAAAAGCTGTGTTAATGACAATGTTACACCGTAATCTGCATGGGATTGCTTACAATTTCAATATCTCAGCAGGTCAAAGCTATCGTACCCCGTTTAAAGCAGCATTATACATCCCTGTCTGCAAGCATCCTCATCAGTACTGTAATTATCAATTTTGTGACAAAAAAAAATTGTCAAGATTTGAGGTTTGCTGCTCCCATGGACCTAATACACATGGACTATTCACGGCAGTCTTTCTTTGATGTAATGATCGTCACCGACACATGATTATGTGCATCTTAATGAGTACATTCAGGTGTCTTGACAATAACGATTGTGTAATCATGTATTGTCACTATTAAACAAAATAATCGTTTCCCTCATTTCAGTCTTGTTTCGCTGATGTGCCTTTTTCAGACGGAAATGTCTTTAAATAAATACAGGTGATGAGGAGCAGCAAACCTGAGATCATTACAAATTTTGTGTAAAAGATGGGTAATTGCTGATTCGCACATTTTCGCACACGCATAAGACCTTGCCTAATGGCAAGATATATCTGTACTCTACCATTACCGTCCCTTTTTGCTCTGGAATAAGCTGCGGAAAAGTGAAATATTGAGATCACAACTGACAATCATTCTGCCAAAATGTTAGCTTTCTTTTAAAAACTGCCTGCATCTCCCAAGCAAAATTGTTTGAGGTAAGATTTCCTAACATACACCCCAACTGCACATTCACTTTACTTGATTTTTGTGAGTTATTTTCTTCTGCTCATACAGTTTTAGATTTCTCGAATCTCCATCTTGTTCTTCTCCCAGCTTGTTGGCGGTGACGATCATGGGATCAAAGCAATGAAGCATGCTAAAAATGTCTTTGTGGCGCTTTTGAGATGTACAGGTGCATGAATTAATTAACGATACGATGAATGTCCATGTGTATTAGGTCCATGCTGCTCGATCCCCATCATTTTTTCAAAGGCAGTTAAGTCTGAAAAGAAACCTCAGTGAAATAAAATCGAACAGAGAGAAACGGTTCTTTTGTCAGTGACAATGCACTATTACATAATTGTCACTGTCCAAGCACCTGAATGTACTCATCACAATGCACATATAAGGTGGCAGGACACTGGTCAGATAAAAGAAAGACCTCCGTTCATAGTCCATGTGTGTAGTAGGTCTATGGCTGAACTATACATCATATACCTCTACATCTTGTACCAAGACTAGCTTTGGGTTTTCCCCACCTGTAGAAACATATACATGTATCCCACTTTGGCATTCTGTACATATCTACAGAACAAAGGTATTTCATCTGTCATTATTTGTCCATCTACTTGGATGCAATTTGAGATAAACATCCTGAGCCACGTTCCTTACACATATCTTGTACCAAGACAAACTTTGGATTTCCCCATGTGTAGAAGTACAGATGTTCATTCTCACATTAAAAAATGTTCTGAATGTGTCTAGACAGCACAGTTATTTCTGTCATTATCTGGCAATCAACAGTTTGTGATTAGCACCCTGAGCAATATATCATACCTTTACACCTTGTACTAAGACTAACTTTGGGCTTCCCCACCTGCAGAAGCAGAGATGTGTATACTTTAACATTCAGAAGTATTCTCTATGTTTCTTGAGAGCAAAATGGGTATTTCTGTCATTATTTGTCATCTACATACTTGAATTTTTTAGGTTGTTATCCTGAACCAATTCTTTACATCTTGTACCAAGACTAACTTTGGGTTTTCCCATCTTGTCTATAGGCAATGAGGATGGTCTTTTTGGCTTGCAATCTTGACCTGGATGTGCACTAATTCTACAGTCAGTATATTATAAAAAAAGAAATAAACAAGGACTGACAGCATTCAAAAGAACCAGTCATCTGTAAAATGTCAGAAATCAAACCTCTTCCCATAAAACTACAAGTACTCACTTGGCACATGCACACACATTTACATCGCATCAGAGAAAAGACAGGTGAAACAGACTTGTTCACTTCAAGCAGATTGTTCAATTTGATCTTTTTGAGTTGGCTTTCGACGGCTCATTCTATGCTTGGTGTATCAGGAATAAAGCAGGTAAGTGCTATTCATATCGTGCATCCATCATAACTTGTCTTGACCAATATAGCAAGAAATTGTGAAAGAAACCTGACTGCCCTTTTAGCTGCTATTGATATCTTGTGATATGTATTTAGCAAGATTCAACATAGGTCAATCCAATACCATACTTGCCACATTTGTCAATGAGAAAGTGGTAGACTGCGAGGGACTGAAGTGAGTGAGTACAGCTACGCTAGGCAAGCACTGTGAAGGGGAGGGGGTGTGAGAGGCACAGGATGTCCCGATGTCACGGTATGAAGCTGTTTTCTTTTTAAATACGGTACAAAGTTGTGTCATTTGGTGTACACTTTATAGGGTATTTTGTACATCTATAAAGCAGACATATTATTTTGTGTTTCATTACTAGTTCTGTAGTAATGATTACCATTTATAGGGCCTAAAAATCAAGTACCGGTATGCTGTCTGATAAGAATGCATGGCACATAGGGTATTTAACCATGCCATAAAGGATAGAGGGACTTGAGCCGTATTATGTTTATATATGCTGAGCATTTATCATGTTAACCTACTACAAGTCTCTTTTTGCAATGACTTATTAAAAATGGCTATAAGTTAATGAGGAAAACATCACCACATGCCAGCAAGTACATCTACAGGCACCTTTAAAAGCACTGCTCACTATCACTAGTCACGAGCTATTGCCAAAGAAGCATTGTCTCAGATTATAACTAGAAAAGCACTCTTAGAGCTCAGACCTCCGCCAAGCAGCTACTTTCCACCGATGATCTTGCTTTTCCACAGAGATCAGTGTTTTCCACTCTTCTGTATGCATGCTGAAAAATCGCCCAGTTTCCCAATATAGAAAAATTTGTTACGTACGGCGCGCCTCGCCTCAGTGGAAACTAGAGCATGCACTTTAGTGTGCGCATGAAAATCTCAAAAATGCACAGCTTGAACTCCCAAGTTCATTGACCCTACCTGTCAAAATATCAAAAATCGTTCATAAATTCCCCAAAATTCTCAGATCACTACCAAAATTTAATTATTTGTTACTTGAGTCATTCTTAACCTTTCCTGTAAGTTTCATCCAAATCTGTTCACTACTTTTTGAGTTATTTTGCACACGGACAAACAAACGGTAAAGAAAACATAACCTCCTCCCTTGGTGGAGGTATTTAAAAAAAAAAACAGATACCCGGTACTACCGGTAGTGGTTTCTAAAGGTGCATGCAGTTATGTAGGTTTCTAAGACACAGGGGAGTCCCATTATATAAAAAGTCCTTGGGACTGGCAGTTTTCTTTCATTACCGGTACATCAAAATTCCATTATTGCTACACAAATGAAGTATATAAGAATATAGAGATGATAATTCTGGAACCGTACTTTGAATTGGCCAGGGAACAGAGTGCACGGTGTTGTGATGCTGATACAACACTGTCATCTACATACTTATAACCTAAATATCTCAGCAGGTTCTAGTAAAAGGCATGTGTGCCCTCAGGTTGACCCTATCTCTGGGCTTGTAAGCCTCTGTAAGTATACAGCATCACATAACAATTCCATTGGCCGTTCAGTAACATCGCACAAACATACATAATCACACATTTATTTATGATGACCCTTTGATTTCTTGACTGCAAAATCATGTGTAATGTGAAAAAAATGTAATCTTGATACAAATGGCACTGATACTCTTTTTTCAATTCAATTCAATTCAATCAGGTTTATTCATAATACTGCCATGGCAGCCAAATGGCTGAATTGCGGAGTAGTACAACTGTATACACAATGAAATATAAAAAGTCATTATTGCATGGAAACAATATATAATGATGATATACACTTGTACATATTATATTCATAGATAAATCTGTGAGGAAATAATAAGTTTACTTCACGCTGTAAGAATACATACTTAAACGGCAACAATCAACATGAATAAAAATATCAATCACTTATTTATCATTGACCATATCAAAAATATAAAAATTATTGCATCACTTATGAGTATCGGGTACATGGGTTGCTATTACATGGTGTACTAAAATATAACCTGAACCAAATGATAATATCAACACTCCTGTTATTCTGTATACCGTGTGCTTTGAATTGTGGCATAAACCAATCAAGTGACAAGTGAAACACTAGGATGCACACACATACCCTCACAACACACACACACACACACACACACACACACACGCATTCACGCCCACACACATATACACTCGTACATATTATATTCACAGATAAAACTGTGAGAAAATAATAAGTTTGCTTCACGCTGTAAGAATACCTCCTTAAACGGCAACAATCAACATGAATAAAAATATCAATCACTTATTTATCATTGACCATATCAAAAGTATAAAAATTATTGCCTCACTTATGAGTATCGGTTACATTTGTTGCTATTACATGGTGTACTAAAATATAACCTGAACCAAGTGATAAATATTAGCGCTCCAGTTATTCCGCGTGCTTTGAATTATGGCATAAACCAATCATGTGACAAGTGAAACACTAAGATGCACACACATACCCTCACAACACACACACGCACACGCACCCACGCCAACACACATATACACACGTACACAAACGCAAACACACACAGACACACACATTCACACATACACACACAAACGCACACAAATAAAAGGTAAATGATTTCGGATGTGAATATATAATACAGAAGTACATGAGAGCGGCAAAAAAAAACAACAACAGTGTGTTGAGTCTATAAACAAAGCTGTAAAAACTTCACAGTATCTTCAAAAAATATATCAGATTCATCTTCAATATGTTAACTTCAAATTGCACATGTTACATTGCATCAGAAGCTTGAAATCACTTGCAATCACTCCTAAGGAGAAAAAAAGAATTACAAACACATGAATGGACATAGTAAATTCCGTGATTAAATCCATTCAGTTCGCGTTGCGGTAATAATAATACAACCAAACAGAGCCACACCTATCGTGAGTATTTCAATTTATATGAACTTGTACTCGCACCCACTCATTTATAATTATGCAAGTATAAATGTGTTCGATGTGGTACATACATACGTACAAACAGGCAAATAGTAGTTCATGCACACAGGCACACATACCCATTATACATGCTCAAACACATTCACACCCACACATACAGGACATAATGTGCTGTACACAAGGCATATACATACGCATATTATACTTTTCCGAACATACAGGTATATACGCATAATTATACCCAAGCAGTATACAACACAGACACACACGTACACCCACAAGTACGACATAATAGTTTGCTTGTGCCCTGAGCATGCGAACAGCGGTGTAACACATGCATAATAATGATCAGTGCATTTAAATACACATGCTATGGGGTGACAGAAAATAAAGCAATATACTGCAAAATCTTTAATACAATTATTTCAGAGTCGGTTAACGATTGGTTAAAGACATAATTACGGCTGGTTGATGAGAGTAACAAAATATGGTATTGCGGAATCTCGGAGTCTATTTGTTCGGAATCTAAGTTGGGGGATAGGCTGGGTGTGTCTCGTTGTCCGTATGCCGGGATTTCGAGTTGGGAGTAGATGGCGAAGACCTGAGGTAGGAGCAGAAAGTTTCAAGGCAAATTTGCGGGACAATGTAGTACGGCGGTGAGCTAGGGTAGGTAGGTTTACGAGGAGGAGAGCCTCGTCATAGGACGTATACTGCGAACCAAGTAGGATTCGGAGGGCTCGCTTCTGCACGGACTCTAGCTTGGTAGCTTGATCCTTTGTGATGCCGGCGTTCCAAACGGGAGTATACAGCTGTATAACTGTTGTATCCAGCTTTCTGATGGCAGAATATGAATCTAACCCAGGACCTGGGGGTCAATGTGAGCCATCCACCATGCCAACAACACCAGCTAGGCAGCCTCCAACTCCAGGTCTCCTTGAACTCAGGGAGCTGAATATCAACAAGGGCCAGATCACCCTCGTGGAAGAAAAATTCATCCAGCGGACAATATCAGACCAGGTCTACATCCTAAACAGAAGTATCCACAGTCCGCAAATCCTGAATGCTGCAAGGAATGTTGCAGGTGAGCCAGGATGAGAGAGGAGTATGAAACAGATCTCATACAGGGCTACAGTGCATTATTCCAGAAGTTTGTTATTCTGGAGGCTTGATATACTGTAGGTTCATTATTCCAAAGGTTTGTTAAGCCAAAAATTATTTAAGGTACATTATTCTGATAGTTTGATTATCCAAAAATGAAATAAGGTTTGTTATTTTGAGGGTCTGTTAATCTGATATTGAAACAGGGCTTTTAATTCCAAAGGTTCATTCATATGCACCATTTGTTCATTTTAAGATTAATTAACATCTTCAGGTGCATTACAAGTACATTGCAACATTTACATCATGTCCATATCTTATATTGAAATGGTATATAGACCCAAGCTAAGGAGCACATTTATCTGTTGTTTTTGCTTTAAACACACATGCCGATGAAGTTTGGTCTTGACCAGTGATCCTTTTACTTTGAGCATGTGCATCCACAATTGATAGGTGCAGCTTCCACGCATACATTACATTTGCCAAGTTTCACATGGATTCCTTGGACAATTCTTACATTAACAATTCACAAAATTGAATATGGACAGACAGGACACGTACCCCAAACAAAACAAAAAATATCCTGTCAAAGGAATATGTGGTACATCTTTAACCCGTTGCTTAAGGGAACCTGTAAGTTCAAATTTATTTCTGCTGACCCCATGCAGGTGCCTACTTTGCACAGAACCAAAGAGTTTGTGAGCCCATCAGTGCACGCTCTATTAATACCTCATGCCTGATCAATATTTTGCCTTGTTTGATGGCACATATAGTTGAAGTGGAAAGGGGATATATGTACCACTTGACTACTTTCACACAAGCAGATTACCAAACTGTCCAATCTCCATTGCCCTGCAAAAAGAATTTCATTTTTCAAGGGTAATGAATGCTCTTGGAGAATTGCGGGAGGAACGGGTTAACTGATGAAAGATGTTGGCTGTAGTGTCAGAAAAATTGATCATGTTCTTATGGTTTCTGCACACTGAAATAAATCATTTGGAATCATAATGTTGTCTTTCAACAAAACAATTTCTAACAATCCACTGAACTGGACAATGAGTTTGTGGAGGCCATCAAAACTGTATTACTTTCTTTATAACTCTGTTACAACTTAATGTGTTTACAGCATCAGTGTGGTTCTGTGCTACCCTCACAAAGGCTGTTATGACTATACCAATTTTAGAGGCTGTTAGGATCATATTAAGATTACATCAAACATTTTTTTCCTTCTTCAAATGTCTATGTAACAAACACATGTTTGTGATTGTGTGATTTTTACATTACCTAGGACTGATGTTCTACCACTCCTACAAGAAGGACAAGGCGATTAAGTTCTGGCAGGAAACAGTAGATTGTGACCCGCAGAATCTCAATGCCCTGCAGGATCTGGCAACGGCATACAGAAAACTTCGGAACAATAGAGAGGCAATTGAGTATGAGCGCAAAATCAAGGAACTCCTGGAAGATGCTTCAGATGATGACAGGCAGCTGATGATGGCTCGCTGTCAGCTGGAGCAGGCCTACGCCCAATTCTGGGACATCCACACAGAATCCTGGTCTGGGGTAGATAAGCGTAAGAAGCAGGTGGAGAGCTATGAGGCTGGGCTGGACTTTGCTGGAAAGCTCTATGATGAAGAACGCCACCATCTGGAAAAGAGAGACTGGCTTCTTTATACAGCACAGGCTCACGAAAGACTCTCACATGCATTCTTTCGGATGGGAGATCATACCAACCACTTGAAGGCCATTGGTGCAGCCATTGAAATACTCCATGCTGTTCGGCAAAAGTGTGAACGAAATGATGTATTCCTGGCAGAGGTGTGGTATGTCATGGGAAACACATTAGCCAAAAATGAAGGCAGCCTACAGTCTGATGATGTTACTCTTCCCAAAATAGTAGCTAAAAAGTACGGCAAGGAATGGAATGATCCATCTTTGTGCTACGTAAATGCACTTAAACTTGACTGTGACAATGTGTGGATTTTAGGCCGCCTGGGTGTTCACTGGTTCAAGAAAGAACAATATGATGAAGCAGTCATATTCTTGACTAAATCCATAGAAGCTGCCGACAAGCATGGAGAGGACAACCACATGAAGAAGTCATGCTGGAATGCCCTGTGTCACAGAGCAAAGATAAACATTAAGAAAGCAAAAGCCCAAAGACCACCTACTGGTGAGTCCTACTACCTACTATGGCAGGCCATGCAAGACTCAAGCAGGGCTGCTGAGTACAACTTCAGTCCAATGACTCTGGCTGTGGACGGAGAAGCACATCATCTACTAGCTCGGCACCCCCACACTTCACACAAAGATGCAGAAGAGCTCAGAAACACTGCCCTGCAGAGATTCTATGAAGCTTCAGTCTGCCAAGATGGCCAGTCCATATCAAACACTCATCTAAAATGGGCAGAATGTCTGATGGACAAACAGGATCTCACTGCAGCCACAGATTCTTACAAAGTTGCTTTTGAAACAGCCCATGACACAAGTGGGAGTTTCAAAGCCTATATAGCCTCACAGCTCCTACGTGCCATGCTTCAGAACTTCACAAATGAGAAGGACCCTGAGTACCGGTATCTGCTATTAAAGGAGCTTGTATTCTGCTTCACACATATCTACCGCCACTGCCAGCCCACACGCTTTGAATTTGAAAGGCTTCTCTGGAAGAATGCTTCTGCAGTTCTTGATGTCATGGAATACTTGGTCTGCAAGACTCCTCTGCCCAGTGATGAGATGTATCTCTACAAAAAAATGATTCAACCTGCTCTGAAGGAGTTCAGCAAAATGCTAAAAAAGCCAGAATTCAAAGAAAAACTACAGCAGCTGAACGTCTTTACAGATTTTAAATCAAGACTGGAGAACCTCATTCAAGGGAATGAACGGAACATCAACAATTGTCCAATGTCAGGACCAAAGAGTCCAGAGGTTGTATCCCCTAAGGATCACCATCAACCTCCTGATCACCCCCTAGCTGAGGGTGTGAAATATGATTTCTGTGTCATCTATGATACAGGTAACTTCACAGTGGAAGGTTGGGTAGAGTTCTTTCTCCTATCTGGTCTTGAGTGCCCCTTCTACGGCCTGAAGGGATGCTTTGAAAAAAGGGACTTCAAGATGGGAGCGCTAAAACTTAATGGGGCATGGACACCTGCATTGACTCAGAGCGCCTATATTCTCATTGTACTTACCCACAATATGAACAGAATTAGTACACTCTTGAGTGAGATGTCACAGGAAATTGAAGGGAAGGAAATCATTGTCATCCAGCGAGAAGCAACAGCAGTGCCTGTTCCATTACGCATATGTCGCAAGTTCGACTTCACTGTGCAGCCAGACATTCCTGACTTGGCAAGGTACCTGATGCCCCGAAAGATGAGTTTATTCATGTGAGAACTATAATCACCTACCTCAACTACAACTCCATGTGCCTGTGCTGACAAGATATGATGTCTTGTTTCCAGACTGTGTAAAGGTCTTTTCATCTTAGTTTTTAACATTCAAATTCTATCATTAGTACACTATTCACACCACCAAGACATGGTATCTAGCTTCGTGGGTTGATGATTAATATATTAGCAATATGAAAAGCTTCTTAAACACATGGACCTGTTCCTTCTGCAATTCTCTGAGGACTGTCAAGGTCTCCAAATGAGATTCTTTTTGCCTGTCGACAAAGAACAGACAGATTGGTGTGATATCCGTCTGTATGAAAGCAGTCAAGCAGTACATTGCATTCATTGCCCATGGGCAACTGCATGTGCCATGGAACAATATAAACTATTGATTGGACATTAGGTTTGTTTTTTACTCTCTAAAAAAATTGAGTGAAAATTTTCACTCTAAAAAGAGTGAATACAAAAAAGAGTGAATTTCGAGTGAAATTGGAGTGATTTTTAGTGAAAATGCTCATTTTCACTCATTTTGGAGTGACGTCAGGGATCACTCGAAGATTTTGGGTGATCCCTGACGTCACTCCAAAATGAGTGAAAATGAAAATTTTCACTTAAAATTCACTCCAATTTCACTCAAAATTCACTGTTTTTTGTATTCACTCTTTTAAGAGTGAATATTTTCATAGAGTACTACAGCATGTCCTGGGCTCGCAAATTCTTTTGTTAAACACTTTTAGAGCACCCAAATGGTATGAATTCATCATGTACCGGGCTTGCAAATTCTTTTGTTATACACTATAAGGGCACCCAAGTGGGATCAGCAAAAGTCAGAAGGGCTGAGTTCAGCATCAATTGCCACATACATCTTCATGTGAGTTCTGCAGCAAACTAAGCACAAACTTACATTGGAAAAGATAAATTAAACAAAAATACAAGCAGTTCTGAGACAAATAAGAAAGGAAAAGATGCTGATATCAGAAACTGGAATCTTTTGATAAAAGCCTTTTTCTGCTGAGTATAATACAAGCAAACATAAGTTTAGGGCACAAATGCAAACACTCTTATGTACATTTTGGGAAACTGGTATATCAGGTTTCTGGAAAGAACAGTGTAAAGACACTTTGCTTTTTGAAAGCAAAATAATTTCTCACATCTTCCTATTGAATCCATATGTGATCTTGTCAGATTTCGAAGAAAATAATTTTCCTCATTTGTAACATTATGTCATGAATGAAAGTGATCCCAACTATGTTTGACTATAATCTTCTCATCATGATAAAGTCAAGTTTGTTATTCCTGTACACTAAATGATTTTGATCAAGATATCCATCTATCCCTGCAATTACTCTTTGACCATTAACTATGTGTCACACATGTTTCATCCAGGACACACATTTCATCTACTTTCAATCTGCCCTGGTTTCTAGTATATTTGTTTTGAGAAATGGAAAAATAATACTTAGAAACTATAGCTGGCTTTATTAAAGTTAATTTGATCTTGCATCTCATTGTGATAGGGTGAAATACTAGGAGTCAGAATCGAACCATTTTCCTACAGAGTATATATGGAATTCAAGAGTGATTGTAATATTGTTGAATAGCCACAGACTACCTGCTATATGTAAGAAGACTTGGAAAACAGCTTTAATCGGGGAATATTTCGAACAGAACTGTTTGGCTTGTGATGAAATTGTGTGGAACAAAGCACATCTGTGAGAGACAATTGAGAAATCAATTAAAAACATAGGGTAGGATATTTAATAATTTGAGCTGTTTCCTGCAATTTGTCTTAGGAAAGGTAGAGTGGCATTCCTTTCACCATGTGGGAAAATGAATAACTTTGAGAGTACAGGCAACTCTCGCTATAATGAAGTCCTTGGGACTGGCAGTTTTCTTTTCTTTCATTGCAACTTTGTCAAAGCCGAACAATAAAGTACGTAAAGACATGTACCTGAATTTTTCCTTTATTACAACAAGAGTTTTATCATAACAGTGTTTGTTATTAATGGGAGTGCATTTTAATATTTTTCTGCCAAAGAAGAGTGACTGGGTCAAGAATCTTCCCCTAGTAATTGGCTTGGGGAGAACACATGACTTTCATTTGATCTCAAAAACAGCCAAAGGAAGAATATAATACTTGATGAGGTGGAGAAAAGTTCAAAGTTTTGACAATCTTTGAGATTTTCTGAAAATTGTAAGTAAACAAAACACTTCATATCATGTTGTATATTATAGTAATTGTACAGTGAATAAATGTGTCTTTCCACATTTATTTTAGCAAAGAAATTTGACGTTGGGGAGATTATGGTCTACTTTTTGATGCATGTTAGTCTCATGTATGACATTACCTATATCCTTTTTTGTGAATTTCATACATGCTGAATTGTAGCCGACAATATTTAGAACAAGGCTGTTTTCTTAAGCTGTTGATAACATGCCTCAATGTCCATAGACTATGTATGTCGGCTAATTGATATCATGAAGTTATGACAGGGTTTCAGAGTTGCAATTATGGATACTATGCTTGGACTGGGAGACTGCTATCTTGGTTATGACTTACACTCTGCTTTTCCCTCTCATTAGCGATGAAAAGTAACTCGAGGGAGAAAAAAGGGAAGTAGGAAATGAGCATGAGAGAGGCACAGGCTTGTGTTAGTCTTTTCGATAGTAGTACTTGGTAGTGGTAGTAGAAAAGAAAATGTTTAGTTATGTGGCAGGGGACGTAAGAGTCTATTCATGTTTTATGTCCCATCACTGGCAGGGAATTAGCCTTACTTTGGTGAGTGGCCTTCAAACTGGCAGAGTTATGGACTTTGGTCATTAATTAGTCAACAGATTGCTGGTAGTCCATTGTGTGGATAAAAATGCTTACACATCCCATAGTTGAGAAGTTGTAGATAAGAAGGGGAAACAAAAGGTATATGATCTACTGTTAACAAAAAAATTATTCATACCCCTGGGAAATTTTCATGTTTTGAGCAGATTTCTTTACAAGTAGAGGATGGGGTGATGGTGATTGGGTGTTACATCCAAACATTTCTATTGTTATGCAAATGATGAAACTGGAATTACTTTCAATTTGTAGAGGACAAAACAGAGTAACAAGCTAACACACAATACCTATCACTCCATCCTTCACTTGTAAGAAATCTGCTCATAACTATTTAATTTCTCAGGGGTATGAATAATTTTGAAGTTTACTGTATGTTGGTATGAAGGAGGCATTCTTTGTTTAGTCTCCTGCTCGCACTCATTATTGAATGTAGTTTATGTAGTTGTACTTGTATGTTGTAATGAGTTCTGTCCAGTGTATTGAAAAGCTAGAACTATGAAACAGGAGAGATTCCTCTGTTGGATTCAGGAATGAGCAATGCTATAGATATTGTATGTAACAGTGAATTATATTCAGCCATGCATATTGAATGTATGTACATGTGAATCACCATTATTATTCTACTTGTATGATCGTATTCATTTATAAATTATGGGATGGCTAGGTGAGAAGTGTACACTGTTGATGGGAGGGTATTGTGCAGAAAATATGCGTTCAAATTATTACTGTATGTTAAGTAACATGCATAGCCTTTATGGATGGAACAAGTTATTTGTGGTTTGATTACTTGCCATTACTCTTTTTTTTTTATTTTGCTTTTGGATGAATGAATGTAATCACAATAGACTAAGAAAGGGAGTGTAGAAAAAAAAAAGCAATGCTATAGATATTGTATGTAACAGTGAATTATATTCAGCCATGCAAGTTAAATTGTTTCTGAATTGTAGAAGGGAGATAACCCAACCTCTTTTTGCATTGTTCTGATTATAGATATTTACGCACTGACAGCTGAATTGTTGAAATGGCAGCTGAAGTAAGTAGTATGATGGTGGAGATAGTCATTTGGCCATCGCTCAGTCCAAGAAAAGTAGTTGATTTTTAAGGAGACAAGAATTATAAGGAGGTGATTGGCCATTCTCTGCAGTGACATTGCGTTTTGTTGTTTGATAGATTCAGTTGTATTACCATCCAGTGTGTATACATGGGAATTACCATGATTATTATACTGCTTGCATAATCGTATTCATTCATGAATTATGGGTTGGCTAGTTGAGAAGTGTACATTGTCGATGGGAGGATATTATGTAGATAACGTGTGTTCGAATTATTATGTTAAGTTACATGCATAGCATTTATGGATGGAAAAAGATATTTGTGGTTTGATTACTTGCATTACTCTTTTTTGTTTTTGGATGAAGGAATTCAATCAAAATAGAGTAAGAAAGGGAGTGTACAAACAAAAATATTGATGGTGAAGGACAGACGTAATATGTAAAGGCTTACATTTGCCAATTTTGTTTGATTAATGTAATTCAGGTATTCAGAAAATAAAATATTTGTATTCAGGGAGTAAACCTACTCATTATCAATTTTGGATTATCACAGCTTTTCATTGAAGAAAATGCATCCAGTTGTGATATGATAGCACATGACTCTTATTATTGTCATACAAGTATTGTGTACACAGTGATAATTGCTACATTTTGTGGTTCAGTATGTGAGTTAATTACCACTTCTGTTACCTTTACTTCTCTGCTTTCTGGGCTTTTTTGCAATTTTTGATTGATCCAGTCTAATTAAAGGCCTAATTTTCTGTAACTGATGCCTTGTGATATATCTTTATTGGTGTGGATCTAACATATTGGATTGAACACATTCATTCGCCTACAGAAACCCACTTATGACATTTGTGATGTGGTTGTTTGTGCTTACATGCATGTGTGTGTGTGTGTGTGTGTGTGTGCATTATGTATGTCTGTATACAAATGCATAGTTGCACAGAAAGGAAAGTACACCATATAAATATTTGAAAAAAGAAAAGTGACTTTACAATAATTGCAGTTGCCCATACAAGATACCGGTAGTAACCCACAATATGTTTTGCTGCAAGAATTATGTACAATAATAATATATCTACATGATTCTTGAGAATTCAGCTACATACTATACGTATCATGGGAATAAATAGGATAGTGGCAGAACTATAAATGGGTTATAAGATTGTATTTGCAAGTTCTTTCATATGTATACACAAATATAGTAGTTTGTAATAGGTGTATTTAAGTATAATTACTAGTATGCTGGTATTGCTAGTTATATTGTCAATAACTCTCATTATCACAAAATCACTATGACATGTTGGCCATTTTATTGTGTAATGGCTAATAAAAACCAGAAGTCAGAGGTCTGTCAGAAGTAACCAAGGGAGAGACTGTGTAGAAGGGGGATGTCCCTCCTCCCATGTTACAAAAAAAAAAAAAAAATTACACTTTTAGGTGTGGATTGTGTGATCTACTGCATACAAAATGTCATAGTTTGGCTTATTCTCTTGGAAAAATAAAAGATTATCCAAAATGTAACTTTAAAAAGAATCTAGACGTACTTGCTCATGCATTGCGCAGCTCTGATATCACAATACCCATACCTTTGCCATGCACATTCAGCAGTAATAAGCACTCTACACACATCCAGTCACTCAGTTAATTGTCAACAACTTCCACCAATTAGTTTTGCATACATCTGATTGTGAAACTCAATCCCTTTAAAAAAAAAAAAAAGGCAGTTGATATTTCTGTACTAGATTCAAGAATCTGTGTGGATTACATCTGTTAAAGTTTGAGGTGTTGTGTCAAACATAATAGCATATGACCTTTAACTCGTGCAAGGGAACAAATTTTCGCACCCAGTAGAGATGATGCACACTATTCAACTTGGCTTCGCTTTGTTGAATTAAGCACCTCTATTTTTCGCCTTGTGCGAAATCTTGTACCATTCGCACTCATGACCATTCCCTGTTGGTATAACATCTCTCTCTTCCTTTCTATCTCTCACTGAATATCAATCCTGCTCTTAAAGTCAAACATACCATGTAGATCCTGATTTTGTTTAGTTGAATTGTTGGGGTGTGTATAAGAGACGTGAAAATACACAAATTTATGTATAACAAATTACTTTCTCCAAATATAAATCTTTCAGCAGTGTGTATGAAATTGAATGGTTGTACTGCATCCAGAATCGATGTGAACTTTTACATTCAAGAGGATTCTGGATGTTTCTAGACGGCAAAAAAAAATTTCTGTCACTATTTGGCCATCTACTCCCATGCAGTTGGGGTTTGTTATCCTGACCTACACATATCTTTACATCTTGTACCAAGACTAACTTTGGGTTCCCCCACCTGTAGATGCAGAGTTGTGTAAATTTCAGAGATATTGTATAGAATCTCTTTGGTACCTTTACATTCAAGCATGTCTGCATGTTTCTAGGCAGCAAATGTATTTTCTGCCATTATTTGGATCATCTAATTTCATGCATTCAGTGATTATCATCCTGAACCATATACCTTTAATATATCACATCTCGTGTAAAGACTAACATTGGGTTTCCCCGCCTGTCGAAGCAGAGATGTGTTCTTTTACATTAAAAAAAAAATGTTCTTTATGTTCCTAGACTGCAAAGGTATTTCTCTCAATATTTGGCCATCTTTCATGTAATTTTGGGTTGTTACCCTGATCCATATTTTTTCATGTTGTACCAAGATTCACTTTGGGTTTTTCACCCAGTGCAGATAATGATTTGAAGGGTGGCACTTTTGGCTTGTGATAATGCTGACCTTTGCACTATCTTTTCAATCATCATTAACATATTCAAAAAAAAAAGAAAAGAAAGAAGTGATGACTAGCATTCGAAAGAGCCAGTCATCTGTGAAACCACCAGCAATAAAACCTCTTCCCACAAGAGTGTTTGCACTCACTAATTTTTTTGGCACATCATTGCATCCAGATATGTACATTTTCATCATGCCGAAGAAATGACTGTGAAAAAGACGTAATTTCAAGCACATTGTTCAGTTTGATCTTTTTGAGTCGGTTTTCAACAACGTATTCTATAGGGCCTACTTGGTGCATCAGGGAGGCGCAGGTAAGTGCCGTTCACATTGTGCATATATCTCAGGCTGTTATAGAATGGGTTAAGAAAACTCTGCAGTTCCATTGCTTGAGAGCTAAGTGTTTTCTGGCAAGGAGTTTGATATCAAAAAAGCAATTATTACAATCGTGGACACTCATCACTGGGTTAGTCATGTACTGAAAGTATGCAACAAGAAAAAGGAAGAGCATAGAGAATGGCTATTCAAAAGTAGTATGCTGGATTGACATGGCACATGACTTGGCCAGTTATTTGGTTTGGAACCTTTCCTTGTTACATCCACACAAACTCTTCTTTGTGGTTCTTTGTTTGTCCCCCCCCCCCCCCCCCCCCGAAAAAAAAAAATCCATCTTGCAATGAAAGAAATGTTAAATTCCCATAGGTTAAAATGCAAAGGTGAGTCGGGACATGATGACTTATCTTGTTAACCTGTTGAGGATGAGTCCCTAGTATACTCGGGCAGGGGTCTATGGGAAATGCATGTTGTAGCAAAATTAGCCCGTCCTCAACGGGTTAAAAGCGGATTCTTGTCGTATCTGCCTTTGCTGTAATGGGAGGAGATAACCTGTTTTATCATTACATGCCATCAAACATTATCAGGCAGTTTTATAAGTATCATCTGCCATCAACTCATCATATGTCTTCTGTCAAAAGGCATCCAATCTCATGATTATGTAACTCCTTGATAGCTAGATCATGAAGGTGTATTGGCTGCCACTTTAGGACAACGATACACTGTCACCTTCTTACTTTTCTCAACAACTCACCAGGCTGAAATATGAGGCACATTATGCTCTCATGGTGGCCCTTAATTCTCTGGGCTTGTAACCCTCAGCAAGTATAAAGCATTACATGACAATACATATATTCCCATAGCCATTCAGTAACATGTATGAAACAAATGTGAGTACATGTGACTCCTGTCATAAAGAAGTTCTTGGGACCATCAGTTTTTGTCTTTTCATCAAAATTTCATTATAGCTGAACAAACAAAGCATATTATCATATTGAGCAGCTAAAAAACATATTTGCAGGTTCTTGAAATTTTGCTAAGCAATTGTTGTTAAACCCATTCAAAATGTGCAGAGTTAATTGTGCAGATATTTTCACCAGTTTTAGAATTCGTGCTAGCCAGAAGTAGTGCGAAATACTGCAAATAATGTACCACAATAATTTCTGCATGTAGTTACACTTGGTCATAATTTTGGGACCTGAATTTTTCCTTCATTGCAACAAGATTTTTGTTATAAACATGTTCCTATGTGACGGGAGTGATGTGTGTATGTATGTATTCACTGGTGGTGACTCTCAGATTTCTTGTACTGGTATGTGAAAAAAAATGAATCTTGAGACAAATGACATTGATCTATTCTCTGCTGCAGAACTATCATAACCAGCTTTCTCATGGAAGACCAAGAAGCCAACCCTGGACCTGTGGGTCCAGAACCAACAACACCTACCAAGCAACTCCCAGTCCCAGGTCTTCTCAAACTCCGGGAGCTGGCCATCAACAAGGGCCAGATCACCCTAGTGGAGGAGAAACAACTACAGCGGACAATATCAGACATGTTCTACATTCTGAACAAGAAGGTCCACAGTCTGCAGTTCCTGAATGCAGTGAGGAATGTTACAGGTGAGCAAAGATGAGAGAGGAGTATGAAACAGATCTCACGTGGTGTGAGACGAGTTCTTTCTACAGAAACTACCTTTCAACAAGTGTTATGCATGCACTTCAAATCTGAGTACAGTTGAACCTCTCGTATCCGGACAAGTGGGGACTGGGGCTCATCCGGATAAGGGATTTGGCCGTATACGGGAGACTCAATGCTTTATACACGTACATATACATACACAAGTACTGATGTAGCCCATTGTAGTACCACATGTAGTAATGTGTATACTGCAACCTTTTCATCGTTACACTCAGTAACAGACAGCTACATTACCTAATACTGTACCGGGCCCAAGGTAAAAAGTGATAGCGCATTGCGATTGGGTTGCTCTCTTCCCCACACTCTCTCTCTTTGTGTGTGTACTGTGTGTGAACAATTTTTGAGTGTTCAATATCATTCGTTGCTCAGCCAATGACTCGAAACAATGCATGTCTATCTAGTCATATCGACGGCTGTGTATGGACCTATTTATGTGGCAATGTGATATGAGAGGACTCAAGCGCATAATCTGTCCATGTTCTTGCGATGATTTGGGATGTTTGGGGATGTTAAAATGTCTGAAGGACATCTGTCTTATTTTCTCCAAGGACTTAGGGTTAGGGTTGTGATACTTTTTTATAGGTTTAGTTTGATGTGAGGATCAGGATCAAGGTTAGGATAATGTTTGCAGGTAGAATTTATGTTTGGCGTGGCATGCAAATTTTTCATAGGAGCAATTGTCGATGGTGCAAATGTCATGGAACCTTTGATAATACATGTATGTAGGTGCTTGTTGATGAACCTCATGAGAGACTGGGGTTAACCTTCAGCTCTATTACTGGCATCTATTATTAAAGAAAGATATCCTTTCAAATTGAGAGGATGCGAGATACACACCCATATAATGAAAAATTTGGATACAGGAAAAATGATCATGTTCAGCCTAACAAAAGGATACGTGAATACTTTTTCCACACCAACTCAATACTGCTTAAGTGTTTACAGCGTCAGTGTGATGCTGTGTTCCTATGATATATGCAAATGCAAGTAATACCCGTTTCAGAAGATATTAAATTATCATGTTAAGATGACATCAAACATTTTTTCCAGTATGATTTTGTGACTATATGGTCTTTGCATCCCTAGGACTGATGTACTACCGTTCCTTCAAAATAGGTAAGGCAATGCAGCTATGGCTGCAAACAGTGGAGTGTGACCCCCAGAATCTCAATGCCCTGCAGGACCTGGCAACAGCATACAGGAAACTTCATAACAACAAAGAGGCGATTGAGTATGAGCGCAAAATCAAGGAACTCCAGGAGAATGCTTCAGACGAAGACAGGCGGCTGATGATGGCTCGCTGTCAGCTGGAGCAGGCCTATGCCCAATTCAGGGACCTCCCCACAGAATCCGGGATGGGGGTAGAGGGGCGCAAGAAACAGGTGGAGAGCTATGAGGAAGGGCTGCACTTGGCTGGAAAGCTCTATGATGAAGAGCGCCATCAACGGGAAGGCAGAAGCTGGCTCCTTTATACAGCAAAGGCCCACGAGAGACTCGCTGACGAATTCCTTCGTATTGGACAGCACACTAAGCAGTTGAAGGCCATTGAGAAAGCCATTGAAATACTTGATGATGTCCTGCAAAAGTGTGAGCAAAACGATGTGTTTCGGGCAGAGGTGTACTATTTCATGGGCAATACATTTGACAGAAATGAGGGAAGCATACAATATGAGGTTACTCTCCCAAAAATTTTAGCTGAAAAGTACAAAAGGGAATGGAATGATCCATCTCTGAGCTACGAAAATGCTCTTAAGCTAGACCCTGATAATATATGGATTTTAAGTCAAAGAGGAATCTTCTGGTCAAAAAAGAAAAGCAATGATAAAGCACTCAAATACCTGAATGATGCCATAGCAGCTGCTGACAAGCCAGGGGAGGATAACCACATAAAAAGATCGTGCTGGAATGCCCTCTATCACAAAGCCAAGATAAACATGAAGGAGGCACAATGCACACCACCACCCAAAGATTCATACAAATTACTACAATCGGCCAGGCAAGACTCAAGCAGGGCAGTGGAGTACAACTTCAGCCCCGCTTTTCTCACTTTGAATGGAGAAGTGCTTCACCTACTAGCTAAGCACCCAGACACATCGGAAAAAGATGCAAAGGCGCTCAGAAACACTGCCCTACAGAGATTTTATGAAGCTTCAGCATGTAACATCAGCCAATCCATGTCATATACTCATCTGAAATGGGCAGACTTTCTCATGGATGATGAACAGGATCTCCCTTCAGCGACAGAGACTTACAAAGTTGCTTTCGAAACAGCCCGAGACAAAAAAGGGGGTTACAAAGTCCATATAGCCTCACAGCTCCTGTGTGCCATGCTTCAGAACTTTGCAAATGAGAAAAACCCTGGCTATCTGCTAAAGGAGCTTGCATTCTGGTTCACATATATCTACCATCACTGTCAGCCAGCATGCTTTTACTTCAAAATGCTTCTTTGGGACAATGCTTCTGAAGTGCTTGATGTCATGGAATGCTTGGTCTGCCAGACTCCTCTGCCCAGGGATGAGATGTGTCTCTATGAAGAAATGATTCAACCTGCACTGAAGGACTTCAGCAACATGTTGAACAATCGCAAATTCAAATACAGCTTACAGAAGCAGAACTGCACAAAGTTTGAATCAAGACTGAAGAACCTCATTCAAGAGAATAAACAGAACATCAACAATTGTCCAGTGGTACCAAAGAGTCCGATGGCTGCATCCCCCAGGGATCACCACCCACCTCCTGAACACCCTCTCGCTGAGGGTGTGGAATATGATTTCTATATCATCTACGATACAGGTGACTACACAGTGGAAGGTTGGGTAGAGTTCTCTCTCCTATCTGGTCTTGAGTGCCCCTTCTACGGCCTGAAGGGTTGCTTTGACAAGAGGGACTTCCGACGTGGAACAGGGAGGCTACAGGAATGGACATCAGCATTGACTCAGAGTGCCTATATTCTCATTGTACTCACCCCCAACATGAGTCTTGAATGTATGCACTTGATAAAGATGTCACAAGGATTCGAGAGGAAAGATATCATTGTCATCCAGCGGCAAGTCGCAAAAGTGCCCAGTCTGTTGCACAGATATCGCAAATTTGACTTCAGTGTGTGGCCAAACATTCCCAAATTGGCACAGCACATTATGCCTTGAAAAAACAATTTACTCACTTGAGAATTACATCAGCCGATCTCAGCTACAATTTCAGTGCCTGTATTGATACGGCATGTTGTCTTATTTTTGGCATGTAAGAATGCCTTTTTTTTCTTTTTGGTATAAATTTTATCAAGCAAAATCATCTTTTTTACATCACCAAGATGTAGTCTTTGGCCGCATAGTAGGTTGATCATAAGAAATAAAACAAAAAACTACATCAATACTTCATATAAATATCTGAACTCATCAACACGATCAGTGTTTTGAAGACAAAATTATTTCTCACAGCTTCCAATAAACTCACACATCCTGATAATTATCATCTTTTAAGACAGACAAGAGGATAATTATTTTCTCCATTATAACATGTTATGAATGAGAATTGAACCAGAGTGTGTTTGACTGATGCCTTTACATACTGAATTGAAGCTTGATTTTTGTCAGAAGTCATTGTTTTACCTGTTTGTGGGGAATTATTTGATGTTCATTGTTCCCAGTACTAGTAATTCTTTTAGTCGATTGAAAATGAGTTTATCTCTTTTTTTCTTGTATTGCTAATTACTTAAAATATATACCTGAGATGATATCCCACAGCATTTTGAAACTTTCTGCACTATCTTAATAAAATGCATACTTTATTGAATTAGACAGTACTAGATTTTGAAGACAGATGAAAACTTTACATTCAAAACAACGTAATTTACCTCCTGTCGTTAATTACTAACTTTGTCTCAACACATACCAACTTCTGAATCTATGAATCTTTACTTGATTATTGCACATACCTTGAAGTTAATAGCCATTAGGTATTTTGAAACTGAACAGAGCATGACTACCATAAAACTCTGAGGCATGCAGCATTAACAAAATAGAGTTAAGATAGTCTGAACAATTTTGCTCACAATCTTCATTCATCTTTACATACTTGTAAGTATGTTTCTTTTTATTTCTCTCTCTCTCTCTCTCTCTATACGTTTGTGCTCACACATAACAATTGGTCAATAGAAAAAAAAACACAAATACAAACATCTGTACAAATAGGTTACAGATGTTGTATACATGTAGGAAGCACATTTTACCTTAATCCAATCTGCACTGATCCCACGGAGGAACTTTATTTCTTCTGGGTGTATCTCTTTTGTTTTGTTGTTGTTGTTGTTTTAGTGTGTATGTAGGTAGGCCTATAATATATGTGTGTTTTGTGAGATTGTATACAATGTATGGTTGAAGGGGGGGGGGGGTATAGGCATTGGGAAGAAAGAGAAATGAAAGTGATTGCTGTTGGCAAACAAGGAACTAATCAAAAGGAAGTTTTGCTGCCAGAATCATGTACTATGTATTCAGCTATATGCATATCAGGGAAATAAAGAGGGGGAGTGGCAGAACTGCGAACTATAAATAGCTTGATACAGTTATTACAACTTCAAGCTCACATATTATAACATCATTATCATAATTATCAATAACATTTTTCATATAATCACTGTTTACACTACCGGTACTGAATTTTATCATGATCACAATGCACTTGTTTTTTCTTTTGATTGTTTTTTTTTTTATAAGATGTTGATTGCTTCATAGCAATTTTTATAAAGGATATAAATCCTGTGAAATCTAAGTTGTGTCTAATGTTAATGATATCTAGTAGCTACTAGTAGTTATTTGTAACATGCTACCTGTATATCACCTATGTAGTCAATGTGAAGTAGATACATTGCACAATTACAGAAAATGGTACAATTTATGTATGTATACAAATGTACAAGACAGAGAAAACTAATAAACAAAAACAAGGAGGTGACAATCTTTTTTTTTATATTAAAGTCAGCAAGCTAAACATACATTTATGTCTTTTATGTCTTACATGTATATACCATTTTGATTAATTTTTTTGGTATTACTGTCTGCTACTCTCCTTAAATAAGTGTAGAAATAACATTACAATGTAAATTGTGATCTATTGCAATCAGAGGACAACAGACACTTCGGTCTTCCTCTCTCTATTTTTACCCTTTGTAGATCTGACTTTGTATAAATACATAGGAGTTGCACTGTAGATATTCATGTCAGAAAATGCCAAATGCACACCTTGCATTTCATTCATTCATTTACATGGGATATTTCTCACTGCTGCATATGAAACTCTATAGATGTATCGCAATATGATACCATGTGTACTTCATATTCATTCCGTGTTCTGTATGTTTCCTGCCAGCAAATGGCATTTCCGTCAGTATGCGGCCATGTACTTCCTTGTAGGTAAATGATACTCGGTGAACGCATTGTACATGTGAACCTTGTGCACATAGCATTTACTGTGCAAACACCTACACCCTGGGGGCTTTTCATGTGTGAAAACAAAGATTTCAACTCCTTGCATTTAACTACAATGGTGTTACAATATGAATGCCCATTTCAGGACCCCATGCTGAAGACTGACTTAGAATTACAGTCTAGCAAATTGGCCATGACTTAGAAATATTAAGAGTAAAGTGTGAAAACGAACACATTTCCAGTCTCAAAATGTTGTAAAAAGTTAATTGGCAGTTGTATATGTTCTTTCCAAGATATAAACAATTTATTCATGTTATTCCAAAACAACAAAATAGAATAATAACAGAAGCAATGGAAGATGGAAGCAGGTAACACATTTTAGGTAGTTGTTAGGTTGTATGCACCACAGTAGATTGCTGAGTATGTCTATGTTCATATTTCGTAGTCTTTTTTTCTTTTTCTTTTTTTGCATACAACTGTACATTGTAGTTGGTGGGGGAAAGCATTTAATGATTGGAATGCATTTATGCACTTGGATCTTGAAAGTCTCACCAGATCATTCAGGCCATGATGATTGCCTGGTTAGGTTTGTAGCTTTAAAAGATTAAACTTATTTTTTTTTTAATCCTGCATGTGTTTACACAGATACATACCTGAAGCTTTTGAGGATAGCAGTTTTGTGATTATGCTTTGAAATTTGCATATTCCTGAATAAAAAATGAAGTAGAGGATAACATCATTGCATTTGGGTGATTTTTTTTTGCATCGAAGTTGGATTCATTTTTTTTTTACTGTATTTAACTGGACACAACAAATTAAACGTCTGTTGCACAGTTGTTTCAAGATGTGGTTATTAATCATACCCTCTTAACTCGTTGAGGACGGTTTGATTTTGCTACAACACGCTTTCCCCATAGACACCTGTCCGAGTATACTCAGGACTCGTCCTCAACAGGTTAAGTTACACCCTTTTAATATTCTTTCCTTTACATCTTACCAGAGATGTATGGAGAAGGAGAAAGAAAAGGAAAGATAAAAGAAAGGTAGAAAATCATTTAAATATCACATTTACACTGTGTCCCATGTCCAACAGTGAACCCAAAAGCAGGAGCTGCACTGCCATTTTAAATGATGTGTGCAAGTGAGCAGTACAATGTTTGTACCCAGTCCTTTTTTTTAAGCATTCTTTGGCAAGACTACATATTTTGGGACTTCAGATGAACTTTGATATGAAGTTTTAGAGGGACAAGAACACTCATTTGAATATAACAGCTGGGATAGCTCTATAAAAATCTTCTTTTTTTTACCCACGCCGATGAAAATCGGCAGGGGGTTATGTAAAGGGTTCCGTATGTTTGTTTGTTTGTTTGTTTGTTTGTTTGTTTTTTTGTTTTTTTGTTTGTTTGTTTGTTTGTTTGTTTGTGTACAAGATAACAAGAGAACGGGTAAACGGATTTGCACGAAATGTTCAGGGAATGTTTGGATAATGACAGGAAAGAATCGATTAGATTTTGGTGATAATCGGTTGACCCTTGCAAATTCTGTGTGACCTTGAAGTTTTGACCCCATAGTATAGTGACCATTCCGAAAATTTCCCGTTTCTCACTTTGCGATTTTCCGCTACCATACGAAGACATAAACTCCCCAACGATCCGACTTCGCTGCTCAAATGTTCGTAAGAATTCCGAAATTTACGTTTAGGCCTATTTGAGGGACTATGTCCTTCTAGATTTATGAAAGTTCGTTCTCCGTCATCACAAACTGGCCCGTATTTTGATGATTTTTCAAATTAACATTGATTGTTTTTTTCGTTGGAGGAGCATTTTGCTCGGTCGCAGTCACACTGCACGATATGCGTGCTCAATGTCAATGCGTGTGCAAGGCCGCTGAAAATGCATCGCGCTCTACACTGTTGGTGCAAAATTGCACCGGGGACGTTGCGGCGCTCGTTGGTGGCCGAATACTGGTGCAGTAGACATTTGCATTCAACCCTTGCATTGAATAATTCCCGTAGACACTAATCATAGGGGTAATTGCCTAGGGGGTACGTAAATTTTGTTTTTCTTTTTTGCTTTTGTGGATACCATCAAAGATCGTACACTCATACGACCTTTGATATTTGATGATTTTTCAAATTAACATTGATTGTTTTTTTCGTTGGAGGAGCATTTTGCTCGGTCGCAGTCACACTGCACGATATGCGTGCTCAATGTCAATGCGTGTGCAAGGCCGCTGAAAATGCATCGCGCTCTACACTGTTGGTGCAAAATTGCACCGGGGACGTTGCGGCGCTCGTTGGTGGCCGAATACTGGTGCAGTAGACATTTGCATTCAACCCTTGCATTGAATAATTCCCGTAGACACTAATCATAGGGGTAATTGCCTAGGGGGTACGTAAATTTTGTTTTTCTTTTTTGCTGTTTGTGGATACCATCAAAGATCGTACACTCATACGACCTTTGATATCATCACACTCTCGGCTTGCTATAATCAAAATATCCCGCAAGAAAACGGCGTATTTCTCGATTTTTAGCGCTTTTTCCGCGACCCGTCGCGTAGACAATACTCTTAAAACTGGACTTAATTCGCGCGCGCTTGGAAAAGTTCCGATTCTGCACTTTTGACGGTGGAATTTGGGATTTTCGATGGATTTTTGGAGGAGACTTAAGGACTTTCCTGTACGTGAATGAGTGTTAATACCGTATGTGTAATTATGTGATTTGCGTGTGATGTGACTGTAGAACCAAAGATCGTACACTTCAGTGTACGATCTTTGGTAGAACTCACTGGCTGGTGATAAAGCACACTGGCAATTAAGTGGCCGAATTCTGGTAGATGACCGAATGCACATTATGTTTACCCCGACTTTGTACTTAGGCGTGGGTCTGCCGCCTTTGACGGCCCCTCTCTAGTTTGTCTATAAAAATCTTTTTTCCTTTCTGGGGGGGGGGGGGGGGGGGGGGGTGGGGAGGGTCAAAATAGATGTGTGTTTGGAAGATGCACAGAATTTGTCATGATATCATATGAAGTGTTCACTATGAACTTTTGAGAATTCATCCAGTTAGTAAGTTAAGAAGTTCAAATAATGATTGCTTTTAACTATTCTTATTCACAATATTAATTGGTATGTCATTCTACTGATGTATTTGTATTCATTTTCTTTTTAGCTACCAAATGCATATATAAACAAAGAATCAAACAAACAAATTAAATGAAGTGAAAGAGTAACAGTATTGACCAGAACAATTTACTTGCAGACTGGAACATGTTTTTTGTTTTTTGTTTTTTGTTTTTTGTTTTTTTGTTTTTTGTTTTTTGTTTTTTTTTTGTTTTTTTTTTGGGGGGGGAGGGGGAAGGGGAGGTAAGGAAAACAGGACAGAATATCTCTGTCTCTCCAATACTTTAATCATTCATATTTTGATGGAAACACAAGATATACCTTTGTGAAACAAAACCCTGTTCATACCTCTACAAAAAAAGATAAAAATTTTGATCTATTTTCGATTTGAGTGTGTGTGTGTGTGTGTGTGTGTGTGTGTGTGTATGCATGCATTCAAATAGGACTGATTAGACAGAATATGAAGGACTAAAAACAAAAAAGAAAGATGATTGTCGAGGAAAAAGAAAACACTGAATATCTAACTTGTCCACATAGAATACAGGTCAGAATGTTGATTTTTTTAGCATTTTTTCCCCCTTTTTTTAAATCAGATTTTATCAGATTTATAAGATTATCAGTAAAAGACAGCTTGGGAGGTAAAATGGTATGTGAAAAGTTTCCTACTATAACTTTTTTTTTTTAGTTTTAAAATGTTTTAACCAAGTACCATGCTCCACATACTCTTTATAATCTTGGCTTTGCATAACAAAGAGTTTAACAGGAGCCACTGATACCAAAACAAAACCATTTGATCAATATACTGATAGGACACAAACCAACTATTAAAAGTTTAAGAACCAGCAAATAATCATTGCTGATACAAAACATACAGAAACAAACAAACAACAAACTGTCACATTTTTGTAAGTCAGAATAACATATGTTCACCACTAAGTCCAAAAACGGTATAAAATGCAAGGTTCAATAGAACTTTTGGGCTTTTATTGTATCTTGCAATCAATATTGGACCACAATAGGTGAAAAATAAAACAAACAAAAAAATTGTCAAAGAACATTATTATTGAACCTTCACAAGTTAGTACAGAGATGTCAGTCAAGTATTTCAGCTGCATGTGTACCCCAAAATTTGCATTTTGCCAAAATAGCTTGCTTGTTTGGAGTAATTTTGGGGCAACGCTATCTCTCATTATAAAGAATATTCTAAACACACACACACACACGCACACACACACGCACACAAACAACAACACAATCATGTGTGTGGAGTGGGGGGGGGGGGGAGCTAATGCACACTGGAAAAAGGAAATAACCCAACATCACCCAATCACCTGCAGTTCCCCTATTTGAAGCAAGGAGAGATCACAGAACTTTGTGGGTACGTGCATTAGACACTAGAGGGCATCCTACTGGTTTGGCATCATTTTTCTCTCTGTGGGGATTCCCCAAGTTTGTTTGTTTTCATTTTCTATCACGAAATCTTGACATCTTTCGACCTGTGATATTGTTTTGCTGCATATCTAGTTTGACATTTAAAGAAAAACATAAGATTTTGTCAACTAGAAAAGTGAGCATCATTGGAGAGTACAGAAGAGAGTTTCTGAGACAGTCGACTTGCTGGAGTAAATATCATCTCTAAAATGTCACGGCAGTTTGATCCCTGTGACAGCAAAATGTACCCCTGCTTTGTGAAAGAAAGCTGGTGCAAATTTCTGTATGCTAGGATGAAGACTGCAGAGATCACTCGGCACATTCATGGACACATGAGGGAAACTCGTACATGATTGAAATTTCTATAAATGTAATACAACAGATGGTGAGTCTTTCCTTCATTTTGATATTGAGCATAAATTCTTATGATTAATATGTTATTAATACTCTTATTTATCTTAGCCCAGGATTCCCTCTGCAATCTTATTTGAAACAAGACTAGATATATTTGTAATTACAGCCATGCTTACCAGTAACAGGACTACATAATCAATTTTTATTTACTCATGTGTATTGCATGTGTCCATTAACACTACAAGTGAAATATCAATTTATTTGATGACTTGTGAGAATCAAACACATAATTGTGAATAAATTTGGAAACATTCTGATTTTCACACTTCCAAGTGACCTGGGATATTAATGCAATGTCTATTTAAAGATAGATCAGATTTTGTGAAATTCAGCATAATTAATGTCATCACATGGACAAAGAAGAAGAAAAGAATCTGAGATATGTTTTTCAATACAGTTGGTTGGCTCTTTATGTTAGACCAAGCTCAGAGGTGAGGAAAGGGGAATAAAACCAAAATAGAGTATATTAAGTGAATGCAGGAATGTTTACAGTAGAACACATCATTGAAAGTTTGAGGAAAATCGGACAATCCATTCAAAACTTGCAGCCATCACTGGATTAGAAGAATATTGCAGTTTGTGACATCACACATGAAGAACAATCTTAAGAAAATTAAACATATTTTCACTTTTCTATCATAATGAAGAGCACTTGACTTGCCAGAAAATAATTCTACCCTTAATATGTCAGTTAAAAGTCAAGAGAATGTGTGCTTTTCATAAAAAGTGAAATTTTGTTGAATTTTCTTTTGATCATTGTACCATATATGTGACATCACAAATTGAAGTACATAATGTAGTCTTTTCATCCAGCTATGCTGCTCAAAAGCTTGAAAAAAAATTAACTTTTTGAACAGATTGTCCGATTTTCCTCAAACTTTCACTGATGTGATATAGCAATGTTGCTGCATTCAGTCAGTATACATGGTACTTGGGCTTCATTCCTTTCAACCCTGAAAAGACTTTGTGGGGGTCTTTTAGGTCCCACCTAGCACATAAACCACCATCACACAATGCAAAAAAGATTTTGGGCTTGTATTTAATTACTTTTTTTCTCTCAAATTTTGCACGATTTTTGTGACCAAGCTTGTGTACACCTGATGTTCGGTTACAGAGATACCTCATATTATCACATTGCATGTCACAAAGCTATTTTGTGTTTGTTTGTGTTTAAAGTGTATGAGTACGAAAAGGAATATTACAGATATTGTTAAAACTTCTCTTACAATGGGTTCTTCTTTTTTGTAAATTGTGAGTACAAGTAATAATTTTACATCATAAAGACAAAGGAATACATTAGATTAAAAACACACGAAAATATGATAATTCAAAACAAGGAGAAACAAATGAAATTGGAATAAAAAATATATATAAGAACAAATTTTGAGAATAATCAAACCATAAGTTCTTTTTTTCCCCCTGGATGCATGACACACTAAACATATTAGTAAATTGTCATTATCTATTTTTTTATATCATAAGCAACATCGAACAGAGTCATAACTTTCGGATGTTGTTCAAATTTGCATATTTGCATGATTGAATATATACAGATGTATGAACAAATTGATAATGTAATCTTCTAAAAATAATGACAAACATGCCAAAATTGGTTTTGATCAGATGATCAACAGCTGAAATCTTGGGAGAGGGCCGCCTTTTAGGTCCCCACCCAGTTTTTAAGGCTCCAAATAGCCCAGTCTTCTTAAGGTTAAGTTGGTGACCCTAATTCCTTGGCCTAAATTCATGAAGGTGGTACAATATTGAAACTATGGTTTAACCCTAAAAAGGCTGGGGGAGGGGGGTTGAATCAACCTCCCTCAACATTTTTCGCGTATTCCACTGCGCTTAATTTTTTGACCGCACCATTCACTGACTTTTCACTTTCAAGTCTCGCACATCTTTAGACACCATTTTCGCGAAAATCGCGCATACCGTTACGACACTGCACAACCTTTTATGCATGCCTGTCAGACCGAAAATAGCTCAAAAACATGATTTTGTGTAAAGTCTATGCCAATGGAGTTTTCTCACCTTGTTCATAAAGATATGATTATTTTTACTTTCATAGGCTGAAATTGATTAATTTTAGCATAATTATGCTTGAAAAAGGTTCTGTCATAAATTTTGTGGAAAAAAATGATAAAACAAAAGGTCAAAAAACAAAGAAATACATAAGAAATTCATGGATGAATTAATAGAATAAACAGGAATTTAAGTTTGATACAAGATTTTTTTTTCAAGTACATTGTTAGGAATGCTACAAAGAATGTTATCACCAAAAATTAGGATTCTAGAAGCTTTACTTTCTGATTTAGAGCAAAATGTATGATTTTATGGATATATTAGCATAACTGATACAATTGAAATTTCCATGTCTTATTGAATAGTGTGGTAGATTACGCCACAGGTAATGCATGTGCCAATTTTCATGGCGATTGCGCGATCGATGGCAGAGATCGGGGGGGGGGGGGGGGTTGGGTTTGAATCAAACCCCCTGCGCTGTAATGTTATCATGTTTATCCTGCCGCAGACTGGTACTGTGTATGCCATATATTTAGCAAAGTCTAATTTTTCGCAAATAGGGACTTCCTGACAATTTTGCGGGTAGTTGAATTCCGTCATGGAGTACAGCAATGGGCAGAGAAGTGAATGCATGCACATCACACATTCACGTCAGGATCAGAATTGATATTTTTGCCTGTTTTAAAACTTATGAATATCATCCGACTGCAAAAACTGGCTGACAAAAAAATAAAACCCCCACAAAATATATGATGCATACAGTATATGACTGAACCAAATAAAAGATATGTTTTAGAGGAGGTTGTAGTGTACAGTATGGGCTGCTTTTATTGGCTGCTTCTTTCTTTGTCTTTCTCAATTTCAGGACAAGCAGCATGGCATGCGCAGTACCCGTAAAAGCAGACAACACATGCGCAGATCTGGACCTCCTCTCCAGTCTAACCTCAAGGATGTCCCACTTGACGGTAGATCATGGCAATGGTAGACAACAATTAAGCCCTCCGGTTCCTGGCCTCCTCAACTGCGATCTCATTGTTAACTCTGCATCCTTGACAAGTGAACAGAATACCCAGGCAAGGCGAAAGCTCAACAGGAAGCTGCCCCTCCTACAGAGAGAGTACAGGGATCGTCCCATTCGGCATGCTGTCCGAAACTATATTGGTTTGCTCTATTACCGTACAGGGAAGAAATACGAGGCCATAGGATGTTGGGAGGAGACAGTCCAGGAAGATCCGACCAATCTAAATGCCATGGATGATCTTGTGACAGCCTATCGCTTTCTAAATCGATACAAAAAGTCCAAAGAATGGGAAAAGTCCTTACAGGATGTCAAACAAAAGTTACAGGATGATCCGGGTGAGAGGCAGATGGTATACGCCCGATGCCAGGCGGAGCAGGCTTATGCTGCCCTTTGGGACATCCACACAAATACATGGATAGGACATCAGAAAATGAAGAGAAAAGTGGAGCTTTATGAAACTGCCCTGCAATATGCAGGTTCCTGTATCTCAAAGGAGGAAAAAGAAGACTGGCATTTGGGGATTGGGCAAGCCTATGAGCGCGTGGCCCACATGTACTTTCGTGCAGGTCCAAAATGGCATGACCAGTACCTGTGTTCGATGGACAAAGCTGTGGAACATCTACACTTTTGTTTGACTTCCGCTGACCACCCATTTCTCAAAATGGAGGCCTGGGGGGTCATGGGAAATGCTCTCACTCGTGACAAGAGATTTCACCCAAGCTCTGTACCAAGCTTTATTGCCACACACTACTTGGTAGAATGGAAGGATCCATCTCTGTGTTATGAGAGAGCTCTTGAGCTTGATCCCACTAACCCCTGGATAAAAGGGTGCTACGGGAATCTGCACTTGAAGTATGGAAGGTACGGTGATGCCTTGAACATCCTGAATGAGGCTATCAAGAAAAATCCAACCTCTGATTCCTGGTTTGCCTACGACAGAAGATCACATGTGTATCAATATTTGGCAAAAAAAACTAATGACCCAAATTTGAAGAAAAAATATTTGCGGAAGGCAGAACAAGACTCCAGCAGAGCAGAAAACTTCAACCCAAATCCAAGGACCCGTTCCACCTGCGGTGAGATCAATCACAGTCTAGCTACTACGAGAACTACAGATGACAAGAAGAACTCTACCTACACAAAAGCCCAAGCAATGTTTGCTGAGTCCTTAGAAATCCAGGATGGACAGTCGGTGAGTGATGTTCACTTCAAGCAGGGTAAATGTCTCCTTGAACAGGACAGGTGGTCAGCAATCCAGTCATTCAAAATGGCATTTAGTACATGTCCCGATAACACTGCCTTCCACAAAATCTTGGCATCTAGATACATCCTTCCAAGCATGCTGGATGAATACAAGTCACAAGGCACTCCAAATAACCTCCGTGCAGAGATGGCCTTTTGGGTCATTGAAACAGAATCACAGCACAAGAGTGTAGAAGTTTTTTCCATCTTAGGAAATTTGGCTAGGAAATGGAAGCACCAGAAGGAGGTTCTTGATATCATGGAGTACTTGGTGAACAAGCCATCCAACCACCACGATACTGATGCCCTGATTCAAAGAGGGCTTGAGACACTTAAAGAAACGCCATACCGCCGGTCAAACTATAAAAGACTCTGTGAACTCTGTGAACTGCAGAGGACGCAAAAACGAGGAGTAAACAAGACTCTGCCTGACTCGCCCTTGCCCGATCACAATGCACCACAAACAGCCAAAAATTCTGACCACACATACGACTTTTTCGTCATCACAGCTGATGAGGACACCCTCTGGGTGCAGTACAAGCTCCTTCCAGCTCTTGAGTGCCCTCTGTTCTCCTTGAAGGGATTCTTTGCAATGCGGGATACACTTCTTGGCAGACTAACTCTCGAACAGTTGTCGCAAGCCATCAAAGATTCTGCACATGTTCTTATTGTCCTCACTCCAGCATTAAAAGATCACAATAGAAGTAAGCATCTTATCGGGATTGCACTCCAGGGAAAAGACGAACAAAAGGTGGCCATCTTACTCCTGGAGGACACAGGCATTCCTCCTCATATCAGCCATCTCAAAAAATTCAACTTTTGTGGGACTGACTTCACAACCCCACACTGGTTCAACTTGGCCAAGTTTCTCCTTCCCAGTGATGAGGAAGCATTGCAACTGATGAGCAGTGGTTAGTCATCTCTTATGTGAAAAACAAAAAGTCACAAATCACAGGGCTGCATACTACCCATTTTTTTTTCTACTGGTCTGAACTGTCTGCCAGACCAGTAGGTTCCCAGTTTTTCAATCTTTTACTGGTCTATTCCTGGAAAAGTTACTGGTCTGACTGTGATTTTTACTGGTCAGGGACCGATGGACCAGTGCCAGTGTGCAGCATTGCAAATCACCAGTCACGTTGTGGTAGAATTAAGAATCAAGTGCATTCGGCAAGGGGGAAGGGGATCTATAGGTGGGCTTGTGAACAGAACAATCATATCCTGAGAAATCATTTCATTTACGTAGCAAAAATATCACTCCACACAATCTGTGCTCCCTCAAAAAAAAAAAAAAAATCATCTCAGAGCTGACATGATAATGATGATGATTACATCTTGGAGCTGATGTAAAATAGTAGTATATAGAAATGCATATCAAGATATCCCTGGTATTTTCCTGAAATTTGTTCTGAATGGGCTGATTGTTTAGTACATGTATAACATAGTGTCCTCTCAGTTTACCATAACATCTCTAAGAAAACAAGTTTAACTTTGCAACTGATTGAAAAATTGCCCATTACAGCTATAAATAAGCACAGATTATTCAGTGTTTAAGTAGTAGCCATGATAAAAAAAATCATGGGCATACATACTCTGGTTGGAACTGAACCTATAATCTCCTGATTACCAGACACGTGTCATCCACTAGACTATTGAGCTTCTGCCCCATACATGTGTACCAGACCCCAAGGGTGCTTCATAGAGAATTTACATCAGTCTTTAATTTCCAAGATTGACTTAAATCTAAGGCATGCCGATTTTTGTCTTCAATGATATTTTAACTTCCTAATGAAAATTTAAATTTTGGAAACATTTTCATGCAAGCATTTACTTCACCATAAAGACCATGCAAACCTTCAGGCAACATATTTCTAATTCACCTCTGCCCATAGTTTTAACCAGAAACTCTCAAAGCAAAGTATATTTGTATAGGGCCTACTATTCAATTATAGTTAAACTATAATTATATAGTACACACATGTTATTATGATGCACTTGAAATGATGGCATACTGCCCTCCATACACTTTGGTTTCATTGATCCAGAAAGTACAATACCAACACCTATAACTTTCTATAGAGCAGGAATCTTCATACCAGAGAAAGTTTTGCTTGTTTTGTTTTGTTTTGTTTGTTTGTGCTACATTAAGTGCAAAGGTCTAAGAAATGCTAGGATGTGTTATTTTGTTCCTTCTGTATTCAATTTTTTTTTTAAATGGATATCATATCCAAATCTGGATATAAAGATAATGAAAACTTCAGAGAGAGCTTTTTATTGACCCTGATCCAGAGTGCGGTCTATGCATTGGTTGAAGAAATCGGCAATATCTCAGCATTAGGGGTCACTTAAGTACATATCATCAAACTGATTTGCATGTAATACACATGTAAAATTTTACAAAAACAAATTTACAAATTACAAATTTTTGAGTGCTAAAATGTTTTAAAGGGAAGCAGTCCTGAGATTTTCACTGTACTGATAATTAAGAAGAGTAAAAAATATAACCTTTCACCAATTTATACGCGTGGACATCAAAAATTGTCTCAGTACGCGATTTTAAAAGAATAATTCCTGCAAGCGATCGTGTAAGAGCCTGCCAAAAGGTGCAACGTCATTGATGCCCTACTCTCAAGTCGACAGCCGTGCCTCAGAAAACCAATTTAAGTGTTCAAAATTATCATATCTGATTTTTTCATAAAATGTGACAATATGTGGTTTTATTATTTCAAACAAAATATTTCAAGCTTATTTATATATACAATTAATATAGAAATAAATAGTAAACATGTATTTATAAATAACTAGGGATGACGAGCAGAACACCGCTGGAAAGAGTTGTGCATCGATGACGTATGACTCTCCGCCAAGACTTGCTCATTTGCAGAGTCACACTTTTTTAACCGAAATGTACGAGCTTAATTGGTGATTTGAAAGTTTGTTTTTGATGAAAGTAGTTCATTGGAGGTACCAACAACAACATATTTTTTTACATTTCGTGAGGACTGTGTCCCTTTAAGCAAGAATCATGTTCCATATTCTCTTTACAATCTTGGCTTTGTACAATAAAGAGTTTAACAGAAGCCACAGATACCAAAACAAAATCATTTGATCAATAGGCTGATAGCACACAAACAAACCTTTAAAAGCTTAAAGACCAGCAAATAATGCTGATTTTTCTAAAGCCTCATTTCTAAATGGCATAATTTGCATATTAAGCAAAGAATCATAGCTGGTACAAAACAAAGAGAAACAAACAAACGACAAACTGTCACATTTTGGTAAGTCCAACTAACATATATTCACCACTAAGTCCAGACATGGTTTAAAATGCAACTTTCAATAAAATTTTAGGGCTTTTATTGTCTCTTGCAATCAATATCGAGCCTTAATAGTTGAAAAACAACCAAAAAATAAAAAAATAAAAAAACATTATAATTTGACCTTCACAAGTTAGTAAATAGATGTCAGTCCAGTGTTTCAGCTGTTTACCCAAAAAATTTCATTTTGCCAAAATTTCAATAGCTTACTTGTTTGGAGTATTTTTTTGGGAAAAGCTATCTCAATAAATAGAAAATTCTAAAAAGAAAAAAAGAAAGAAAAAAAAAGCACGGGGGAGAGGAGGTGATGCACACTGGAAAAAGGAAATAACCTGACAGCCCCTAAAAGTACACTTTTATTGTGGATATGCAGTCCCCTATTTGAAGCAAGGAGACATCACAGTTGAATGTATGTGCATTTGACACTAGAGGGCATCCTACTGGTTTGGCAGTGTGTTTCTCCAAAAAAACTTTGGGGAATCCCAAAGTTTGTTTGTTTTCATTTTCCATCATGAAATCTTGACATCTCTCGACCTATGATATTGTTTGGCTGCATATTTAGTCTGACATTTAAAGAAACACAGAAGATTTTGTCAACTAGAATAGTGAGCATCACTGGAGAGTACAGAAGAGAGTTTCTGAGACAGTTGACTTGCTGGAGTAAACATTATCTCTCAAATGTCACGGCAGTTTGATCCCTGTGACAGCAAAATGTGCTACTGCTTTGTGAAAGACACCTGGTGCAAATTTCTGTATGCTAGGATGAAGACTGCAGAGATAACTTGGTACATTCATTGACACATGAGGGAAGCTCGTACATGATTGAAATTTTTATTGTAATACAACTGATGGTGAGTCTTTCCTTCACTTCGAATTTGAGCATAAATTCTCGTGATTAATATGTTATTAATATTCTTATATACAGTATCTAAGCCCAGGATCCCCTCTGCAATCTTATTTGCAATACAACTGGATTTTGCAATTACAGCCGTGCATACCAGTAACACGACTACATAATCAATTTTTATTTCATCATGTGTATATTGCCTGTGGTTCGGTGCAAAAATGGCAGAGGTAAAAATGGCAGGGGTAAAAATGGCAGAGGTAAAAATGGCAGGGGTAAAAATGGCAGGGGTAAAAATGGCAGAGGTAAAAATGGCAGAGGTAAAAATGGCAGGGGTAAAAATGGCAGAGGTAAAAATGGCAGGGGTAAAAATGGCAGAGGTAAAAATGGCAGAGGTAAAAATGGCCAAGCATTTTTCAAGTTACTTGAGTGTCCCATATTTCTCCACGTGTCCCATTTCTCCCCGGTCTCCCCCGTGCTTTATTTCAGAATGGCAGAGGTAAAAATGGCAGGGGTAAAAATGTCAGAGGTAAATAATTATGTCAGTGGTAAAAATGTCAGAGTTAAAGTTGTCAGTGGTCAAAATTCTAGAGATAAAATTGCCATTGATAAAAATTTAGTTGTTGAAATGCAAGAGGACGAGGACGCTTGATGTCCCAATCCCCCAAAATTAGGGGTTAAACAAATCATTAATTACACGAAAATGTTTTATATATAAAGGGGTATCACTAAATACTCTTAGTGGGGCAGCTTAGGACACCTATCGTGCATTTTGTGATACAAGCACCAAATTTGGCACAAATGTACATTAACATATTGCAAACATTTTCAGATACTGGGCCACTTGGAATTCTCTCTTTATGTCCTCCATATTGGATTTCAAAATGGTCGCCATTTGAAATCTACAATTGCGAATATCTCTGGGTCTCATGGTGCTATTGGCCTGATTCTGATGTGTTCCTGGATTTACACCCATGCTTTGGGGCAACAGCTAAGTTTGAAAGGCATCAAACATTTACATTTTTTCGCCTGCGGATTCGTTCAACAATGATTGAAAGAAATCCCATGGCAAACTATCGGTTTTTACTCTCACTGAACAGTCTATTGCTAAAGTTCGTCTCCAGTCTTAATAGGCATAAGTTTGTAAAGTGACCACAAAGTGTTCATTAAACATTTGTTTTTGCGCCATGTGATACTTGAACAATGTAATAAAATATTTTGCAAGAGCTTACTTATGTCTGCTGATACATCTGCTGTAGTTTGTTTTTTGCATTTTGTAATTTTACTTCTACATTATGTCGTGATCAGGCCTTGTGAGATAAATAGGCTCCTACGAAACCTGAATGTTTTCGTAGGAAAACCCGTTGACTGTAACGTAAGCCAGATATAAATAATTTCTAAGTCCAGAATTATTTAGCATGTAACAAACCTAGCGGATTTTATACAATTCTGATATTCACCATGCATTATGATGATGGCATGTAACCATCAGGAGGTAAACTATAATCATCAAGAAGGCGAGAGAACCTCTTTGATATAACAGGCAAACTCCACAACACCATGCTGAAGGGCATAATGCTTATGAATATATCGTAGTGCAAAATGAACTTATATTCATTATTCATGAAACTTTATGATACCACAGTTTCCGGGTTTCACCCCGAGAACAACATGATAACAACATGGTATACAATCCGATAAAGTAACACTAGCTGCCCTAGATTTTTAATCCTTCATTGTGTGATGACAATTAAAGATGTTCATTATATAGCATGATTAAAGGAGAAATATCTATATTTCCAAAGAAACATAATAGTACGTTATCCGTTAAGACAGACTGAAATATGTCGTGCCCCACACTGCGCATCATTATTTTTTCAAATTAAAGATGTTCAATGTAAATGCAATTTTACTAATAGCTGGGCTCAAAAGTTATATCATCTGTGATTAAATATTTGCTAAACCAGGTACTTCACAGTATATTGTTTTCCAATAGGTGATCTTCAACCATACAGACAAGAAAAAGTCCACACCCCGCATTAAAAAAGAGAAGAAAAATGCATGTCTTTCCAACAGTATGGTTTTACGGGACGTAATTTGCCAGTGGTATCATATTCACTTTTCCCCATTTTCTGTGTATCAATAAGAATGATCTGTATTCCCTCCTGCGTTCACATTGCTGAGCAACTATTAAAAACTGTTCACTATCAGAAGTCATAAGACAATTCACTGTGTACCTGCTTCTGATGTATCATCAGAATGTCATGCTGTATCAAACTCAGAATAATGAGAGTGCTCTAATCTTTTTAAAACATAATTCAATAAACATTCTTCAAATCTGCAGTTTGGATTTGATAATTCGATGAATACAGTTTGCTCTGGCTAAGTTATCATTCAAAACCTCTTCATACATTTATCTCCGATGAAACGATATGCTGTCACATGATCATGTTTATGTCGCTGCAGATTGGTACTGTATACGCCATATATTCAACAAGTCTATTTTTTTTGGCAAATAGGGACTTCCTGACAACTTTCCGAGCAGTTAAATTCGTAGTCATGGAGCACAGCAATGGATAGAGAAATGAATGCATGCACATTACACATTCACGTCAGGATCAGAATTGATATTTTTGCCTGTTTTAAAACTTATGAATATCATCCGACTGGCAAAAACTGGCTGACAAAAAAATAAAAACCCCACAAAATATATGATGCATACAGTATATGACTGAACCAAATAAAAGATATGTTTTAGAGGAGGTTGTAGTGTACAGTATGGGCTGCTTTTATTTGCTGCTTCTTTCTTTGTCTTTCTCAATTTCAGGACAAGCAGCATGGCATGCGCAGCACCTGCAAAAGTAGACGACACATGCACAGATCCAGACTTCCCATCCAGTCTAACCTCAAGGATGTCCCAGTTGACCGTTGACCACAGCAATGATAGACCACCATCAAGCCCTCGGGCTCCAGGCCTCCTTAACTGTGATCTCACAGTTAACTCTGCATCCCTCACAAGAGACCAAAACACTCAGGCAAGGCAAAAGCTTAAAAGGAGGCTGCCACTCCTACAGAGAGAGTACAGAGATCGTCCTATCCGGCATGCTGTCCGTAACTTTATTGGTGTGCTCTATTACCGTACAGGGAAGAAAGACAAGGCCATAGAATGTTGGGAGGAGACAGTCAGGGAAGATCCAACAAATCTGAATGCCATGCAGGACCTTGCGACAGCCTATCGCTTTCTCAGACAATATAAAAAGTCTGAAGAATGGAAAAGGAGCTTGCGGGATGTCATACAAAAATTAGAAGATGATCCAGATGAGAGGCAGATGGTATACGCCCGATGCCAGGCGCAGCAGGCTTATGCTGCCCTTTGGGACATCCACACAAATACATGGATAGGACATCAGAACATGAAGAAAAAAGTGGAGCTTTACGAAACTGCCTTACAAAATGCCGGTTCTCTCATCTCAAAGGATGAAAAAGAAGACTGGAATGTGGGCATTGGGCAAGCCTATGAGCGCATGGCCCACATGTACTTTCGTGCAGGTCAAAAATGGCATGACCAGTACCTGTGCTCAATGGACAAGGCTGTGGAACATCTGCACTTTTGTTTGACTTCCGCTGACCACCCGCTTCACAAGATGGAGGCCTGGGGGGTCATGGGAAATGCTCTCACTCGCGACAAGAGATTTCACCCAAGCTCTGTACCAAGCTTTATTGCCGCACACTACTTGGCAGAATGGAAGGATCCATCTCTGTGTTATGACAGAGCTCTTCAGCTTGATCCCACCAACCCCTGGATAAAAGGGTGCTATGGGAATCTGCACTTGAAGTATGGAAGGTACGATGATGCCTTGAACATCCTGAATGAGTCTATCAAGAAAAATCCAACCTCTGATTCCTGGTTTGCCTATGACAGAAGAGCACATGTGTATCACTGTTTGGCCAAGAAAACTGATGACCCAAATTTGAAGAAAGAATATTTGCAGAAGGCAAAACAAGACTCCAGCAGAGCAGGAAATTTCAACCCAAATCCAAGGACTCTCTCTGCCTGCGGTGAAATCAATCACAGTCTAGTTCCTACAAGAACTACAGATGACAAGAAGAAATCTACCTACACCAAGGCCCTGGCAATGATTGCTGAGTCCTTTGAAATCCAGGATGGACAGTCAGTGGGTGATGCCCACTTTAAGCTGGGTAAGTGCCTCCTTGAACAGGACAGGTGGTCAGCAATCCAGTCATTCAAATTGGCATTTAGTACAAGCCCCTATGACAATGATTTCCACAGAAACCTGGCATCAAGATACATCCTTCCCAGTATGCTGGAGGAATACAAGTCACAAGGCACTCCAAATAACCTCTGTGCAGAGATGGCCTTTTGGGTCACTGAAACAGAATCACAGCACAAGGCTGCAGAAGTATTTTCCATCTTAGGAAAATTGGCTCGGAAAAGGGAGTATCAGAAGGAAGTTCTTGATATCATGGAGTACTTGGTGAACAAACCATCCAACCACCAAGATACTGATGCCCTGATTCAAAGGGGGCTTGAGACACTAAAAGAAACACGCTACCAGTGGTCAAACTATCAAAGACTCCGTGAACTGCAGAGGAGGCACAGACGAGGAGTAAACAAGACTCAGCCTGACTCACCCTTGCCCGACCACAATGCACCGCAAACAGCCAAAAATTCTGACCACACATACGACTTTTTCGTCATCACAGCTGATGAGGACACCCCCTGGGTGCAGTACAAGCTCCTTCCAGCTCTTGAGTGCCCTCTGTTCTCCTTGAAGGGATTCTTTGCAATGCGGGATACACTTCTTGGCGGACTAACTCTCGAACAGTTGTCGCAAGCCATCGAAGATTCTGCACATGTTCTTATTGTCCTCACTCCAGCATTAAAAGATGACAATAGAAGTAAGCATCTTATTGGGATTGCACTCCAGGGAAAAGACGAACAAAAGGTGGCCATCTTAATCCTGGAGGACACAGGCATTCCTCCTCATATCACCCATCTCAAAAAATTCAACTTTCGTGGGACTGACTTCACAACCCCACACTGGTTCAACTTGGCCAAGTTTCTCCTTCCCAGTGATGAGGAAGCATTGCAACTGACGAGCAGTGGTTAGTCATCTCTTATGTGAAAAACAAAAAGTCACAAATCACAGGGCTGCATACTACCCATTTTTTTTTTCTACTGGTCTGAACTGTCTGCCAGACCAGTAGGTTCCCAGTTTTTCAATCTTTTACTGGTCTATTCCTGGAAAAGTTACTGGTCTGACTGTGATTTTTACTGGTCAGGGACCGATGGACCAGTGCCAGTGTGCAGCATTGCAAATCACCAGTCACGTTGTGGTAGAATTAAGAATCAAGTGCATTCGGCAAGGGGGAAGGGGATCTATAGGTGGGCTTGTGAACAGAACAATCATATCCTGAGAAATCATTTCATTTATGTAGCAAAAATATCACTCCACACAATCTGTGCTCCCTCAAAAAAAAAAAAAAAAATCATCTCAGAGCTGACATGATAATGATGATGATTACATCTTGGAGCTGATGTAAAATAGTAGTATATAGAAATGCATATCAAGATGTCCCTGGTATTTTCCTGAAATTTGTTCTGAATGGGCTGATTGTTTAGTACATGTATAACATAGTGTCCTCTCAGTTTACCATAACATCTCTAAGAAAACAAGTTTAACTTTGCAACTGATTGAAAAATTGCCCATTACAGCTATAAATAAGCACAGATTATTCAGTGTTTAAGTAGTAGCCATGATAAAAAAAAATCATGGGCATACATACTCTGGTTGGAACTGAACCTATAATCTCCTGATTACCAGACACGTGTCATCCACTAGACTATTGAGCTTCTGCCCCATACATGTGTACCAGACCCCAAGGGTGCTTCATAGAGAATTTACATCAGTCTTTAATTTCCAAGATTGACTTAAATCTAAGGCATGCCGATTTTTGTCTTCAATGATATTTTAACTTCCTAATGAAAATTTAAATTTTGGAAACATTTTCATGCAAGCATTTACTTCACCATAAAGACCATGCAAACCTTCAGGCAACATATTTCTAATTCACCTCTGCCCATAGTTTTAACCAGAAACTCTCAAAGCAAAGTATATTTGTATAGGGCCTACTATTCAATTATAGTTAAACTATAATTATATAGTACACACATGTTATTATGATGCACTTGAAATGATAATGATAATGATAATGAATAACATTTATATAGCGCTTAATACTGATGTTTCTAAGCGCATCAAATCAAAAATAATATATATAACGTAAAAACAAAATACAGCATTATGTACATATTATGATAACGACAGCAACAACAACAACAGCAAAATTAAGGTTGTGTAAACAGATGAGTTTTCAACAATGACTTAAACCTATCAACATTTTCAGCGTTACGAATATAAAAAGGGAGTTCATTCCAAAGAAGTGGGGAAATAACTGAAAAGGCCCTATCACCATAACGTGTACAGGTGCGGGGACCACGTGATAATTGGAGAGCGGAGGAAGAACGAAGAGAACGGGTTGAAGTGGAGGAGCGGAAGGAAATTAAATCTTTAAGATAAGATGGGGCAAGATTATTACATATCTTGTAAACAATAAGGAGGATTTTAAAAGTGATACGTTGATGGATGGGGAGCCAGTGGAGGGATTGGAAAACTGGAGTAATGTGGTCAGATCTTTTTGTAAGGGTCACAAGCCTAGCAGCTGTATTTTGAATTCTTTGAAGTGGTGCAGTACTTGAAGCAGGGAGACCAACAAGAAGGGAATTGCAGTAGTCAAGATGAGAGGAAACAAATGCGTGAATGAGACGTTCCGTGGAAGACTGATCCAATAATTTACGTATTTTACCAATTTTACAAATACCCCAAGCAGCAGAACGACATGAATTCTTAATATGTTGTTGAAAGTTCAGATGCTTATCTACAATAACTCCGAGATCTCTGACGGACTGAGAGATGGGGATAGTACTATCTTCAAAGGAAAATTCTGTTAGAGAGCTACCCCGCCTGAACTGAGAATGAACATATAAAAATTCCGATTTAACACAATTCAATTTCAAATAATTATCGTGAGACCATTGCTTGATATCATCAACGCATCTACTAAGCTTACAGAGTGCTTCGACTTGGGTATTTGGTTGTATGATTATGTAGATTTGAATGATGGCATACTGCCCTCCATACACTTTGGTTTCATTGATCCAGAAAGTACAATACCAACACCTATAACTTTCTATAGAGCAGGAATCTTCATACCAGAGAAAGTTTTGCTTGTTTTGTTTTGTTTTGTTTGTTTGTGCTACATTAAGTGCAAAGGTCTAAGAAATGCTAGGATGTGTTATTTTGTTCCTTCTGTATTCAATTTTTTTTTTAAATGGATATCAGATCCAAATCTGGATATAAAGATAATGAAAACTTTAGATAGAGCTTTTTACTCTCCCTGATCCAGAGTGTGGTTTGTGCATTGATTGAAGAAATCGGCAATATCTCAGCATTAGGGGTCACTTAAGTACATATCATCAAACTGATTTGCATGTAATACACATGTAAAATTTTACAAAAACAAATTTACAAATTACAAATTTTTGAGTGCTAAAATGTTTTAAAGGGAAGCAGTCCTGAGATTTTCACTGTACTGATAATTAAGAAGAGTAAAAAATATAACCTTTCACCAATTTATACGCGTGGACATCAAAAATTGTCTCAGTACGCGATTTTAAAAGAATAATTCCTGCAAGCGATCGTGTAAGAGCCTGCCAAAAGGTGCAACGTCATTGATGCCCTACTCTCAAGTTGACAGCCGTGCCTCAGAAAACCAATTTAAGTGTTCAAAATTATCATATCTGATTTTTTCATAAAATGTGACAATATGTGGTTTTATTATTTCAAACAAAATATTTCAAGCTTATTTATATATACAATTAATATAGAAATAAATAGTAAACATGTATTTATAAATAACTAGGGATGACGAGCAGAACACCGCTGGAAAGAGTTGTGCATCGATGACGTATGACTCTCCGCCAAGACTTGCTCATTTGCAGAGTCACACCTTTTTAACCGAAATGTACGAGCTTAATTGGTGATTTGAAAGTTTGTTTTTGATGAAAGTAGTTCATTGGAGGTACCAACAACAACATATTTTTTTAAATTTGGTGAGGACTGTGTCCCTTTAAGCAAGAATCATGTTCCATATTCTCTTTACAATCTTGGCTTTGTACAATAAAGAGTTTAACAGAAGCCACAGATACCAAAACAAAATCATTTGATCAATAGGCTGATAGCACAAAAACCAACTTTTAAAAGCTTAAAGACCAGCAAATAATGCTGATTTTTCTAAAGCCTCATTTCTAAATGGCATAATTTGCATATTAAAGATAATAAAAAGTTTTGGTACCTCAAAAGTTTCCTTGAATTTCCTTGTCTTAGTTTGTGTTTCAGGTTAAAGTACCTTTCATATAACTAACACTGTGAGACTTACTCGCCCCAAAGTGCTCTCATGTCTTAGTAATCATGCAATTAACTGCGACCAGCAGCCCCATACACATAGCGTAATCGGGCTTCGCATTGTATCATTCAGGATCATGACAGATTTAGTATCGCAGGATAAATGTCAACTTAAAATCCCAAAAATTCTTCAATTTGAAGACTTACTGATTAAGGTGAAGTATTGAAAACAGGCTTCGGGCAACGTTTGGTTCTGCCTATAGTCCCTTTCTGTTCGAATTGATGACTGAATGTGACTCGGTCAAGAGGACCTTGGGAGAGCTACCATACACTGAATACTACAGCCAGTGCATGCGAACACATCACATGCGCACAAATTTCAAAGCCATCAACGGATAAGATGTTTGTGTGCGCATGCGCTGGCCGTAGTAGTCAGTGTATGTAGCTCTCCCAAGGTCCTCTCGACCGAGTCACATTCAGTCATCAATTCGAACAGAAAGGGACTATTGGCAGAACCAAACGTTGTTCGAAGCCTGTTTTCAATACTTCAACTTAATTGGTAAGTCTTCAAATCGAAGAAATTTTTGGATTTTAAGTTGCCATTTACCCGCGATACTAATTCTGTCATGATCCTGAATGCTACAATGCGAAGCCCCATTACGCTATGTGTATGGGGCTGCTGGTCGCAGTTAGCTATGCGTACAATGGGCTGCACGCTGGTGGTCGCAGTCAGTGGTTTCGTACAATATTTATCGACGCCGTACGGCGACGGCTCTGGTACGAAACCATTATTGCATGATTACTAAGACATGAGAGCACTTTGGGGCGAGTAATTCTCACAGACAACGTACTTTAACGTGAAACACAAACCAAGACAAGGAAATTCAGGGAAACTTTTGAGGTACCAAAACTTTTTATTATCTTTAAGCAAAGAATCATAGCTGGTACAAAACAAAGAGAAACAAACAAACGACAAACTGTCACATTTTGGTAAGTCCAACGAACATATGTTCACCACTGAGTCCAGAAATGGTTTAAAATGCAACTTTCAATAAAATTTTAGGGCTTTTATTGTCTCTTGCAATCAATATCGAGCCATAATAGTTGAAAAACACCGTACGGCCACGGCTCTGGTACGAAACCATTATTGCATGATTACTAAGACATGAGAGCACTTTGGGGCGAGTAATTCTCACAGACAACGTACTTTAACGTGAAACACAAACCAAGACAAGGAAATTCAGGGAAACTTTTGAGGTACCAAAACTTTTTATTATCTTTAAGCAAAGAATCATAGCTGGTACAAAACAAAGAGAAACAAACAAACGACAAACTGTCACATTTTGGTAAGTCCAACGAACATATGTTCACCACTGAGTCCAGAAATGGTTTAAAATGCAACTTTCAATAAAATTTTAGGGCTTTTATTGTCTCTTGCAATCAATATCGAGCCATAATAGTTGAAAAACAACCCAAAAAAAAAACCAACATTATAATTTGACCTTCACAAGTTAGTAAATAGATGTCAGTCCAGTGTTTCAGCTGTTTACCCCAAAATTTTCATTTTGCCAAAATTTTCATAGCTTGCTTGTTTGGAGTATTTTTTGGGGCAAAGCTATCTCAATAAATAGAAAATTCTAAAAAGAAAAAAAAGAAAGAAAAAAAAAGCATGGGGGAGAGGAGGTAATGCACACTGGAAAAAGGAAATAACCTGACAGCCCCTAAAAGTACACTTTTATTGTGGATATGCAGTCCCCTATTTGAAGCAAGGAGACATCACAGTTGAGTGTACGTGCATTCGACACTAGAGGGCATCCTACTGGTTTGGCAGTGTGTTTCTCCAAAAAAAACTTTGGGGAATCCCCAAGTTTGTTTGTTTTCATTTTCCATCACGAAATCTTGACATCTTTCGACCTATGATATTGTTTGGCTGCATATTTAGTCTGACATTTAAAGAAACACAGAAGATTTTGTCAACTAGGAAAGTGAGCATCATTGGAGAGTACAGAGGAAGAGTTTCTGAGACAGTCGACTTGCAGGAGTAAATATCATCTCTAAAATGTCACGGCAGTTTGATCCCTGTGACAGCAAAATGTGCTACTGCTTTGTGAAAGACACCTGGTGCAAATTTCTGTATGCTAGGATGAAGACTGCAGAGATAACTTGGTACATTCATTGACACATGAGGGAAGCTCGTACATGATTGAAATTTTTATTGTAATACAACTGATGGTGAGTCTTTCCTTCACTTCGAATTTGAGCATAAATTCTCGTGATTAATATGTTATTAATATTCTTATATACAGTATCTAGCCCAGGATCCCCTCTGCAATCTTATTTGCAATACAACTGGATTTTGCAATTACAGCCGTGCATACCAGTAACACGACTACATAATCAATTTTTTTTTGATCATGTGTATATTGCCTGTGGTTCGGTGCAAAAATGGCAGAGGTAAAAATGGCAGGGGTAAAAATGGCAGAGGTAAAAATGGCAGGGGTAAAAATGGCAGAGGTAAAAATGGCAGGGGTAAAAATGGCAGGGGTAAAAATGGCAGAGGTAAAAATGGCAGGGGTAAAAATGGCAGGGGTAAAAATGGCAGAGGTAAAAATGGCAGAGGTAAAAATGGCAGAGGTAAATAATTATGTCAGTGGTAAAAATGTCACAGTTAAAGTTGTCAGTGGTCGAAATGTCAGTGGTCAAAATTCTAGAGATAAAATTGCCATTGATAAAAATTTAGTTGTTGAAATGCAAGAGGACGAGGTAAAAGTGACATATTCTTTTTCTTCATGTTTCTGACACCTTTCTCGCAATACGCGCTTTTCGTGCCTTCTGAAATAAAGCACGGGGGAGACTGGGGAGAAATGGGACATGGGGAGAAATATGGGACACTCATTTAACTTGAAAAATGCTTGGCTAGTCAACAATCGAATTATATCAGTAAAAAGATGAGCCTCGGTACACCTGAAAATGGACATATTATAACCACTATACAGCTCTACAGGTATAGTCAGTAAAATATCAAACTTACTATAGATCTGGTAGGTCCTATACTATGTTAATAGGCATTTTAATAAGTGTGCAAACTTCTGAAAATAAAATTGCTTGATAACAGACATGCAGGTATGAAAAATTGGCAGGGATCTTTTACTGTTTCTGTTACCACTGGGAGCCATTTAATAGGGCAGTGTTACATTTCTCCCCGCGACATGTAAATCCTACTTTGGTCATGATGGTTATCCAATTTCTCTCCAGGTTGTCTCATTTCTCCCCGCTTGATGTCCCAATCCCCCAAAATTAGGGGTTAATCAAATCATTAATTACACGAAAATGTTTTATATATAAAGGGGTATCACTAAATACTCTTAGTGGGGCAGCTTAGGACACCTATCGTGCATTTTGTGATACAAGCACCAAATTTGGCACAAATGTACATTAACATATTGCAAACATTTTCAGATATTGGGCCACTTGGAATTCTCTCTTTATGTCCGCCATATTGGATTTCAAAATGGTCGCCATTTGAAATCTACAATTGCGAATATCTCTGGGTCTCATGGTGCAATTGACCTGATTCTGATGTGTTCCTGGATTTACGCCCATGCTTTGGGGCAACAGCTAAGTTTGAAAGGCATCAAACATTTACATTTTTTCGCCTGCGGATTCGTTCAACAATGATTGAAAGAAATCCCATGGCAAACTATCGGTTTTTACTCTCACTGAACAGTCTATTGCTAAAGTTTGTCTCCAGTCTTAATAGGCATAAGTTTGTAAAGTGACCACAAAGTGTTCATTAAACTTCGAGATATTTGTTTTTGTGCCATGTGATACTTGAACAATGTAATAAAATATTTTGCAAGAGCTTACTTATGTCTGCCGATACATCTGCTGTAGTTTGTTTTTTGCATTTTGTAATTTTACATCTACATTATGTCGTGATCAGGCCTTGTGAGATAAATAGGCTCCTACGAAACCTAAATGTTTTCGTAGGAAAACCCATGGCTGTAACGTAAGCCAGATATACATAATTTCTAAGTCCAGAATTATTTAGCATGTAACAAACCTTGCGAATTTTATACATTCTGATATTCACCATGCATTATGATGATGGCATGTAACCATCAGGAGGTAAACTATAATCATCAAGAAGGCAAGAGAACCTCTTTGATATAACAGGCAAACTCCACAACACCATGCTGAAGGGCATAATGCTTATGAATATATCGTAGTGCAAAATGAACTTATATTCATTATTCATGAAACTTTATGATACCACAGTTTCCGGGTTTCACCCCGAGAACAACATTATAACAACATGGTATACAATCCGATAAAGTAACACTAGCTGCCCTAGATTTTTAATCCTTCATTGTGTGATGACAATTAAAGATGTTCATTAATAGCATGATTAAAGGAGAAATATCTATATTTCCAAAGAAACATAATAGTACGTTATCCGTTAAGACAGATTGAAATATGTCGTGCCCCACACTGCGCATCATGATTTTTTTTAATTAAAGATGTTCAATGTAAATGCAATTTTACTAATAGCTGGGCTCAAAAGTTATATCATCTGTGATTAAATATTTGCTAAACCAGGTACTTCACGGTATTGCTTTCCAGTAGGTGATCTTCAACCATACAGACAAGAAAAAGTCCACACCCCGCATTAAAAAAGAGAAGAAAAATGCATGTCTTTCCAACAGTATGGTTTTACGGGACGTAATTTGCCAGTGGTATCATATTCAATTTTCCCCATTTTCTGTGTATCAATAAGAATGATCTGTATTCCCTCCTGCGTTCACATTGCTGAGCAACTATTAAAAACTGTTCACTATCAGAAGTCATAAGACAATTCACTGTGTACCTGCTTCTGATGTATCATCAGAATGTCATGCTGTATCAAACTCAGAATAATGAGAGTGCTCTAATCTTTTTAAAACATAATTCAATAAACATTCTTCAAATCTGCAGTTTGGATTTGATAATTCGATGAATACAGTTTGCTCTGGCTAAGTTATCATTCAAAACCTCTTCATACATTTATCTCCGACGAAACGATATGCTGTCACATGATCACGTTTATGTCGCTGCAGATTGGTACTGTATACGCCATATATTCAACAAGTCTATTTTTTTGCAAATAGGGACTTCCTGACAACTTTCCGAGCAGTTAAATTCGTGGTCATGGAGCACAGCAATGGATAGAGAAATGAATGCATGCACATTACACATTCACGTCAGGATCAGAATTGATATTTTTGCCTGTTTTAAAACTTATGAATATCATCCGACTGGCAAAAACTGGCTGACAAAAAAATAAAAACCCCACAAAATATATGATGCATACAGTATATGACTGAACCAAATAAAAGATATGTTTTAGAGGAGGTTGTAGTGTACAGTATGGGCTGCTTTTATTTGCTGCTTCTTTCTTTGTCTTTCTCAATTTCAGGACAAGCAGCATGGCATGCGCAGCACCTGCAAAAGTAGACGACACATGCACAGATCCAGACTTCCCATCCAGTCTAACCTCAAGGATGTCCCAGTTGACCGTTGACCACAGCAATGATAGACCACCATCAAGCCCTCGGGCTCCAGGCCTCCTTAACTGTGATCTCACAGTTAACTCTGCATCCCTCACAAGAGACCAAAACACTCAGGCAAGGCAAAAGCTTAAAAGGAGGCTGCCACTCCTACAGAGAGAGTACAGAGATCGTCCTATCCGGCATGCTGTCCGTAACTTTATTGGTGTGCTCTATTACCGTACAGGGAAGAAAGACAAGGCCATAGAATGTTGGGAGGAGACAGTCAGGGAAGATCCAACAAATCTGAATGCCATGCAGGACCTTGCGACAGCCTATCGCTTTCTCAAACAATATAAAAAGTCTGAAGAATGGAAAAGGAGCTTGCGGGATGTCATACAAAAATTAGAAGATGATCCAGATGAGAGGCAGATGGTATACGCCCGATGCCAGGCGCAGCAGGCTTATGCTGCCCTTTGGGACATCCACACAAATACATGGATAGGACATCAGAACATGAAGAAAAAAGTGGAGCTTTACGAAACTGCCTTACAAAATGCCGGTTCTCTCATCTCAAAGGATGAAAAAGAAGACTGGAATGTGGGCATTGGGCAAGCCTATGAGCGCATGGCCCACATGTACTTTCGTGCAGGTCAAAAATGGCATGACCAGTACCTGTGCTCAATGGACAAGGCTGTGGAACATCTGCACTTTTGTTTGACTTCCGCTGACCACCCGCTTCACAAGATGGAGGCCTGGGGGGTCATGGGAAATGCTCTCACTCGCGACAAGAGATTTCACCCAAGCTCTGTACCAAGCTTTATTGCCGCACACTACTTGGCAGAATGGAAGGATCCATCTCTGTGTTATGACAGAGCTCTTCAGCTTGATCCCACCAACCCCTGGATAAAAGGGTGCTATGGGAATCTGCACTTGAAGTATGGAAGGTACGATGATGCCTTGAACATCCTGAATGAGTCTATCAAGAAAAATCCAACCTCTGATTCCTGGTTTGCCTATGACAGAAGAGCACATGTGTATCACTGTTTGGCCAAGAAAACTGATGACCCAAATTTGAAGAAAGAATATTTGCAGAAGGCAAAACAAGACTCCAGCAGAGCAGGAAATTTCAACCCAAATCCAAGGACTCTCTCTGCCTGCGGTGAAATCAATCACAGTCTAGTTCCTACAAGAACTACAGATGACAAGAAGAAATCTACCTACACCAAGGCCCTGGCAATGATTGCTGAGTCCTTTGAAATCCAGGATGGACAGTCAGTGGGTGATGCCCACTTTAAGCTGGGTAAGTGCCTCCTTGAGCAGGACAGGTGGTCAGCAATCCAGTCATTCAAATTGGCATTTAGTACAAGCCCCTATGACAATGATTTCCACAGAAACCTGGCATCAAGATACATCCTTCCCAGTATGCTGGAGGAATACAAGTCACAAGGCACTCCAAATAACCTCTGTGCAGAGATGGCCTTTTGGGTCACTGAAACAGAATCACAGCACAAGGCTGCAGAAGTATTTTCCATCTTAGGAAAATTGGCTCGGAAAAGGGAGTATCAGAAGGAAGTTCTTGATATCATGGAGTACTTGGTGAACAAACCATCCAACCACCAAGATACTGATGCCCTGATTCAAAGGGGGCTTGAGACACTAAAAGAAACACGCTACCAGTGGTCAAACTATCAAAGACTCCGTGAACTGCAGAGGAGGCACAGACGAGGAGTAAACAAGACTCAGCCTGACTAACCCTTGCCCGACCACAATGCACCGCAAACAGCCAAAAATTCTGACCACACATACGACTTTTTCGTCATCACAGCTGATGAGGACACCCCCTGGGTGCAGTACAAGCTCCTTCCAGCTCTTGAGTGCCCTCTGTTCTCCTTGAAGGGATTCTTTGCAATGCGGGATACACTTCTTGGCAGACTAACTCTCGAACAGTTGTCGCAAGCCATCGAAGATTCTGCACATGTTCTTATTGTCCTCACTCCAGCATTAAAAGATGACAATAGAAGTAAGCATCTTATTGGGATTGCACTCCAGGGAAAAGACGAACAAAAGGTGGCCATCTTAATCCTGGAGGACACAGGCATTCCTCCTCATATCACCCATCTCAAAAAATTCAACTTTCGTGGGACTGACTTCACAACCCCACACTGGTTCAACTTGGCCAAGTTTCTCCTTCCCAGTGATGAGGAAGCATTGCAACTGACGAGCAGTGGTTAGTCATCTCTTATGTGAAAAACAAAAAGTCACAAATCACAGGGCTGCATACTACCCATTTTTTTTTCTACTGGTCTGAACTGTCTGCCAGACCAGTAGGTTCCCAGTTTTTCAATCTTTTACTGGTCTATTCCTGGAAAAGTTACTGGTCTGACTGTGATTTTTACTGGTCAGGGACCGATGGACCAGTGCCAGTGTGCAGCATTGCAAATCACCATTCGGCAAGGGGGAAGGGGATCTATAGGTGGGCTTGTGAACAGAACAATCATATCCTGAGAAATCATTTCATTTATGTAGCAAAAATATCACTCCACACAATCTGTGCTCCCTCAAAAAAAAAAAAAAAAAAATCATCTCAGAGCTGACATGATAATGATGATGATTACATCTTGGAGCTGATGTAAAATAGTAGTATATAGAAATGCATATCAAGATGTCCCTGGTATTTTCCTGAAATTTGTTCTGAATGGGCTGATTGTTTAGTACATGTATAACATAGTGTCCTCTCAGTTTACCATAACATCTCTAAGAAAACAAGTTTAACTTTGCAACTGATTGAAAAATTGCCCATTACAGCTATAAATAAGCACAGATTATTCAGTGTTTAAGTAGTAGCCATGATAAAAAAAAATCATGGGCATACATACTCTGGTTGGAACTGAACCTATAATCTCCTGATTACCAGACACGTGTCATCCACTAGACTATTGAGCTTCTGCCCCATACATGTGTACCAGACCCCAAGGGTGCTTCATAGAGAATTTACATCAGTCTTTAATTTCCAAGATTGACTTAAATCTAAGGCATGCCGATTTTTGTCTTCAATGATATTTTAACTTCCTAATGAAAATTTAAATTTTGGAAACATTTTCATGCAAGCATTTACTTCACCATAAAGACCATGCAAACCTTCAGGCAACATATTTCTAATTCACCTCTGCCCATAGTTTTAGCCAGAAACTCTCAAAGCAAAGTATATTTGTATAGGGCCTACTATTCAATTATAGTTAAACTATAATTATATAGTACACACATGTTATTATGATGCACTTGAAATGATGGCATACTGCCCTCCATACACTTTGGTTTCATTGATCCAGAAAGTACAATACCAACACCTATAACTTTCTATAGAGCAGGAATCTTCATACCAGAGAAAGTTTTGCTTGTTTTGTTTTGTTTTGTTTGTTTGTGCTACATTAAGTGCAAAGGTCTAAGAAATGCTAGGATGTGTTATTTTGTTCCTTCTGTATTCAATTTTTTTTTAAAATGGATATCAGATCCAAATCTGGATATAAAGATAATGAAAACTTTAGATAGAGCTTTTTACTCTCCCTGATCCAGAGTGTGGTTTGTGCATTGATTGAAGAAATCGGCAATATCTCAGCATTAGGGGTCACTTAAGTACATATCATCAAACTGATTTGCATGTAATACACATGTAAAATTTTACAAAAACAAATTTACAAATTACAAATTTTTGAGTGCTAAAATGTTTTAAAGGGAAGCAGTCCTGAGATTTTCACTGTACTGATAATTAAGAAGAGTAAAAAATATAACCTTTCACCAATTTATACGCGTGGACATCAAAAATTGTCTCAGTACGCGATTTTAAAAGAATAATTCCTGCAAGCGATCGTGTAAGAGCCTGCCAAAAGGTGCAACGTCATTGATGCCCTACTCTCAAGTTGACAGCCGTGCCTCAGAAAACCAATTTAAGTGTTCAAAATTATCATATCTGATTTTTTCATAAAATGTGACAATATGTGGTTTTATTATTTCAAACAAAATATTTCAAGCTTATTTATATATACAATTAATATAGAAATAAATAGTAAACATGTATTTATAAATAACTAGGGATGACGAGCAGAACACCGCTGGAAAGAGTTGTGCATCGATGACGTATGACTCTCCGCCAAGACTTGCTCATTTGCAGAGTCACACCTTTTTAACCGAAATGTACGAGCTTAATTGGTGATTTGAAAGTTTGTTTTTGATGAAAGTAGTTCATTCATCTTACTCCTGGAGGACACAGGCATTCCTCATCAGATCAGCCATCTCAAGGAATTCAACTTTTGTGGGACTGACTTCACAACCCCACACTGGATCAACTTGGCAAAGTTTCTCCTTCCCAGTGATGAGGAAGCATTGCAACTGATGAGCAGTGGTTAGTAATCTCTTAATGTGAAAAACAAAAAGTCACAAATCACAGGGCTGCATTCTAACCCATATTTTTTTTTTCTGCTGGTCCAACCTCTCTGCCAGACCAGTAGGTTCCAAGTTTTTCAATTTTTTACTGGTCTATTCCTGGAAAAGTTTCTAGTCCGACAGTGACTTTTATTGGACAGGGACTGTCGGACCAGTGCCAGTGTGCAGCACTGCAAATCACCAGTAGTAAGAATTAGGAATCAAGTGAGTTCTGCAAGGGGGAAGGGGATCTACAAGTGGGCTTGTGAACAGAGCAATCATATCCTGGGGAGATATCTCACTTATGTAGCAAAGATATCACTCCACACAATCCCCTCTCCCTCCATTAAAATTTTTTTAAAAAAATCATCTCAGAGCTGATGTGATGATGATGATGACAATGATTACATCTTGGAGCTGATGTAAAATAGTATTGAATAGAAATGCATGTCAAGGTATTACTGGTATTTTCTGAGATTTGTTCTGAATGGGCTGATCGTCTAGCATACGTATAACTGTAATGCCCTCTCAGTTAACCATAACATCTCAAAGAAAACAAATGTAACTTTGCAACTGAATTACAGCTGTAAATAAGCACAGATTATTCAGTGTTTTAGTAGCAGCCATGATAACAAAAATCAGGGGCATACATACTCAGGTTGAAATCGAACCAATGATCTCCCGATTACCAGACAGGTGTCACCCACTAGACTACTGAGCTTCTGCCCCTACATGTGTACCAGACCACGAGGGTGCTTCATAGAGAATTTACATCAGTCTTTAATTTCTAAGATTAACTTAAATCTAAGGCATGCAGATTTTTGTCGTCAATGATATTTTAACTTCCTAATGAAAATTTAAATTTTGGAAACATTGTCATGCAAGCATTTATTTCACCATGCAAACCTTCAGGCAACCTATCTTTAATTCACCTCTGCCCATAGTTTTAACCTGAAACTCCCAAGGCAAAGTATATTTGTTAGGGTCTACTATTCAATTACAGTTGAACTATAATTACATAGTACACACATGTTATTATGAGGCACTTGAAAATATGGCATACTGCCCTCCACACACTTTGGTTGTCATTGATCCAGAAAGTACAAGACCTGCACCTGTAATTTTCTATACAGCAGGAATCTTCATACCAGAGAAAGTTTTGCTTGTTTTGTTTTGTTTTGTTTCGTCTGTTTGTTTGCGCTACATTAAGCACAAAGGTCTGAGAAATGTTAAAATGTGTTATTTTGTTCCTTCTGTATTAATTTTTTTTAATGGATATCATATCCAAATCTGGATATAAAGATAATGAAAACTTCAGATAGAGCTTTTTATTGACCATGATCCAGAGTGCGGTCTATGCATTGGTTGAAGAAATCGGCAATATCTCAGCATTAGGGGTCACTTAAGTACATATCATCAAACTGATTTGCACGTAATACACATCGTCTGTTGAGAATGAGAAGGGCGTTAAGTTGTCTCGAACACTATGGGTTTAGTGGCAACTTAACGCCCTTATCATTCTCAACCGACGACATGTAAAATTTTACCCAAGCAAAGTTGTGTTTTGTTCATATCTCTTTTTTTTTCTTCTTTTTTTTGCTGACTGAGACCACAAAAGATATGTAGGCCTTATCATACTACTGTGCTTCATTTCAAATTGAATGGATACTAACAAAAAGAAGAGGTTCTCCTGTCTAAAGACAGCACTAGCAGGTTAACAGAGGAGCTGGTGTGGCTCTGTGGATGACACAAAGGACTTTTGATCGCAAGGTCCCTGGTTCAAGTCCCTTGCTGGCATCAGTGGTCCTGCTCATATGCATGGCAATACACACTCACTGCCTTGTCCTCCTGTGCAGATTTAATAAGGCTGCCAGTCCACTGATAACTTGCATGTACAAACAGTATTGAATTGCTTTCTCAAGGACAATCCTTTCACTGCCATCATACAGTGTCAAAAGAAACTGTGATGACTTCTATTATGATGGATCTTTGGAGGCTCACAAAAGATCCTACATACCTTTTCCCAGTGTTTGCTTCTCCAGTTTTCACGTTTTATGCGCCCATCTGAGGTTGGCAACACCAGCACAACCACACCCCACGTTCTACAACCAATAGCAAGTCACAATACCTAGCGTTTCCATATCTCAAGCAAATTTCTCCACAAATTCAGCAATGCTTGAAATTCTACTTCAAGGCATCAGTACGATAGGTTGACAGAGAAAATGCAAAAATAATGTAGATGAAATTATGCTCACCAGTCTACGTTTTTTGGCTTCACAACACACTTGCGGTATGCTCCGGTCAGGGACAGATCTCTGCAGAGATGAAATGAACAAAAGAGACTTAAATGAACAAAACAGAATAAAAAGATTAGTTATGGAAATCTTTTCATTCATATTGTAACCCCATGTTTCACCAAAGGTCTGCCATTTTATGGACTTGGAGTTGGATTTAAGGAAAGCCATGTAAATAAACTCAAACGGTTACAACACCCTATACATTTTTCACAATCTCTCTCCCTACTAACTGAGAGAATTGTAGTTGAGGTGACATAGTCAGTACACCCACTGCAGGTGCACAATGGATAGAAATACAGCGACCCCTTTGTTATTGTGAGGGGTCGTGAAATGAGATTTTCTTTGGTTTCAAGTGGACCTCCTTCTTGAACAGTGGCTGGTATACACTCTTGCAAGCCACCCACACCAAATCCAGGAAATATATAACTCTAAAACCATTCACAATACCTTTCCAATCGATTTCCCTGGCAAACATATGCCGACATGAAATGATGCCCGAAGGAAACAAAAAAAGTAATTACAAACTTTTGTGCATGTAGAAGTAGGAGCAGATGGTCACCCTGTTGTGAAGTCCCACAAACTACAGCGTATACACATATTGGTACATTTTTTGCTATACAATAAGCACAATCTCCCTGGGATTGGTTGTGTGCTATTGCTATTCTATTTTATAAAATGGGTTCAAGAATGTAGCCAATTGGAAGCGCTGAAATGAGTCACATGTGCGTGTATTAATTTCTTACTAACATGCACGGCCTGACGTCGATCACAATGTTTACACTAGCAGTGCGCACTCAATCAGTTGTTACAAGTGCGTCACACGCTACTATATGCACTGTCAATCCTGTAAACAACTTCTAGTTTGGGCTGCCAGCCGGCCTTTCTTGTGCATAACATGTGGCGTACGTATACTCTTATACGTACGTACAGTACTTATGTGCGGGATTTCCGAGTGCGACGTGCGTAAATGTTTGGGACGAACATCTTCGGACATGTACATCTTGACTTTTGAGCGAGTGCTACATGTACATGTAGCTGACTGGTATTGACCCACAAAGGTACGTGAAAAATGCTGTTAGTTTTCGACCGATTTTATAAAACAAATGATGCACAGAATTATTTCGTGGCGTTAGTGAAGGTGCGGTGCACTCGAGAGTATTGACAATGGTGCGACATGCACGAGGGGCACTAATGCACTCTATCCTGTGCATCATTTGTATAATAACGGTGGTAAATATATTTCATGGATAAGAGCTGAATAGCATCAAACTAAAAAGTGGTGATGTAGAACAATATGATATTGTTATGACAACACCTTTCTCTTCTAAAAAGTATTGCATTTTCAGTGCAATTCTTGTGTAGAACATTACACTTGCAACTCAATAGTGCAATGCATTTTGAACCATTAATATTCTCTGCATTTTGCATTTTCATAGAAACAGTAATTTCTTTGTAGGGTTTTTTGTTACCATGTCATTTTCTATGTCGTAAAAAAATGATGATATGGTTTGTTTTGTAGCCTTTGTCGTTATCAGTGTATCCACTCTGCATGATGATTATGATGTCTTTTTATATCAACAACATTCTCATGAACTGATGCAATAATTATGAAATACTGCTTCTCCTGCAGCCCCTCCATGTATGGTATTAAAAAGACCTAACATTGCACGGGCCTCTTGCACAAATTGACTCGCATGAGACCTTCACAGAATATCACAATACAGGAATAACCAAATCCCCACACAGGAGACTTCTGATTGCAAATCTCAGTCATTGATGCAGAGTGAGGAGATTCAATGCAGCCGTTACAGACTAATTTAATGAATATCTTCATCTTCTCTTCTTACTTTTTATTAAAACCAAATACATTTTTAAAACTGATAGAAGCTCATACAGTACATGTATGAGATTGGAATACAAAACAGATTTGTATGTGCTGTTTAATGTACGAGTAGTTACCTGTGTATATATAAATCAGCAGAAACTCTGTAATTTAATCATGAATGTATAATGATTAAAGTAGCCTTAGAATAGACATGTAAGATATTGAATTGAGCGCAGTTCCTTCATGACCAAAATGTAGCAGCAACTTTGCTATACAACGCACTGCCATGACTCTTTACAGCCAACTTTTAGTCAATGACTGAGTTGGGATGCATTGCTTTAAAAAAAAAAAAAATGTTTATAACTTCTTGTCCTGCTTCAGACCTTCAGTGTGTGCATAATATGTAATAATACCAGCCACTGTTGCCAATGTGTGTGGCCGCATATGTAACCGGTAGGCCCTTACTGCGCAAAGCATACAGCCCACTTGTAAATGTGTGGCTGTATCAATACACTACATGCAATTGCCTTATATGTGCAGATCTGTAAGAGCGCTGATAATGGTTTGCTCCACCTTGTATCATGTTGTAAATCACCAGATAGTAGGTGAACCAGCCACTCTTTCCCTCGTGGTGTATACATGTCCCAATAGGCTTTTCTAGTTTTTGTGTCATTATTTTATAGTCCCTCCATTGGGTCCTCTCTAGGTAAAACTACCCTCCTCACCCCTGCAGTCATTTTGGATTGCTGTTGCTATGAAACACCTTCGCACAACTTTGCGCACAACATTGGATCTTAAATGCAGCATTAAGATCTTGTGTGAAGTTATGTACAACTTGTGGCACTTACATGCACAACTCAGATTTTTATGTGACTGCCCCGAGTTGTGCATAACTTCACACAATTTTGCGCAGAACCTATGGCACCTTCACGCAACCCAGAGTACTTACACACAACTTGGGTGCATGTGCACAGCTTTATAACACATGCTGAAATTGTAGAAATGTACATAATATATATGATGATAATATATAGATAACAAAATTATTCGTCAAATGGTTGTGAATATGATCATTTTTCAGTACCATTCTTCTACCCCTAGCAGCAAGATGTTATGTGCAGTGCTTTTGTCTAGTTTGTCGATCAATCGCTTAAACTGCCAAAGACCATCCTGAAAATGGAGGGAAAGAAGAATTGCTAGTTTAACACGAGCACTGTTGTAGCTTTGTGGTTTACTAGCTTACTTTCATACATCCTGCGTGTTTACATTATGCTTCAAAACATGCAACAGAAGAGAAAACCTTGACTACTGTGAGAGGTGTGACTGTGAGATCCCCATTAGCCTCTAGGAACAGTCATGACTTGACTATCAAAGCATTTGATATATCTTTGGTCATATTCAAAAGGTCATATGCTGTCAAAACACAGCAAGGTAAACCCTACCAGCAGTCCAGAGTACTTGAGACATGATCTTTTGTTTCATACCATGCAGTGGTATGGAGCTAAGACTAGCATTTGCCCCCTTTCTCCCTGTGGAGTGGTTAAAGGAAAACAGATCCAGGACTCAAGAGGGGGCTGTTGTGTGAAACCACTGCAGTTCATCCATCTGCCATGTTTTGAACATTTGAATAAACCAAGTCATACCCTGAGTATGTAGAAAATGATTGAAATATCAGGTCCAGTCCAAAATGCAAGTGCCATAATTACTGTATGCTACATACAGGAAATCATGAATATAATGAATTTGAAACTTTTTATATAAAAGAGAGTACATGTAATATGCTCCCATAATGAAAATGGCTGTGATCATCACGCTATCCAATAATCCTCTTGAATCCTGGGTCCATGTGCCTTTAACCCATTGAGGATGGGATGATTTTGCTACAACATGCATTTTCCAAAGATCCCTGCCCAAGTATACTCAGGACTCGTCCTCAACGGGTTAAGAATCCATAGTCTGACATTTATGTAAAACTTTATTCCATGCTTATATTGCCTACAGAGTGTGTGATGGAGTAACACTAACAGCATGCAAGCAGACAGTAAAAATTAAACTACCATCAAACAGGGACATACGTTTATTCGCATGTAAATTATGAAATTAGTAGTCATGTACGCTATATTCAAGAGGTAAATTTTACCAATGCACAATGAATTAAGGTATATTGTCATCATGTAGTGGCATGTGTAAGAAGTAGATTAATTTCTTGTGACAAAAAATGCTTCAACTGTAGCAAAAAAGAACAAATGCTAATATTTTGGTATACATACTATGTAGTTCTGACTTTGCAATTTATATAAATCTGTAGCATATCTGATGAAAATGCTAGGATTAAACAGGCATGCATGAGTATAAAAAGTAAAATATATAACCATACAACTATACATTCAGGCATCTCTTCGAAACCTAAAGAAGTTAGAATTTAATCTTGCCTTTCACATGTGGTGGTACGGAAAGTACTGAAGTATCATAGAATTAATCTCCAACTATACAAGATTAACCCTAAAGGGGCCGGGCTTTTTTGGCTATGCTCAGACCGGGGGGGATGGATTCCGCCCCCCCCGGAGATCTCGGCCATCGGTGGTGCGATCGCGATGAAATTTTGCATGTGTGAGACCCGCGTCATAATCTACAAGATTGTGTCATAAGATTTTTTGAAACAATCAATTTCTAATTTTAATTAATTAATTATGCAAATTAAGCTCAAGATGATATTTTAGCCTAATTAAAAGCAATGCGAGTCTAATTTTTGATCTGCAAATCTGTTTCAGCATATTCAACATTGTACATCACAAAAACTTCCAAAACTCATTTCAATTCTTATGTATTTTATTGTTTTCAGAATTTCTTATGTATTTCCTTGTTTTTCAACTTTTGTTTTTTCTTTGTTTTTTCATTGGAAATTGTCACTGACCACTTTTCTACCATAATTAGCACAAAAGTAATCAATGAAAGTGATTAATTGTAAAAATAATCAGGTTTTTATGACTTTCATGACAGAGCACTGTTTTCCATAGGAAATGTACACAAAACCACAAAATTGTGCCCGTTTTGGGGCGACATTCCGTTACAAAAATGGGCGTGGCTTCGCAAAAGTATGTGCGGACGTTGCAAATTTGGTCTCAAAAGTTGCGCGAGACTTGAATGAAGAAAGTTACACAATTATAGCGCGAAACGTCAAGGGGGGGGGGGCGGATTCCGCACCCCCCGGCCCTTTTAGGGTTAATATGCAATACTGTGTGTGAAAACCATATTGTATCACATGTATTCTTTCATATCTTTGAATAAATATATATGATCGGAATAGTATCATTGTGTCCTTTCTTATTGACTTCCAGTGGTGCCAAAGGGGCAAATTTTGATAAAATTTGTATTTTCTACAAGTGTCAGAGGCTGTGTTTTCAATTCAGTATGTCATTCTCAAGTTACTTAGAGATTGAGATACTGTAGGTACACAGACATAAGCATTCATGCACATTATCATTCATGCAAGTACAAACACACACATTTTCTTTTTTTCCTAGTGTATCACATCATTAAAGGGACATTGCAGATGACCTATATATTTTTACATTACGCAGTTCATGGATTGAGAGTGCCTTGTGTACATTTGTGGAATTTATTGTGGTCCTTGAGCAAACAAACCAATACTCTGAAAAACCCAAAAGATATTACACTGAACCAGGGTGATGACATAAAGAGGTTCACATATTCCAGTCATGTACAATGTACATTAATTTTGTACAATGTACATAATGTAACGGTGCAATTCAATAACAATATAGGCCTACCACTTGCTCAACAAGTTCACATGTGTAGAAATTATGTATGCCTTTTTCTTCTGTTCCACTTCCATGAGCACCCAATCATGCATATGTGAAGCTGCTATGTCATCATCCTTGTTCATGGTGATTTGTTAAGAATTTTGAAAAACATTCTTATTCCTTATTCCAATCACTATGAATTCTGAAAATCTGCACCAAGTATAACCAATTTCTAATGTTCAAACGCAAAAGTCTGAAAATCATGCAGAGGTCTCCATTAGGGTGAAAAGGATATCACAGACAAAACTGAAGCATGAAATAATGCAAAATATATACAGTACATCCCCAAATAAATTACAATCAGATTTTCACATTGATAACACCCAATCTGATTAAACCATCTAAATGCTACTTCAGGGTCCTAAAATACAACATCTTAGCTCTATTTTGCAGAATACCCCATTCAATTTGGTTAGGCGGTCACAGAGAAATGTGGATTGTTGTAAAGCATGTCATGACTGATTCTTCCAAGTTAAGCACTTGCAATGGATGCTCTTGGAACTGCATATTAATGTGTGAACACAACAGACAGAACTTGGAGTGAAGAGATTCCTGACATGCTCTAGATTGAATGGTATTTTCTGTAAGATGTGGGCAATGAGTTATAGTTTCATACCCTGAAATTGTATTTGGATTGATTCACTACTCTTAAAGTTATCATTGCAGAAGGTACCGTTGTAATTTTGGGGGTGACATACGGTATTACAGCTTTTATGAGGATTTGTGCCTCACCTAACTGGATGCTTCAGCATTTCATTGGTCAGACCGTCCTGTGCCAGTTTTTCTCTATACCACTCAGCAGCTGGAAGAAAGGAATACATCAAGGGTAGCACAATCAGCTCCAAATCACCATTTACCACTTTACACATCAGGATGATTACATGTACTGTAAATGTGAATAATATCTTGTAGGATTTAGGATCACTAAAACAAGGCTTTTCCCTTCTCTTTCACAGAGATGCTGTTCCTGAAGACAATATGTAAAATTAGATATGACATATAAATAAAGCAAAAAGACAAACATACATGTGCACTGTTTGTAGTCTTTGATGTAGCAATCACTACCTGAAAAGTTGTGGGATGTGTGTGTACATGTGTGTGTGTGTGTGTGGGGGGGGGGGGAGGGTTAACGCTGGAATTGACTGTGGTTGGAGAGATAAAAATGATAATGACGATAAGATCTCCTTTGGTATTTTAGCAACATACATGTATCAGATGCATGTCACCTTGACTTTGGGATATTTGCCCAGTAGTTAATGTACATCCTTCTTTCTAGCTGTAATGGGAAATGTCCACAGCATTGAAGAATTAAGAAATGTTAAAATATGCAAAAAATGTATCCAAATCCCACTTATAAAAACCTAATGGAAAACTTTTCCAGATACAGCCCATTCTAACAAAATTACCATATAATTGCATAATTCTTGACAAATTTGATAGAAATTATTGGACTGGGGATGGAAGAGACTGCAAAACAAGTGATACCTCTACAGGTAGTAATTGATTGAGACCATTAACACCAGATCCAAGACAATGACACATCCTAAAGATGTGACAGACAGGGCATGAAATGGTACAGTATGATGAGCTCACCTTCATGGAGGGGGTACTTCACACTGTAACCCGGCAGTGGCAGGATTACATCAAAGATGGTGAACTGACCAATATTCTCCTCTGTGACATACTCCACTACCGGCACTTCACTATCTTCATCTAGATTGGAGAGAGAGATAGATAGATAGACAGACAGACAGACAAACAAAGACACACAGAGAGATGGAAATACAGATTGTCAGAGAAAGAGAAAGAGAAAGAGAGAAAGCGAGAGAAAGAGAATTGTAGTGGGTTAGATACAGCACATAAAAAATAATTCTGAGCAATACATGAATAAGTTCAGACATGAATGCTTGCTCTATCACATAAGCATGGTTGTTTAATAGCAGTCACACATGTACACTTGTATATTGAACATTTAACATTTTGTACAACTTTAGATATGAGGTCTTGTTGCCCCAGCGACGAATGTTTTGTGGTGCATTTTGCAGTGTAGATGACTTCACATTATGAATCTCTGTGCAAAAATAATGCAGTATTTTATTGTAAATGTAAATGCACCTACTAAAGACAGTCTCACCTTCCATACTGGCCTTGGAGGCAAGGTCGCCAACCACCGGAGACATGCCGTACTGCTTCAACCTTCGGGAGGTGATCTGGTTCCAGATGTAGCTCTGGTAGCTGTGCACATAGATCAGCCTGGTGTTGCGAGGAATCTTTTGACAGAGAAATATGCATGCACTGTTTGATTCTTTGCAAGTCTTTTCAAGAACAGGACCAAAAAAAAAGAAGAAAGAAGCAAATGCACACACACATACACACACACAAAATTAGCTACAACTGGTGAGTATTTTGACAGCCCGTTTGCTGCCATCTAGTGTTAGAAGTGAGAAAGGGATAGCTTGCTGAATCCCTGCTCTACGAACAAGCACTGCAGTCCTTCTCCCAACCAAAACCACTTACACTCCTTCCTTGTAACTGTAAACTGGCATACACTTCAGTAAGACTCTAATATTCCATCACTTTCTTCTTATTATTATTATTCTTTTTTTTTACATCTGACTTCTATTCAATTTCTGACATTCTGTCAATGCAAATTTACTTCTACAGTATTTGAAAGACAACTTGAGTATGGCATGGATGTGCACTTTCAAATCTTTTGGAAAGTAGATATATTTGGACAAGATATACAAAGAAACTGAGAAGCACAACAAAAAATGGGAAGCCATGTCAGATAATTGAAAAGTAGTCATAATCTTTCTGTCATTAAGCCAAATTTGTTCATATTTTCTCCATCTTCTAGATTATTTCCCTAATTTTGATCAAACCAGATCTAGTTATTTGGCCAACTCTTATCATATCAATCATTAATAAAAGGCATATATGAAAGACAAACAGCAAAAAACAAAGAATATGAGATCTCAAATTGGCAACAGAATCATTTGATGAGAAAGGGAGAAGCTAGAAGAGGGTGACTGGAGCACAAACCTGGGAGATGTGCATATGAATGTGAAACAGATATACTGGAAGAGTAAAACTGGAATGTGGTGTAAAGCAAGGTGTTACCGGTAAATAGCACAATGGAGTATCAAAGTGTAATTATATTATAGCCATTTATCACCATGGAAATTGGTTCTGAACAACCTCACTCAGTCCAAATACCTGTTAACATTATTGCTGCTAACCATGCTCGCACCTGGTTCAAACCCAAGCTAAAACAAAAGACTGTGACATCATCACTTTGGTACTCTATATTATTGGTTTAAGCAGAGTTTTGAAGCCTAATGCATTTAAGTAGATCCTTCTAGAATGACACATGCAGGCACCATGAAACAAGCAAAGATACCACAAGGTACAGAACTGGTGGGAGTCCATACACTGCATCAAAAGGATGACACCAGGGCCCCATTTCATAAAAGATGTTAGGATGGCAACTCTTGCTGGAATGACAACTTCCCATAGCAACAGCCAATCAGGAAACTGGATTCCTGTCGTTGCCATGACAATTGCCGTTCCAGCAAGAGTTGTTCTCATATCAACCTTTTATGAAATGGGGCCCTGTACTCACCGAAGAGAAGGCAGCCAAGTAGTCATTCTTGGACTTGAGCAGCCCTCTCAGCAGCTGCTGCTCCACCGATCTCCTCCGGTGGTTAGGGAGCATCACTAGGGTGGCTTGGGCATCCCTCGTTTCCATCCAGTGGCATCTCCACCCCTCATCCTCCTGGTCTGCAAACAATCAAGAATGGACAATCACATGTTACTTGATCTAACAACTTTTGAGGAACAAGCATGTCAAAATTCCCTTGTTCAGAATCAAACATGCATTCCTTCATGTCAGATAAATCGAATGAATGCCTCACAATACTGCATCTAACTGTCTTGACCCTATCTGTCTTTCTCCATCTTTCTCCGACTACATATTTCCATAAAGAAAATATTTTTCAATTTAATACTGAAGTCTATGCTATCCTCCATCTCCTGTCTCTCTTCTAAAAAAAATTGAAGAAAGTAACAAAAAAGGAAAAATCCTCTTTAGGATAACTATTTTAATACCATCCACATACATGTATGCATCAAAATACACAGAAAACATTGGATATGCTCAGCAAGGTATTCAATCTTTCAGCATCATCATCTCCACCACCAATTTCCATCGCTATCAAAGTATAATCATTATTACATCATTGTCTTGACAGTACAATCCACACAAACTGGGATTTTATATGCCATCAAATCATCATCATAATCATCGCTGTTACCTCATATCAATATATCATACAAACCAGCTTTAACCCATTGAGGATGGTTTGATATTGATACAACACGCATTTCCCATAGACACTTGCCCGAGTACACTCGGGACTCGTCCTCAATAGGTTAATACTGCAACTTTCATTGCAAAGCTTGATTTTGATCATGATCAAAAATTATCATCATTATCATTATCATCATCATCACCATGATCAATACCACCACTTTCATCAGTATCTTCATCACATACAAAACATCATCATCAACAGAATCACCAGATACTCCTGCAAAATCTTGAGTCTTCCTTGGTATCATCACTGTCATCATCACACTCATCATCTTCCTTATCATTGCATCAGTTCTCAACATCATCATCATAATCATCATCCCAGCAAGACCACCAGATTTCTATATCCACTATCACTATCTCCTCTTGAATCAACTATTGGTACCAGGTGTGCATTGCTAAATCAATCAACAAAATTTTAAAGATAACTGATATTTATTATTATTGTCTTGGCCAATTTATGTATAAACTTTCTAATAATTTGTTGCCGTCTGTCTTCACAAGCATGTTTGCGAGAAACCGCTCGTTCCATAAATATCCAACTCGTCACTCAGATGAATTCCATCTGCCTTTAACTAGAACAATGTTTACACATTCTATATTTACATTTGCTGGACCTAAATATTGGAACAACCTTTCTAACAGTTTGAGGACATCTCCAAGTTTAAGTTCCTTTAAGAGTAATCTGAAGAAAAATATTTTGAACAGTTATAAGAATTGTTGATTCTTTATTGGTTGCAAAGAAGTGTAAAATCCAACCTTATATTCTATTGGAATTACAGCTAAGCGGCTCCATCCATCCACTACCTCTCGTGTCCTTCTATTTTTTTTTTGTCTCTTATCTTCACACCACGCATTAAGCTGCTTTCTCCCCCCCCCCCTCTCTCTCATACACACACACACACACACACACACACACACACACACACACATACTATTTTGTTTCTCTCCTCTCTTTTCCGGCATGACAGCGACTTAGTGTAGTGTAGGGATTTGTTCAGGGTTTTTGTTTCGGATAAGTTAGGTTATAGGTCTTTTTGTCTTAGTTTCTTTGTTTCATCCATTTTCAATGCTTATCAGTCTATCGATCATATAATTTCTTGTATTATGGGGGGGAATGCAGCCTACAAGCTCAGCTTTTTAGCATTCCTCCCCATTTCCAACATTTTCCTATACCTACAAGTTTTCTGTAAATTTATCCTTTACTTTGTATGATGAAATTTATGCACTGTATTCAATTTTTGTAATATATTTATATGTTTTTGTTGGAAATGAAAAATAAATGAATGAATGAATGAATGAATTGGCCAGGGAGATATGGGTATAAATACTTCAAAAGATATTACTGTGACAATTACAACAATTGACAGCACTGCTGCTTTTATGAGTCTAAGTAACACAAGACTCTAGTGCTCCATGTACAAAAGCCTGCTCTATTCCGAGTCAGGAACTATAGCTCTAGATAAGCTTGCCTAATGAATGTTCCATGCTAAAACAGAAGAGCTTGTTATATATATATAGAGAGAGATGCTTTGTGAGTGCTCTGTATGCATAACTTTAACTAAAGCAAAAATAACAGAATCCTTTCGATTTTGTTGAACATCATACATGGCCACAGGAGCTATTTTCTTGTAAAAAAATTAAAAATTTCATGGACATTTTCAGAGGCAAAATTGCAATTGATAACATCGTTGGTAGGGACCCAAAGTTTCCTCGTTTCCCAAATGGGCATCTTCCATCCCCAAGCAGGAACAAGTGCAATGGAGTAGGTTGTCTTTAGTGACTCAGACTCTTTAACATGCACTTGACTTACCTTCTTCTCTGGGCTTAAGGATCAGATCAACAGCCGTCTGCCACTGACTCAACAAGAGTGCCCTGGGATGGTGATGTAGATATGTGGGGAGGGGGAGGGAGGGGGAGGGGGAAAGAGGGGGGAGAGAGAGGAGGGGGAAAGGAGGGGGATACACAGAAAATAATGATGACTGATGATACAACAAGCAGGCACTGAGTAAATTTGATTGTGATGAATGGATAATGATTATTTCCGTGCAATGTCAACTGAGTGATGTCATAACGAGTGGCACTCTGGACAATTGGCCGCCATGATTTAAAATTTCTAGAGGCAATTATGAATACTTCTTCATCAAGACATTGATTTTTTATTTTCTTCTAGCCTGTTTTGAGCATTAGGAGTTTAAAGTTTAAAGAGTGAGGAAATGGAATGTTATATATTCTTTGAGAACAAAAATGCACAAGTTGTAAGATTATCAATTTGTACGCATCATGTGAACTTCAAAGACTAGATCAAATAAGTGTTACATGTATGTTGATGAGAATAAACAATTTCACAAACATATATACACACACACATACACACAAAAGGGATGAAACTTCGCAAACTAGAATTTTGAAATAAAAGTCTCCTGCTCTCCTCCCCCCCCCCCAAAAAAAAAATACTTCAGTACTTTATTTTCAATTTCAAACTCGCACTCACCACAAAAGATTGAAAGTTTGAAATGTTAGACATGAGGGAACTTCAAGGATTGCAAGAGCAGCACCAATCTAAATCCCTGGGCCCCATTTCATAAAACTTGTAGTCAGTGACAAGTAGTAATAGTTGTTACAAGCTACTGAAATCCTCTTGCATCTGATTGGCTGGGAGTGAATTTGTCACAGAAATGTGGCAGTTGTAATTGATAACAAGTTTTATGAAACGGGGCCATGACCGGTCCTCTAATCCTAGCCCAAACTGGTAATCAACTCTCAAAGCGGTTCAATTTCAAATACCAATGACAATTGTTGATATATCAATAATATGGACTTGACTGGATGCATCAGCACTCTGACAAACACTCACATGGGGAAAGCATTCTCCGCATGAGGTCTCACGAACCTTTTTACACGCAAATGCATGTGAGTCACAAGGACTATTTGACAACACACGCGTTCAGATGGATGACAAAAAAAGAGAGCTTTTATAACTAGCTTTGTCTTGGGACTGGCATTATTATCTACTGGGAAGTTGCCAAAAATGCAACAAAAAGAAAGAAAAAGAAAAAGAGGGAGGCACATTGAGGCAATCGAACAACTTTGTTGAAGTAGAACATACAGCTTATATGGCATGATACTGAACGGTGTTTCGCATGCAATTTATGTCAAACTACAAAATCATAAACTTCACCATGTTTGCACGTCATGTGTTCATGCAGCATGCTAGGCACCTCTGAGGTAACAGAAATTACTTGTGTATGTGTCAAGATAGCTGCAGGGTGTGTCCAGTATTCTGCTGAGACAGCTCAAATTTACTACCAGTACCACAATAATCATGGTACTCAAAAGACCATGTACACCGGTATACACCTTCCACATGTTAGCCCAAATCCCACTTGTTTATATTTTAACCTGCAGAAATGGGTGAATACTTAGGAATGATCCCCCTTGGCCCACAGTGACAGGTGTATGAAGTTTAATGGATAAAAACAAATCCATAGGTGCTTAGGGTCAAAGCCAGTAATCTGTGTCCAGTAACAGGTCATTGAACAATTAATCTCACTTTCTCATTGTCCAAAGACTGTACTTTACCTGATCTGTGAAATGAGTATTGGTGTTAACTTCCTTTTTCCACCACTCCACCCTCCCCCTTTTTTTCTCTATTGTTCACGCACTTCTACTACATGTGTAGCATCCAACCACTCTTGCACTTCTAAGCAAACTACAAAGTCTGGCTCCCTCTATTAACAATCATGATGTAGTCTCAAAATGCATCATTACACCAAGTATGATTTTAAATCAAACTTGTGTTCCTCAGCCATCATGATAGCTATACATATACTTCAGAATTTGACTTGTGCCATTACAAAATCAATGGATATATATATAGTTGTCTTTGGATGATTATCACTAATCCTGGCACCGATTTTCATGGAACAATATCAAAATTACATTTCTTCAAATGCTTCTAAACATGTGACAATTTCAACTCTGACTCTGTCCCTATGTAAACCAAAACCTCAAGACCCAAAATCCAATCAGCTCAATGTTGGACATACTTTACACTGAAAGTCTGTTACAACCTCACTATGTTATCATACATCCACAGACCTTTGATCAGATACCAAAAAGTATTGCTTTGGACACTAATATGTAAGTGGCAGGTAAAGTGTGAGCACAGCATCTACTACAACACATGCCTGGAGCTCCAGTGAGAGACAAGTAGCAATGAAAGGTAAAGAAAACAAAATGATACATTCATTTAAAAAAAAAAAAAATATATATATATATATATATATATATGTACATTTCAGAGATGCTTTCAAAAATGACAGGTTGTGTCTATTTGTCCATGATATACCTTTTCTCAATGTTACTATGTCTTTTATTATTACTAATAATACTACTATTTCTACTGCCACCAACTTGTTGGCAATTTATCTCCCGTTTCATCCCCAAGAAAAATTTAACTGGAGAAATATGCGATGGCAGACCCAGGACTCCACGACTACACAACCAGACAATGTTCACTGACATGATGGATGGGTTCCATGACAATCGCTCTATGACGATTGCTCCCGTGAAATATCTGCATGCTAGTAATGCCAAACATAAAGCCTACCAACAAACATAACCTTAACCCTAATCCTAATCCTCACATAATACTAAACCTTTAACCCTACCACAACCCTAACCCAATAAGTCCTTGGATAAACTATGACAGGAGCAATTGTCGAAGGAGTATTAAAATGTTGTGTCACCGATGGATGATTTAACAAATTTCATTAAGCAAAAAATCACTACTCATGTGATGATAAAATCAGTAATCTCCAACTCACAAGCTCTATCTCTCTCTATTTCACTGTCAATTTGTCTGTCTGTCTGTCTCTCCCTCTCTCTCAAAATGCAAGTGTAAAGATAAATCTATAAAATGAGACTGAAGAAAAAACCTTGTACATGTACATCATTGAAAAAAAAAATGAAGTGAAAAAGAGACCCCCTCCAAAAAAAAAAAAAAATAAATAAATAAAATAAAATAAAATCCAGCATTAATGTTGTGCCAAGCATGTATTCAAGCAACCTGACTTAGCATAATTTGATAATTTTTCAAAGACTTAGTAAGGCTTAACATGTAATGATGATACCTGAACAAACTCAAACAGCTAGGCAGGCAAGCCCTACTCAAGGAGAGGCCGTGTCCCCAGCTGGTCTGGTTTTCAGCCACAAAATTTCATATTTCATCTGTTAACACTTTGGGATCTAATTGGTATTAATGGTTCATATCAATAGAGTAACAGATCCTAAAATAGGCAAATAAGCAGTAACAGTGCTCCATAAAATCTCTCCAGCAAGTATTCTTTTCAGCCACAACATTTAATCTTTTGTCTGTTAAACTTTTAGGATCTAATTGGTACATGTATTAATGGTTCATATCAATAGACTAACAAGTCCTCCACTAAGCAATAACAGTGTTCCATAAATCCCCTCCAGCAGGTCTTCTTTCCAGCCACAAAATTTAAAATATTGTCTGCTAAAATGTTGGAATGTACTTGGTATGAATGGTTTATATCAATATGCTAACAGGTCCTCCAATAAGTAATTATATTGCTCCATGAATTTTTGTTTTGCTTTCTCTCTAAGTGCTCCTGCAATAACCCAGTTATCAAAAGACTTGAGTTTTTGTTTGTTTGTTTTAATTTTTGTTTTGTTCTTCCCTTGTAACCTGTATAGTCATGGTTCTAAACCCTAGGATTTGATATATATATAAATCAGAAGTAGAAGTTCCCCGCCACAGCTACAGGACACAGTCTTCACCTATCACGCAGTCCTCTGCCGATGCTTTGGGAAAAGGATAAAATGAGACGGCCACTACTTCTGGCAAGCCCGGACCTTGAGGTGGGAAGTGACTCAAGAGCAACTCATGCAACCAGTCACAATCTGTTCCCCCGGCTTCTTGTCAGGTCTATACCAATAAACGAGCTGTGTTGATGGTTCCTTGAGGGAGAGATCTGCCATGTTCACATTCATTGCACCCTATCTCCTCTCCATCAGCCCTTTGAAACAAACTTTTAATACGAGATTCCACAAAGAGAGTCAATTACGGTGGGGGGGGGGGGGTTGAAGAGGGTATCATCATCATTGCCATCATTGCCATCATCATCATCATCATCATTGCCATCATTATCATCATCAATCATCATCATCACTGTCATCGTCATGATCATCACCATCATCATCATCATCATCAATCATCATCATCACCACCACCATCATCATCATCACCATCATCATCATCATCAATAATCATCATCACTGTCATCACCATCATCACCATCATCACCATCATCGCCATCATCATCATCACTATCATCAATCATCATCACCACTATCATCATCAATAATCATCACCATCATCGCCATCATCGCCATCAATGCCATCATCGCCATCATCACCATCAACACCATCACCACCATCACCACCATCAGCATCAACATCATCATCATCAATCATCCTCGTCATCATCATCGCTATCACCACCACCATCATCATCATTACACTAACCATTAAAACACACTCAAAAATGCCATTCAGGCATATCAGGGCAATTACCCCCAAGCTAAATACTTGTTAGTGATAAGGTTAGAGTAAAGTTAGGGTTAGGGTTAGGGTTTGGGTTAGGGTTTGGATTAGGTTTAGGATTAGGGTTAGGGTCAGGGGAAGGGTCTGGGGTAATTCTCCATATCGCATATAGCAAAATATCATCCCAGAATGCATTGCGCAATCAACATCCTGGCTTTTATGCAGTCAGCTTAAAGGTGCATGGTCCCGGTGTTTTAGTCAAATGCGTACGTGGGCGCACGGCGCAAGTTTCCTATAGAGACCTATGCTATCGACTTCTCTTGGGCGCTTACGCTTTGGCCCACTTTCCCGAGTCCGAAGAAGTCCGATCCACTGTGTCAGTGGTCCGATCACAGTTCGGCTCATGATTCGGCTCAGGGCGATGACAGCTTTAGCAAATTTCTTTTGTGATGTCATAATAAGAAGCACATATGCACGCACCCTGGCATTACTACAGACTGCGTGATGCGCAGAGAAGACAACGAAGGCAACGTTACTTAGCAACACCTACGCGCTTTACTCTTGATGACAGCTCAATTTCAGCAATCTTCGTATCAATGCTAACGGTGATCGGCAGTAGCATCAACAGCACCATCTACACAACCGGGACTATGCCCCTTTAACTTCCGGTTATCGCAAACGCGTTACGTACGCAATTCACTGCACCGCAATGCACTGCACGCCAACGCACAGTTTCACTTGCATCGGTAGCGTCTGCTCATCATCGGTCACGCAAATTTTACCTTTTCAGCGAGTGTCTTTCTAAAAGCTATTAATCATGGATGATTGCGAAAAATTCAAGTACTATTGCTCCCTACACCTGCCCCGCTGCCCCCGGCGAACTAGAGGCCCATATATTGCACTGCTGCTAGTGCTGAGTACACAGTTACAACTGCTGCACTGAATGTGCCGTGTTCATCTATTCTTTAGATCAGTTATGAGGCCGACATTACTGAAACTATACCCCTTAACAGAATTCAGAGATGTTGAAATCCCTAATCTGAATGTTTTCACTTCATATTTTACTATTTTGACTTAGATAAAATAGTTGAAAATTGACCCATGTGTACGATCTTTTCATCGCACGCGACGATCTCTATTACAGTCCCACATATACAGATTTGTGTAAGTTCTCCACACAAGAAGCCTATGGCAAAATTGTACATGATGAATAAGTGTGTGGGACACTAGCCGCGCCGCTGCACGCAGCGTGCATGCATGCATAATAGCGCGCGGAGCGATAGCTGCAACCGGAAGTGGGGTTGACTGCAAATCGCTCCAAAATACGCCGATTAAATTAGTGCGCCGCCAACGTTGGTTCTTTTACAGCTATATGCGATATGGAGAATTGCCCAGGGGGTAATTGACCTAGACCCCCATTCAGGTAGTATTATTCCCATTCATTTTAGTTTAATTTTCTTTTTCTATTCTTTTGACAACTGTTCTCTTAGTCTCATCTCGAATGTGATCAGAATTGTGCCAAAAACAACAACATAATGACTATCTGTGTAATTCATAGATATTGAATTTCTTCTTTAACACTCCACCTCAAAATGATCTGCTAGCTTTTTCTGGTCAAGGACAAGGGATTTCTTAGGCAGATGATATAGCTTTCACTCTACACCCAAGGTTTACAAAATGAATACGACTCACTTGTTAGCTGGGGATTTGTGTGTCACAAACATACAAATGAATGTATTATCAAGACTATGCTCTTCCCTGAAAAGATTTTTGAGAATTTCATCAGTGATAATATGGAGGGTCAAAAAGTCACTTCAGTAACTGCTAGGCACTGAAAGAGAGGGTGCAAATTATCACTTTTTCACTCATGTGTGCCTAGCTGTGAATTAGTCAGAACTTACACGTAGTCAAAATGTTGACATTTGGTTAATAACAATGGAGAAACCCGAGACAAAGGAGTGATATGTGATACTTGTTTCTTTCACTTTGTTGCGCGAAGACAACAGAGGCTCTACGTGAATAAAGAGCATGCAATAGGGCACAAACGAGATCCCTAGTACGTAAACCAGATGACGTCCATAAAACAGACTCTATGCAGGAACACAGCATGACAGAGCACAACATCATATTAGCCAAAAATCAATCATGATAGCAAGTCAAACCATTCTCTTTCCACCCCCTTTTTTTTTCAAAATATGCATGCTTACAAGTTCTTTCTATCATCAATTGTTCTTGTTGTGTGTGTATTGCCTGTCTGAGTATGACTCTGTGTGTGTATGTGTGTACATGTACACTTGTATATAAACAGCTATGCATGTGAAGATTAATGCCTGTGCACACCATGTGCTTTCTTGGGTATACATATCTGAGCATGTCCTACATTTTGTACCTCCTTCTTCCACCTTACCCATCCCCCTCCCCCATCAAACACATATCCTTGTCTCAAGCCCAGCGTATTTGAGGTGAATCATGCAGTGAATCACATGTTACCCAGGCAAGCCAGGAGAGCCCCCAACAGAGGGAGGAATCTGTTGCCTAGCAACAGCCTATGTTCGAGTGACCCTCATTCGGCCTGGTAAGATCTTATGACGTATACACCTACGTAGTAGGGTTAAAACTTTGTGTATTTGCCATTGTTTTAAATGTATCCCTGAATTATGGCTGGTTCAATATAAACAAATATGAAATAAAAAAAGAAAGCCTTGACATTTACACCAGGAGGTCTCATTTTCACACCACTGAGGGTTAGTTATGATTCAGTTTGCCATCACAAGCCTCTTAAAAATGTAAAAATACAATCAGATACACTGCTTTAATGTTTCATGAGCCCAGGTACTGTAAAACATGATATATTCGCGGCACGAAATTTTCGCGAATTGGAGCCGACGGCCTTTTTCGTGGCAAGAAATTTTCGCGAATTGCCTCTTGCGTTCAATGCATATAGTGTAGATAAGAAATTTCGCGTGCATTTTAATTTCGCGTATCATGGCACTTGCGAAATTCGCGAAATTAAAATGCACGCGAACATTTCTCGTTTTACAGTACTTAGCTTAATTTGCCTTTTTTTTCCATCAGCATTGAGTAATTCACCCAAACATGACCTGGTTGTAGATTTGTTGTTGTAGTAATGTGCCTCAGTCAAACATGAACAACATAGTGACACAATAGGGGTTTATAGACAGATTACATGTAGATAATCTCCATGCAATAGCAACTAGTTTCTAGACATCTTTGACAATCAGCTAAGAAAATATTTTAGCAACTATGCAAGTCAGGAACAAAGCTCAGTCAACATTAATTGTACGGTTTGAAATCATAACCTTTTGGTTTTAATACCTGATGCCACAAAAATCTATCCTGAATGATCAGTCTACACAGACTAGTTCGTTTTTGTTTTGATTTTGCACAAATTCTGTTTAGTTTATGTATGGACTGCATTTCTGTTTGTGAGTCTTCCTGCTGGCCAAAAAAGAAAAAGAAAAAGAGGTGCTGTTTGTAAACATAAATGTGCTATATTTCACTCAACAACTGTGTGCCTCATATTGAGGCATCAAAATGAATAGGAATATGAACAGGACTAGGACTACTGTAGCTACACAACATCCCTCATCCATTGCAAAGATTTTTTATGTACAAATGAAAAATCTCAGAACTAAGCGAGAATTTACTGGACTACTTCTGTCACACAGTGAGTAGAGGGCACTAATCTGAGATAATTTACTCTCTCTAAGAAACAAAAACAAAAACAAACAAACAAGTGAAAATGTTAATTCTTGAAGGAGTGAATAACTAAACAGAGGGAGTTTAGAGTGAAATTGGAGTGAATTTGGAGTGAAAATTTTTATTGTCACAAAATTCTGGAGTGACTCCAAAATAAGTGATAAACCATAATTTCACTCCAAATTCACTACAATTCACTCTAAATTCACTTTTTTCTGAAATTCATTCCTTCATGAGTGAATGCTGTCACTTTTTTTTTTAAAGAGAGTATTGGAAGAAAGCCTTCACCCCGCTCTGCTAGGTGATGCATTTGCTTGACCCAAATTCTGTTACAAGCTACTGTGACAAATGGGGGCAATCCGCAAGACCAAGTTTTTGTGGAAATTTGAAATATAATGGGACAGGAACTAGAGGGACTTGTCACCTAGAAGAAATTGGATGTTGTTTGTGAGGGGTTTGAAAAGCTGGGGGATACCACTGCAAAGATCATGTAGGAAGAGAAAACCTAGGACTCAGCCAACAAAAACAGTCAAACGCCTTGGCCCGCTGATAGTCATCTAGCCAACACACACAATGTTGAGTGACAAGCAGCGGTGAACGAATGCTATCAAAAGTCCGCAAAGAGGATGGATATTGTAGCATATTGTGTGCAGATACAGTGCGCATGAAAATCTTGCGAAACAGCTGGGGAAAACCAACTGTCATTCACATGGAAATTCATCTGATCAGACACAAAGGACTAAAGCACAAGTATAGATTGATGTAAATCATTTGGCAGATGGGGGAAAAAAATGGACAGACAGATAAATAGATATATGCATAAATGTTGACAAAGAGGGGGTGGGGATGACAAAATGAAAACAAAAACAAAAAAAAAAAACCCATCTCTTCAGGTACAACTCACCCCCCCCCCCCCCATTAAAAAAAAAATACCGTACATCACAAAAGCAACAGAAAGTTGACATAGAAGATGTTTAAGTTAATGTCAAATTCTGAGTGAGGAGAGTCTCAAATGGAAAATAATATACTTAACAATAAGTCACCAAGATTGAATGTTCTTAAACAGCAAACATAAATGACTAAAACTGAAACATAAATATAATTATAAGTACACTACTTTTGAGGAAAAGGGTATTGGAAGTTGCAGGATTGTGCGAAGCAGAAGAGAGATTGGAAACTTCACGGCAACCTCTGCAAACAAATTTTCGGATCTACTTTGTTTTTGTTTGTTCATATAATTTCCATTTTAGAATATGGCTGGATAGCCCATATATGCAGCTACACTAGCTGCTCTTCCAAGGGGTCCACAGTTGGATGCAAGGCCGGACCACTACACTGGGTTAAACACCCTGCTCTTTGCAATGAATAAATGAAGCGGGATCTTTTACGTACATGAGTTGTGACTCTCTCACACACACTATTTGTGATTACATTAAAGATGCAAAGCTACTCTAAATTGATAATTTATTTATGCATGGTTATCTACTCTTTAAAGGTTTTATGGACACTTTCTCATAGTCCATGTGTGAGGAAAACAGATAGTAACAACATACCAGAAATGGACAGAATGAGCCTATCGATGCTATCATAAAGCATGATTATACTGAATTCTACATATTTAAATTCAAAATCTAGACAGAGAAAAGGATAAGTTTTGAGAAAAAAATGACACAAATCAGATGTGTAAATCTAATTCCTGATACAGAGACAACACAATTCACACAAATTACTTCTAAAGGCAGTGAAGGGGTGGGGAGAAGACAGTAGAAATCTAATGAAGATGAGAACATTGAGAATGATGACAATTCCTGTTCAGTTTTCAAATTTAGTGTCATCACATCAAAGTGTGATATAAACATAGTTCATGTAAATCTGTGCTTCTTCAGTGTCATGTTTGTTTGTTTCTCTCTTTTGTGCTGATTTATTGTGTACATATACAAATATGTCTCAATTTGGCCTGTGCCCAGTTGAATAAAAGTTGAGATCAAACATAAGTCAGAAAATCAAACATAAGTTTCTGAATACTCAATTCTGATTGGCTGATAACCTGACTTATATTTGATTGCAACTTTTTATGTAACAGGGCCTCGCTATTTGTTTAGAAAGAAAACTGATATGCCCATCAGCTGTTTGCTCTGCAATTAGGGAAAAACTGTCAATTTTAAGGAGAGGAAAACATTACTGTTTATATACTTTCTCTTCATATCAGAATAGCAAATTGAGAACAAATTTGATCTGATTTGAATTTGTTTTCTTTGTGTAAATTGCAAACAATGTAACCTAAACTCATACATACTGTAGTTTGATTCACTGTTTAATTAAAAAAAAAGTTTTAAAAAATCAGGCAAAATCTACACAGCATGAATAAATGCATTTATATTTGTGTCCTAATCTTGAAAGAGGAACTGAGCAATTACGTCATTCATGGTTGATTTTTGTCTGATAAAAAAAGAGAGAAATGCACGAGACTGCGATTATAAGACAAAAAGCTCTTTAACAAATACACTTTGTACCTAAAGATGAACGTTTGTTGAATACTGTCAATCAAACTCTGAAAGAGTTAAAAGAAAGATTTCTCTCGCAGACAGCAAAAGTGCAAGCAACGTCCTTGACATTACCTCCTGGCTAAGATGAAACAATTTAAGTGAAATTCTGTACCAGTGTACATTTAGACCTGTCCCGGAAAGAGCTAACTTCAATTCTTGTGGTTCCTAGTGACTGAGAACATAAGATCTCTCCCCCCCCAAAAAAAAAAAAAACAAAAAAAAAACAATGACCAACAGCAATGGGAGCACCCTACAAGCTTTGAAAAATTTCATGAGGAGGACCTGAGCAGATGGCGGATATCACTGTAGCAGGTAACAGACAGGAGGACACCAAGTCATTTGTGTGTTTTTTGTGTTTGTATTTCATTTGTTCCAATAAATTATTGTAATTAATTTTCCTATGTCAGTATGGTGACAATGTATAGTTTCATGTTGGTTATGTAACAGTGCATGAGTATCATTTCTGACAGACTTTAGAGCTTTATATGAAGCCACTATCTCATTATCATTGTTATTGATATTATTATTATTATTATCATTATTATTATTGTTATTATTATTATTATTATTATTATTATTATTATCATTATTATTATTATTACTATTATTATTATCATTATTTGTTGTTGTTGTATTGATTCATAAGTTTGAGATTACTAAAATCTCTGTTTATTGTAATTCATTAGTGAGTTCTAGCTATGTGTACATTGCAAATACTTGAGCTCAGTTGTTTCAAGGCTTATTAAAAAAAATGCTTTAATTGGACTTCTGTTCTGTAACACAGTATAATATAACCTCATTGTTGATTCCCTTGTTAGTTTTAAGCTACAAGCTTGCTCTTAACTATTTTGAGGCATACTTTGATAAGATATATTCATAGTTCTTGTCATATTTCTTCACGATATCAAAATCAACAGGCCACACCAAGGGCTATGAACTATCAGAGTCTGCACAAAAATGGTTGCCATGTACATGTGAATGCATGCAGCTTGCATAGCTTCTCAAAGACAGCTCAATGGCGCAGTGCAGCACAGAAATATGTATAAAGAGAAGGAACTTGTTGCATTCTCCCGTCATTTTGGAAGGATGTTATGTCAGCCTTCTGACAAAGTATTCCAACTTTTGTCATCATCAACAGTTGGTGGCGTACTTTTCACCCCGTGTGCCTTCTAAATATACATTCCTCTTTAGTGCAACTGTTGACTGCAGGAAATACCACACTCTAATTAGCCGACAGGTGCCTATCTTGTCTCTTTTTCTTAATTTTTCTTTCTTAATTTGTCTTTTCCTATGTCTCCTTCTGGCTATCAAGGTGAAAAGTCAGTAAATCTGGAACACTTTCCCCGTAACACTTCGGAGGCAAATGAAATGTTTATTCATGCTAGTCTTTAACTACCCACGAGCCTGTTTCATGAAGAGTTGCTATTGATCTTATGCCCAATTTTTAGAACGTAACGCGGTGAATCAAGCGTAAGTTCAATAGTGAGGATAAGTACTGTTTCATAAAAACACGTGTTTGATTTCCAAGAAAAATCAAGTGTAACTTGCAGTGGATTGAGCGTCACTTGTGATCAAGTGCAAAGCTGTTCATGAAACGCAATTTGCGATTGATTTCAACTAACGCGCAATCTTTATGAAATAGGCCCATGTTTGGTGATTGGTAAAAACAAGTCACCTCGACTATGGCCAAACCTCACCACGAACACGCAGACAATATGATGTTTGCAAACTTTACCTGCCGACAAGGTACGTTGCGATCAGCGAGTTGCCGAAACGTTGCATGCCAAAGTAGTTGATGAAGCCGGAGTCCCTCAGAGCAGACATGGCGGTGTCTATCTGCTCTTGGCTTGCCTTCACCATTCTGATATGGAAAGGAGTTGACACAATACAGTACAAAATAAAACAATGAGATAAATATGTTTTGTATGAAAGAACAGCCATGTTCCCGCATGGACAAATCTAAATCAGTTGCAAGCACCATTCTATACCATGCTTTCTATGTATACTTTGCCATTATATCAAGCATTTAAAGGACAAGTTCACCTTCATAAACATAAGGATTGAGAAAATGCAACAATATTAGTAGAACACATCAGTGAAGTTTGAGGAAAATTGGACAATCGATGCAAAAGTTATGAATTTTTTAAATTTTTGTGTTGGAACCGCTGGATGAGGAGACTACTACAGCTTGTGAGTCATATGCGTACAACAGTATAAAGAAAATATAAAAGAAAATTCAACATACTTTCACTTTTTTCGCATGATAAAAGAGCAATTGACTTGCCTCTTTCTAAAGGCAGGGGGAATAATATTACCCATAACATTTATCGGTAACGAGTCAGGGGAATGTGTACTTTTTTCAAAAGATGGAATTTTGTGAAATTCTCTTTATATTTTCCTTATATTGTTGTATGCATGTGACATCTAAGTTATTCATACACTGCAGTAGTCTTCTCATCCAGCGGGTACTGCACAAAAACTTCAAAAATTCATAACTTTTGAACGGATTGTCTGATTTTCCTCAAACTTTCAATGATGTGTTCTACTAATATTGCTACATTCTCTCAATCCTTATGTTTACGAAGGTGAACTTGTCCTTTAAAACCCAGCGCCAATCATGAAATAATACACACATATCTATACAGTGAGATGAATTTCAAACACGATTTGTAATCAAATTGGAGCACTGAAAACACACAAACAAAAACATTCTCAAGTGTTACGTATGCCACATTTGCATAACCTTGAAGAATAAAGCCTCAAATTCTATGTTAACCATCAAAATATGCACTAGAAACCCTGTATACATGTTGTTGTTGTTTTCAAACTTAGACCTATACAATGGCCCAATGATGCTTCCATTCAAAACTAAATATCTTGTAAGATATCGAGATATATTGTCATTCATGATAAACAGTAGCAGTGTGACCTCTTGGTTAATCTTGTGTGAGATCATTACTGCAGCTTTACATAGTACACCATGTATCTCAAGGTGCACATTTCAAATGACACCACCACAGTACAACAAAGTGCTCCACAGCACACAACATATAGGAGTCGGGGGGGGGGGGGGGGCAATGTACACAGCCAGCCTAGAAAATATGGAATGGCAGAAATCTGGCTGTTATCAGATGACATCTAACATGAAATACAAAGAATTGTCATCAATGGGTAGGAAACACTTCTAGACTATTCCTTTCTACAGGTTCTTTTGATTCTCACATTTGGTTACTGGGGGATGAACATGGCACTCGTGGCACACAAATCAGTTAGGAATCGAGGCTCTGATATATATGATGCAGACTATGAATAACCCAGGGCCACTTCTGTTAAAGACATTTTCTGGCACACAATAGTTACGTTCAGACGGCAGGCCCTAACCTCGAGGTTAGGAAACCTCGAGGTTTAGCTCTTGCCCCCTAACTACGACGTGTGTCCACACGACGAATCGTAACCTCGAGGTTACGAAACTTCGAGGTTAAGCTTCTGCCCCCCGTAACTACGAATGGGTCCCACTCGATGTTAAAACCACAAAACCGGAAGTTTAAGCCCACACTGCTAACAAGGCGTCTATTTATTCCTTAGTCCAACCCTGTCGGACTCGCTTACAGGTACTCTTTTTCTCTGTCATGATATGCAGAGATAGCACTGCACTGATGACTTTATGCCTTTATGAAGATATTCGTCGAAAACATTTCTTTTTTAGCGTCGGAGAAGAATATAGAATACAGTAGCGAGTTCGACGTGTTCAGTTTCAGAGATCAAGCGCATGAGAAGAAAAGATGATGTTGTTGTGTCGTGCGTCATAGGTTTTTCACGTGTAGTGTATTTGTGGTGTACGTTTGGGAGGTTGACCCGGAAGCAGAGGGAAATTGTGGGGGGCTGGAGTTTACGGCGAGGTCACTCTTAACTTCGAGTTCGTTGTTTTTTGTGTCCACACGGTGCTTAACTACGAGTGGGGACCCCCCGCGGCTCGTGGTTAGAGCGCTAACCATAAGATTTCTCGTGGCTCGAAACATCGAGCAAACCTCGAGGTTTGCTAACTACGAGTGCGTCTTCACGGTCCCTAACTACAAGCTCTAACCTCGAAGTTTCCTAACTTCGAGGTTAAGGGCTCCCGTCTGAACGTAACTAATGAAAAAGCGAAAGAAAAGAAAAATGTTGGGGGGAACTAGGAGCAAGACTTGTCAAGTCTAAACTCCTGATTGAAGTCGACAGCTAGGAAGGAACTCGCTGCCAGTGAGACTTCCTGTCTTACTCTCAACTAGAGAGGGCTCCCTTTGCAACCCCTCCCCCCTGTATCATATTAACCCATCCCCCATCCATTTTATCCCTCTTGCATTAGGCAGTTTCTGACAAGCCACTTTGAATTCAACAAATTTTGTCTCTAAGACAGAATAGTGTGCTTTGGAGCACACTATTCACAACAATCGAAAGAAGATGCCACAAAAGCAGTTTATAGCGTGGTTGACTTTATACCTTCAAACAAACTTGCCGTCTTGCAGGTATCTCAACCTACATAGATCTGTCCACTATTTATGTCATTTTAACAGTATACCTCAAAATTAAATTACATGTTTAATAGACATTAGAAAGGACATGCTCATCATGGAACCCACTCCTCCCCCCCCCCCTTTCTCTCATTTAAACAATCTCTATGATGAGACTGTGAAAAACTCCCTTTAAAATCCTTAGGAGACTATCACCAATATGATACACAGTGAAATAAAGACAGATGAACAGAGATACATTGGAGAGGAAATGATACAATTGTATGTGTTGTATATTTATGTTTATACATAATTGAATAGATAGATAAATGGATGGATGGACAGATAAATAGATAGAGAATGATTTCTAAACCTTCTTGTGAGAAGATGATTCATGAATAGTAATAATATATTACTGCCTTCACACTCTTCAACTTTGTTACAATTCTTAAAGTCATTGTTAACCCGCTGAGGACAGACTGATTTTGCTACAACACACATTTCCCATAAACACTTGCCCAAGTATACTTGGTACTCTTCCTCAACGGGTACATTAATCTTAGTTTTTAATTGCTTGTTTGATTGTCCAAAATTTCACTGATGTATACAATTAATATTTCTGCATTCACTAATTGCACATATGAGGTAAATCCCATTTTAAGACCTATAAAACACAATGGATAGAAAACTAAAAAAGTTGAACTTTACTCTTCAATGGCTTGTTTGGTCTTCCCCAAACTTCACTGATGTGTTCCACTGTTTATATTGTACATTCACTACATTGTAAATCTGTATACAACGTGTATGTATGGGGTAAATTTCCCGTCAAGACTTCTAAAAACACATCAGGAAACAAACCTGAAAAACAAAGTTTGTTTTACACTTCATGCTTGGAAGCAAAACATAATATCCTCCTCTGTGTTGTTTATTTTTTTTCTCTATCATCTAGTCCTACCCAGTGAATCAGAGGCTAAAACAACAGAACTGATCATAAATAAGCCTGCTTATCTACCCCTGGCATAGGGATCTGAACTTTCTCACAAACATTCACTCCAGCATCCAACTCTGGGTTAAGAAGTCTGCATAAACCAAGGCTTGGGAGGATTTAAGCCCACAAAGTCCAGGAAGGTGTGATTAATTCAACATCATAGACACCTCTCCATGGAAGTCTGACGTATTACAAGTTGGGTTAAGGTAGCGGAAGCTGAAGGTATCTTTTTTTTTTTCTTTTTGTAAGAAAAGAAAATACCAAATGTGTTTTCCTTTTGCAAGTACATGTAGGATCATACAAGGCCTAGTCACTCACACATCACAGATACCGAGACACCAAAATGGCACTCAAAAGACTTGAAAATCTTCTCAATCAATCAAATCTAGATATGTCCCACTTTCTTTCTACAATCTCGTTCTTTCCTATTCCAAACTGCTCTTTCATTGATTGGTTAAACATGATACAAATTTCTAAGCGATTTCTGTCATTTCACTCTCATAATCTATTTCATAGTTATTTTGATACTTGTACAAATAATTGTAATCTTGTTGATGATGGTAGTTACAACGATGATGAGGATGATGATGATGATGATGATAATAATGATAATAATAATAATAATAATAATAATAATAATAATAATAATAATAATAATAATAATAATAATAATAATAATGATAATAATAATAATAAACAATGCTGTAAAAAATTATTGCTACAAGTACTATTATTCCCACTGACCTAAAATTCAGAAAACAAAAACAATGCAGTTACTTCACTTTACACTTCAAATTTCAACACTTTGAAACAGTCATATCACAGAAGACAAAAAACAATATAAAATAATGCAAAACAAGCAATTTCTAACTCAAAAGCTGTCACTACAAATAAATAAAGTAAATGAATACATGAATAAAATAGATGGGTAAATATAAATGAATGATTTCGTGAATAACTGGACAAAAAATGAATGAATGAATGAATACATAAACAGATAAACAAAATAAAAATACGGAAAGAAATAAATAGACAGCATAAATATGCTTTACAGCAAATGACATGATTAAGCTGATTTTTTTTCTTCTTTTTTTTCTAAGCAATATCCATGTTTTCATTGGAATGTCTTGAAACTTGGCTTAATCTTCAGTGTCATCTTGGCATGGGGTATTAAACTAGAAAATATGACTTATCAAATCAAGGTCGACTTAATCAGAGAAATTATACAAAATTACTTGAATAGAAAGAAACTATGAGTCATGCTACCTGACAACAGGTGGTATGATTACACCAATGTCAAGTTCAGGACACTCTGGAAATCCCAACTGCCTCAAAATAACAATGAAATGTTTGACAAGTGGTCTGGCAATTTGTACTGATGACAGGTCTGACTTGCAGAGATTTTTTTTACCTGTGTGACAATCCACACTGATGATTAAAGGGATACGATATAGTTTAGGTTGAGATGGAGATCCAGCTTTTCAATTTTTGCAAGATGATTAGAAACCAATCATAAAACATTAAGGAGAATACAATTCTCGGAGGAATTCAAAGTTTATTAGATAAAATATGTTTGGAAAAGGCTGAGATATCCAAAAACAAAGCAAAATAAAGTGATCCTAGTAAAAGGTTGGTCCCAGCTTTCATTAGGATTGCTTTGTTTTGGATATCTCAGCCAATCAAAAATCATTTTCATCAAATAAACTTTGTCATAGCATTGTATGTTCTTTGATATTTCAGAAAAGGTTCCTCACTATCTCAGAAAAAAAATCAGAAGCTTGAAGCCCCATCTCAACCAAAATTATATCACCCCTTTAAGGAAAAAAAAAAGGAGGATAGGTTCATCTTGTGATAGTTCCCACAACTGTCTAATATGCAACCAAAATTTATGACTTCCTGAAGGAAAGCTAGCTGCTTTTTTTTTTTTGGTAGTCTCTAACCCTCTCCAAAGGCAGAATGAATATGATAAAGCAGTCTTACACTTGATTCATCAAAAGTTTTTGTTTTTTGTTTCTTGATGGAACAGGAATGTTCTTGCACATGACAGTGAGTAGTGGGGGGGGGGGGAGGGGAGGGGAGGGAGACATATTGCTGATGAAATTACTTTGTTGCGGTAAATGTTGCATGAGAAGATTTGAATCAGCAAAGGGGATAATTTTAGACTGACTAGTTACAAAGCTAGTGATGCAACTGAAGGAGAGGCTACAAGGGTAAAAGAGGTAAACATTTAAAACTCCTCTAAAGAAAGGTGTATTTAAAGGTACACAGACCTAAGACTCAAGAGGGCGCTGTTGAATGGTATGATGCAGCGCCATATATAAAGAGAGTCTGGCCAACTCGTAAATTGGACGCCATGCCGTTGCCCAGCGTATTACGCGGTCTAGGGTTAGCATGTACGCTCAGATGTAATAATGAAAACCTAACAAATCAGGGGTAGTGAACAATGGGCACTGCGTATGAGCGCACTTTAGTAACGACATGGCTCCGCAAAGATCACGGGACCACTTTTGACCAATCACAGGCTTCAAAACTCATAAGCCGAAAACCGAGTTGGCCAGACTCTCATTATATACGGCACTGCATAGCATGATGATGGCAGCCATCTTCACTATGAAAATTGACGACGCATAGCAACTTAACAAAGTAATCACATATTTGCATGCAAGTTTCAACAGCTGGTTAGCAAGCAAACATTGTCTTTGGAGGATCTGTATGTACAGTAGGCGAAACAAGCCAGGAACAATGACCGAAGCAAGATACAATGAACTGAGACCGAAATTTTTTTATCCACTTTTTACATATTCACTGGACCAATCAGTTTTACCTGAATGTTCTCGGAGCATGGCAAACACACAAACATGGGTCCAAGCAACCGCGCCCTCTTGAATCCCCGGTTTGTTTCCCATTAACACTGGCAATTCAACTGACATCTAGTTTGCACACAATTTCAATGGATGATGGGTCTGTGAGAGTGAACAGTGGGCCCACACCTACAATGTATGACATGGATTGCCTGCAAATACTGTTATGTGTAATGCACAAGATTTACTTGTCTAATACAGACTAGCTGCATGCAGGCAAACTTATCTGATCATATTGCTCCTGTCCAGTTCTTATGTTACCTTTGAATGGGCTCTGTACAACTGCCTGAATGTTAGTAGTAGTAGTAGTAGTAGTAGTAGTAGTAGTAGTAGTAGTAGTAGTAGTAGTAGGAGTAGTAGTAGTAGTACTACTACTACTACTACTACTACTACTCTTACTGCTGCTGATAATTTGCTTAGTTGGTTTTTCATTTCATGTATTAATTTGACTTAAACTTGACTTTTAATACAAATGCATTTTTTATGGTGGCAGTTGTTCATTAAACTTTGTTTTTCTTGCTGTCTCCATATTCTATTTCGTTTGTGTTGTCAGTTTGAATCCATGCATCTGTACCTACAGTGTATGTTTGAATGGTCTTATCGGATTGAATAAAATGAATGCATTACAAAAAGTCTACACGCGAACGGTGGCAAACAGATAATGAGCTATGATGTAGATCCGTCATTTGCATGCCACCAATCACAGTGCGTTGAGTGTTAAAGAATAATACATATTCATGATGCAATCACGCGCCGCAAATGCTACGTATTCTGAAATCTAAATAGTAATAAAGACGCGCGCACCTATTGTCACATCACGAATTTGCATACGCACTACATCACGATCATGCGTTGACCCGATGCGACCTCGTAAGGCCAATGACATTTAGCCAATCAGCGTAGCGTATTCAAGTGAGAAGTACGCAATTGCTGGCGATGGCGAAGTTTCACGAAATTCCTCTAAACTCAGTATGAATACACGTGAGTATTTGCTGCAAGCTACTAGGCAGGTGCATTGTACAAATACAGCAGGTATGGCAGTAAAATAACCCTCCCAAAATGGCTTTCAGGCTCACAGTTGGCACACTGCGCCGTCAATGTGAAATTGCATGTTGTCGTAGAGCTGATTGCGTTTGAGTGAGAAATGACACCTAATTTTCAACTCGAAAGGTACCGATGTAAAATTTTCACAAAACTCTACAAATGAGGTATGTAGAGCAAGCTTGAAATCTAGATTTTCATAAAAACCAGGTGCATTTAAGCAAAAAGACATATTCTGGGAGGTATGAGTTCGTAAAGTCGAGAGTCCGTGTAAATGTCCTATACCTGATTGTGCGCTCTGCGCGGTGCATTTAAAAATGCTCGTTTCCTATGGAGGATGTCACCGCACTTTTTGTAATGGAATATGAATCAAATTGAATTAATGATGATAATACACTTAGTACTCAGGAAACATATTGTTTCTCTCGTGAGGAAATGTCAAGCGTGATGACTTCAAAAATATTTCCCACAGAGGATGTGTAGTCTCTGACTCAGTGGTTAAAACTCCCTATTGTTAATCACAGTGAGTAAGGCACAGTTTTATACTGGTACCTCTCAAAATCAAAGCAGATTCCCTTTTTTAAAAGAACTGCAAAAGAGGGACCATGGGAAGCTTATTTGAAACCTGTGAGTAAGGCATGACTTGCCTTGCTATAGAGATTGGCTTTCCATTGTCACTTACTCATACCCTAACATGTACTTGGCAGTGTCATCACCACCATTGAGCCCCTCCCTGAAATCCAACCTACATCCCCATACATGGGACTATCCTATGCACATTTTGCTTTTCTTTTTAGCATTCTGGGTAGAGATAGATCATTAAATCTTTGCATACTTGATTTTGTTTAAATTTTACATATTGCAGTGTATGTGTGGTATCTCCTCTTCTGTATTTTCTTCAGCCTCTTTCTCTCTCTCTTTTATTTATTCATCTTTTTTTTCTTTTTCTTTTTTTTTTGGGGGGGGGATATATTAAGCAACATCTGAATAATCTTGTGTCTTATGTGGGTTGAAACAGATACATGTATGTGACAGGAGCATCAATCCATAATCTTCATGTACATATGTACCATATTTTGCTATCCCCTGATATTCAACAGCTTGCTAAAAGAGGCTAATTTACAGTCTGACTAGAAATCATTTTGGCATTCTTTCTAAACAAAGACATAAATGGGCAGTAGGAACTTCACACACACAAAAAAAAAAAAATATCGTAGAGACTCTGAAACAATAGTTCTGAACGTTTTCCCAAATACCAAGGCAAGAGAGCAATAAGATGGACAAAATCATGACAATGACATATTTTCCACATTAACATCTTAAGAAGATGACAACTAGGTGTAAGAATCATCAAGCAATATGTTCCAGTAGCTGGCAGACATTAGACTACATTGTTGCTGCATGTGGAACTGTCATCAAAATCTCATGCACACCAATCTCTCTCCCTCAACAATCCCCCATGTGGCACCTGTGTGATTCCCTCATCCACAGCTAAAATACACTGCCCTCTATCACTGCCCTGGTAACCTTAGTCTCAAGATCTCAATGCTGTCACCTTTAGTTCTTCCTTTTCTCTCTCCTTTTTTTCCACCTCTTACACTAACCTTTCCTTCCCCCTCCCTACCCCCATACTAATTCCTCATATCTTTCTTCTTTCATGAATCTGAATCTTTCTCTCTTTCTTTTCCCAATGTGATCTTTATCACCTTGGATCTCGGCTTAAAATATTTTACTTTTTTTTACGCATCACGAGAGATTAGAAGAAGATATATCACAAAGACACTTCCCGAACTGTGTCACTCCCTATAAATATCTCTTAATCAGGTGCATGATGTTCAGGTAGTTCACATGTACTTTCTTTGACCTTTGAATGAACACCAAATAACTGAAACTGCCCCCCTTTTTTTTCCTGGTCACCATTACTAAACCTTCTTAGGACCATGATCTAAAACCAGCAATGGAAATGTATACAAGTGGTCCACTGTAATGACACAGTCGATAATTTTTCCTCTTCTTTCTCTTAATTCGTCTGTACACTAAAAGCTTCCTAAAACACCCCTACCAATACAACAAAATAAAAATTATCAAGCTATCATTTCATGTTTCTCACTGATAATGAAAATTGATTTGTGTGAATGAATACCCTCTTACTCCCATCCACCCTATCAATTCCAGAACTTCAGAGCACATTTACCAACTGTTCTATGCATTTCACCCTTTCCACAAAAATATCTACATATCTACATGATGCTATGAAGATGATGATATTCACTCAGAATATTTACTTGCAAAAGATCATGTTTTGTTTGTTGATCCTTCATCCACCAACATCATTGCGGCTAAACGAAACCAAATGACTCCAATCAGAACTTTACTATGAAAGCAAAGTTGTTGTATCTTTGAAACCTTAACACAGCATGAAACACTTTGATACACTGCTACTGGCAGACACTTTCCATCAAATTATGTACACAACCAGTCCTTTACTACATACATTTTATTCTAATCCTCTATTCCTATACTTGAGTTAAGTAGAACTGTACTGTTATGTGACATGTGAAGCAAAGATTTGGGTATAATAGACATAATCAAAATCTTCAAAATTCTCTTCAAGTTGCAATGAGAACTCGTCACTTGTATCAGCCAAGTCAGGGACATATTTGTTAGTGATTCCATCCAATAGGAATTAGCACACCAAAGGTTTCTGTTGTTCTTATATCTGGAAGAATTATTATAGCATAGCTCCCTCTTTGGTTCTTCAGCTTTACACCTTTACCGACATCTTTATCACTTTGAAATGATACGTGTTGAGGCACAAGAGAAGACAATAATTTACTCTAATAACTCTGATTCTCTTTGCAACCACGCAGTGGCCCTGTCAGCAATTGCTCAACAAGCTCATACCTCTTAGAGAGAAATCCAATGGTGTACCATCATATATTACAGACAAATATGCAGCGTCCAGTACATGAAACGAGATATACGATCTCGCGCCACTCATTTTGGCAGGATGGGAAGTACCGTCTGGGAACGCTCAGAAAACTTGGAGACAAGAGAACAGCTCATTAATTGCTTACGACAGGTTAATTCCCGAGGGCCGCAGGGCGTTTCTTTGAGGGACTAAATTTCGTCATTTTTTTTTTTTTTTTAATGGCACTGACTGTGCCTCGATGCTGTGTGCTAGTGAAGTGGGCCACTGAGGAGGTCCATACACTACAGCATAGACCATCTTTACATGTTGCATCTAACTGTCACAGAAAATTCTACTTCCCAATTGGGGAAGGAATTGTATAATTCACATCCACCGATTGGTAAACAAAATGATCAGCAAATTGATAGGAATTGAGTCGTTGAAAACTAACAAAAAAGTGCAGATTTTCAGCACTTGTGTCTTAATGCTGTAATATCAAAGCAACAACAAAAACAACAACACATAAAGCAATTCCATTCACAAGTTGAAAGAAATGGCATGTCAATTTCCTATGTAATGCAAAGAAGAGAATTAAGAGACTAAGATTGGGTTATGACAGACTGCGGGCGGAGGATTTACAACAAGATGATTCCATCGTTTCGACCAAAGTTCTGCACAGCTCTGTGATCTGGCACACCTAATAAACCCTGACATCCTTTTCTTTATTTTTGTCCAAAAAATAAAGCCCTCCTACACCACCTGCAAGGCCTCTTCTTCTAATCAGAGGAATAGAGACATCCCAAAACCTTAGCTGTCTCAGTGCCCATGTAGCTCAACAGCTACAGATCGTACATTGTACGTGACTGGGATCAGGTCTATCTCTCTCCCCTCCCTCTCTCTTCCCTTACATGGCCCACGAACTCGGACTCAGCTCTTCATGGAAGAAGAGAAAAATGCTCTCTAGACAGCTTAATTACTTCCGATCACATGCGCAGTGGGAGTTGATGACAAATAGTGAAGTAAACATATAGACACTCGGGCAAGAAACAAAACATAAAGAGAAGAGAAAACACAAGAATGCTCCTAGAATTCTTGGGTGTATGATGTCTAGGGAGATTTACAGGTGACCATCAGGGGTCTGTACAGTTCTGGTCGAGGTAAAGATTTAGCTTTTAACGTTTTGTGAGATATTCAGAAACCACTCTATCAGATGTCAAAGAGCATGCAGTTCTAAGGGGTATCAAAAGTTTATTTGATGAAAATCGGTTTTGAAATGGCTGAGATATCGAAAAACAAGGTGAAACAAAGAGATACTAATAAAGTTGGGGCATGTCGCCTTTTATTATTAGCACTTTTTTGGGATATCTCAGCCATTTGAAAACCAATTTTCATCAAATAAACGTTGAATCCTTCTTAAAATTACATGCTCTTTCATATTTCATAAGAGGCTTTTCATTATCTCACTTAGGAATGTTCAAAGCATGAATTCCAACCTCAACCAGTACTGTGCAGTCCCTTTAAGCCCCATCGGCAATATCTTTATATATACAAAGTCAATGGGATTTTAGGGTGGTTGTTGTAAGAGATTTAATTAATTACAAAACACATGGCTCTCCTTTCAAATAACAAGATCAGATGGAGGTAAACTATGGTCTGAAGTAGGCACAATTTAGTGTCATAACACAGCTGAAAGTGGTCATGTTTCTTAAAAAACAACAACAACATAAAGAGTCAATGTTGCTTTTAGAAAAGCATCTTTACAGCAATTATTCGCACTTGTTGTTCTCAGACGCTCAGTGGAAATCCAGCAGCTACCGGGGCCCATTGTTCTTTTAATTCATGCATCATTCCCTTGACCCAGTGTGGATATTCCCAATTTCACGCATAATTAACCTCTCTATGCTCAAAGTAGATTCCCTGGGAGGTTTAAGTAACTCGAATGAACATCCACTAGTCTTGACATATACACTCCACAAAGGGGACAGATGAAACACTAACACCTACGGAAGCATGGTACAGAAAGAATGTCCAGTTCCGACTAGCTAGTCATGTCTCTCGCTTTTACAAAAGACATATAACAGTGAATTATATCCCAGTTTATTTCACTTTGAATCTTGCAATATAATTGGTGGGAGAAGGGGAAGGACAGTTGTCTTCGTGAAACAATGACTTGGGAATTTGGCAGACTACTATTCTGTCAATTTGTCGGGTCATGTGAGTTCAATGACCACTGGATCCAATGGAAGGTGCTGCCAAAAATAACATCTCACGATTAGAAATGAGAGCGGGGAGGAAAATTTCATTTGGTGCTACGTTTACCCAGGACAGCCCTGTCTGCTGCAGCGGGATCCTGTGGGACAATGATCTTGTCGATCGCGATAACATGTCGGCTGCTAAAAAGACTTTGCATTACTGCTCACGCTAATTTGTTTGTTTCATTACTCGACAGGTTGCAGTGACATGCAGTTTCTCCGGAAGGCATTCCGTCCCCAAGTTCCAGCTTGATGGATCAAAGAATCCATGTGACCAAATCAGTTGTAATCATGATTACACACTGCCCATTTAAGTATTTAAGAGCACCATGAATCACGCACAGGCATGCAGGGAGACTATGTTGACCCTAAAATGACCCTAGGTGACTGGTAATAATCAATAAACAGTATCAACAATCAAATCACATCATACCAAAGGAGACCAATGTGCTGTGCATGTTTTCAGACACTTTTTACTAAGCTTTACCAAGTAGCTGGGGCTTCATGTTTACAATAATTTTTCTTTTTCAGTTAAAATAGGCCTCTAATCCTATAAAACCCAAAATGTTTGCCTGCATTCTAATTTTGCAAATTTTGCGAGAGCCAAGAATTGCAACATTAAAATGCATGAGAAAGTTCTTGTCTACACTATATGCACTGAATACCGGTAGCAATTCGCGACAATGTCATGCCGCAAAACAACTTGCTTTAATACCGTAATGTATTTTCCCTGGATATTGTCATCAGGGAAAACAGACCCTGGATTCGTTTTTCGTAGACTTCTTCCCAGCCTGAAATACTTCCAGACAAAAAAAAAAAGAAAAAGACAAGAAGCAAAAAACTGGGAAGAATGAGAGCAATTTTGACTGCTACATTTTGACTGTACATTCAGTTGACTGGGATGCCTTTGCTTCTCACACAATCATTGTCACATGCACCTCTATAAGAAGACGACCCTTCATTTTACATTTTTTTTTTAAATAGCTGATCTTAGACCACTGACCACAGAGTGACCTTTGACCCTCTCTGCACAAAGAACATATTTTCTTCTTATTTCACATCCATTCATCATTTCCATCCATAAATTCATTGTGTATCCATCTATCAATGTCTATATCTATTGATATCATACTATATATCCACAAAATTTCAATGACTACTCTCTTGTTTTAGTACATATATACATGTAAACAAAGACGAACAGGTCACTATAATGTTATTGTACGTTTTTGTGTGTGTTTCTGTATCAAAAGTGTACAGTTCACGTGGAAACCACGAAGTGAGAAAAAGACCCCACACAAGCTGACAACGGTATTAGGCGACAATCTGTGGCATGAAGAACGGGGTTACATGATCCCCCCAAAAAAACCTCCCCAACCCCTTTTCCATCACCATGGTAACTAACCTCAAAATGATGACAAAGTGGTTGCCTGACAGCTCACCCAGGTTCAGGGGTTTGTGCACATGTCTGTGAAAAGTAGTAATATGCAAGCAATGCTGTGTAAATTATCACTGCTTGGTATTTCATAACAATCATAGATACATGTAACTGTATACATTATGCCATATTTTTCATGAACATACATCACAAATCAAGACTTAAGACAAGACTTTAGATGATTTTGCAAGTGATTATGAAAAGTTTGAATGCAAATACAGATAAAAGCTTTATTCAAATCTTTTAAAGGTCACCACATATAAGGAAAAAATAAAACATTTTCAATTACACTGCACTTAAAAATTGGGAGAAACATTTGTGAAGATATCAAATCATCACACATTTCAATGAATTTCTTTTATATTCAGTACATTAAATCTCAAATATCTAAAATTGATAAAAAAGGATATATGTTTTTGTATAAAAACTCTTCATCAAAATATATGGCATTCACACAAAAAGATCTTGTATCGCAAAAAAAACACCCACAATGTGCATGGCAAGATTGTGGAGTTTTAGTGTAATTGTGCGTAAGACATTACTCATCAACAGCCAAGGCTCATCTCAATACTTGGGCTTTCCAAACCACAAAGCTTGAAGCTCACCAAACTTTACAAAGGAATGACTTGACCTTGATGCAAACTCCCTGTGAGTTTCTTTTTTTTTCCCCCGGGGGGGGGGGGGGGGGGGGGGATTCACACTGAGGCGAATTAGCATGATACAAATCTCCAGATTTGCAACGTGATCTAAATCTCAAGACTGTTATCTGTGTGGACACAAAAATCTTTAAGTTACTAAAATAGCTCTAGGCAGTGACACTACCTCCAGGCTGTCCCTGATGGCTGGCAGTGACACGATAAACATGGAACAAATACCCAAGCTCCGAAATTCCGACATTGCTATGTCAAGCAGTCCAAGGCGGACAAGGCATATTAAAAGAAAGAAAGATATTATTCAGAGGGGTGAAGATTCAGGTGTAAGTTTCTTCAATTTGTCTCCCTCTGTCATCTACAGTAGATGACAGGTTTGAGTCCCACTGATTCCTTTTTTCCAACGTGTTTGTTAATTTACAGATCAGTAGTTGCGATCTTAACAAATTTCATTTGTAGAGGGAGACAAATTGAAGAAACTTACACCTGAAGATGGCACTAATTAGCACTGCCCTTGCTCCACAACTAACCTGAAATTGCCGAGACGTATGCAGCGAAGAACCTTGTTGAGCTGTGCAAGCCGCTGACCATCAACCCTGTAGACAGCAATGAGGATGATCAGTAATAGAAAGGGGGAAAAAAATCTGTTAGTCCAGTCAGACCAACCATCTCAAAGCATCTAGGTTGTCAGTGATGATGACAAAGTCTCTTCCACAAGTTTTAATTTAGGGGAAATCTCTTGAATTGCAAGTGAAAACTGTTGAAAAAAAAATACTGAGTAAATATTTCTAATTGATGCAAAGATTTAATTGGCATTATGCCCATTCACAAAACTGAAGGCTTTTCTTGTTTGGAAACTGAATTATATTGTGCATTCACAAAAGTAAAAAAGTTTCTATAGGAAAAAGGAAGAATAAAGTATGATGACTTTTGTGTAATGCTAAAAAAACTCATAATACTTTTATGAAGGATGCTATATTGACACAAGAATTACTAATATTTCAAAAGCATACTTCTGCCGGATGAGTAGTGATGTGTTGGGAATGAATATGAACAACAATGTCAAAATCCTACATGACAGTTAGATATAAAAGTTCTTCCCTTTACAGGGAGCAACTTTAACCCATTGAGGACAGGCTGATTTTGCTACAACACGCATTTCCCATAGACACTTGCCCGAGTATACTCCGGACTCGTCCTCAACGGGCTAACACCATAGGCCCGACAGAGCATTAAATTTTTATCATTCTGCCTGTTTTTAAATTTTATGAAAATTTGTACAAGATTATTTGATGAGAGATCCCCAACTCTGATTTTTGTGAATGCCCCTCGAATGATATTGAAGTATCAACCCAACATGTAGGTTCACTATGTGACAGCTCAAATAAACTTCTGCCCAGTGCCATTGCTGCTAGTGCTGTTGTTGCTGTTGTTACCGTTGTTGTTGTTGTTGTTATTGTCATTGTCCTTCTTTTTCTTCTTCTTTACAGCTTGTTGGAATTATTGAATTAAAAGGAATTCAAAAACTTGCAGTTCCATTAGAAATTGTAGGGTGTGTAAATCATTACGCAGCAATCACAAATTTTGCAAATCAGCTGAAATATGTACAAATTGAGGCAAAGAAACTTAAGAGTACAACCTATGGTAGCAAAAGAAAGTTTGATAACACATATGATTGATTTATTCTTCATTGTCTAAGGATGATAATAGGTGTATCTGATTAATCCTCTCTTGCCCTAGGAGGCGAATCGGTACAACCCATTACCCATCTCTCCCTCGCAAATATATGCAAAAAATACATTGATTATATCAGTGAAAAGATATTGAATTATAGTCATATCAGTGACTAATGCATAGATACACACACACAAACACACACACACACACACACAGACACAAACACGAGTGATGTGCCTGGTCCAGTGTCAGGTTTACATACTAATCTTCATATGTTTTTAATTCAAATTTGATAATAAGATAGTTGGAACAAACAAGGACTGCAATATTTACAAAACTACAGCTGCACAAATTTATTGAACAGTGAATTACAGGCACACCATCACAGACTATACAAAAGATAATGTGATGCATCATCAACACAAAGCTATACAATGTCAGGAAAGTATTTGTTTCTTTGTTTTTGGAAGATATGAATTTGCCAGGTGATACATTCTAAATTGATGAATAATTGGCCTACTTCACTGCAAGGAAAATATCAAAAACAAATAAAACAAATGAAAGTTAGAAAACCGTAAAAGTTATATCACCAAAGTCAGCTTTATGCGCATTTTTCTTCCTTTTAAGATCTCCGACTTTATATGGGTAATGTGATGATGCATCACAAAAACTTGCTAGTAAAAAGAGTGCCTCCATATCATCAAACAAAATAAGATATAAGATGCTATACGTGACACCAATTCTTGGCACCACTTGGTAATCTGGAGGCCTTTTGAGGACTTCATAGCCAATCCCAATCTGTCGCCCATCTGCGTTAAGAAAGAAGTTCTCACGTTGGGTTCCCCTTTTCTTACGTTGAAGATCCTCTAAGTTGGCAACTCTCAAACGTCAGAATCCTCTTAAACCACGTCACACAACTGCCGTATTGCAGTTAACTTTGGGGGTTCTGAGGGTTCTTTTTTGGATGACTCACTCAATATTACGCATTATCAACACAGCAGATAGACATCGCATCCTGTTTGAATACTTCTTAATGTTTGTCCTTGCAACTTTACCATGTCTGTCTCATAACTGAGAGAGGCTGGAGAGACAAAGACGGGGGGAAATAACAAAGATGAGAAACTCTAAGAAAATGAGAGGAGATCATACAAAGTGATGAGCAAAAGAGAAAGATAGAGAGATAAGAGAGTGAGATAAGAGATTGCTGAGGTAATAAGTCTACCAAGTCTTTTGTGTGTGTGTGTATGCGTGTATGTACATATTAATATCTTTTCTTTTTAAAGTGATACTGTGCATGTTCATAAAGCAGTATTGGCAAGGCGAACTACATGTACAACCAAACTTTGACAAGACTACAGGTTTAAAACAAAAACACAAATTATGAATTGATATAATACGAACAGACTTCTTGCTATAAACCAACAAATTTCCTATAAAGACTATTAAAACTAACAATTACAGACAAACAAGCAAGGATGTCCTGATTTGCTCTGTTTTAGCAGAGTACATGTAGATTGGGGACAGTTCATAACTTTATGTCAGGTGGGTTGCAGAAATGACAACAAAACCTGCGATGAGTGTTACTTATCAGGTCATAGAGAATCCAACATATTTAGGTGATACGCTATCAGCGTATCACCTATTGTGATTGTCAAAATTTCTCTTTTTTTTTATTCTTCTTTCTTTCTGCCACATTTTGTGTCGTCAATATCTCAACAATGACATTACGGAATAACATAACATTTTCAGTCAACATGTCTCATAACAATATCTAGCCACAATAAGGTTTTCATGACAGTAACATATCTATGACGTCATCTAGGCGCCATTTTGTGATTTTCGGACCTTGTCACATGATCGATCATAACTTCATAACTAGATATCATTTCTGTATCATTTTCGGTGGACATAAAGTTCAGGTCAGGTTCTATCTTACGTTTTAACGCTAGTTACCAAGGTCATCATTACGCGCGCGTTTGCGCGCGTCAAAATTTTAAAAGGCTCAAAACGACTTCCCAATGGGAAATCTCGAAGTTTCAGACAATTCTAAGCGTTTCAAACATTTTCTCGCGTGCGCGTCCGTCCGCGCAATTTCGCGCGCAGAGGGCGTAACCAACATGAAAATGCAATTTTTTTGACTGATTTGGATTTCTGATACTTTGAGTAACAATATCCATTGATTTCCGATCGATTTTGACCTATAACAAAGGAATGCACTGGCGTCAAAGTTGAAATTCCGCGCGCGCGTCTTTCTGCAAATATAGTGAAAAAACATGTTTTTGTTTATGTCGCCATAGCTCTTTAAATCGTCCATTGACCCTACATTTCTATTGCATATTACAAAAGCATATGAATTGGAAATAACGTTTCTAGTACCAATATTGCCAGGAAAACTCATGACGTCATCATATCATCATCTGAAATCAAAAAAGTGGAATTAATTTTTTTGAGGTACTCTTTCTGACATTCATTTACTCGTATCTCTATTGTTTAAGCTTAATATCACCCCAAATTCAGATATGTTTTACTTTGAACATTTGCCTTTCAAGTCCATGTCATGGTTTTGAAATTTGATGACGTCATCATACTTTAAATTGTGATTAAAGGTAAAGACGCAAAATCGGACAAGTTTACGTGTTATGTCTATGGGAGGTGATTTTTTTAAAAACCATACATTGACTTGACAACGTTTAAGCACCTTTATCTCAGATGATTTTGCTTCATTTCCTCTGAAAATTAAGTATGTTGTAGCTGTGACAATAAGCTGCAGTAATCATGCATTTTATTCTTTGAAATCTCCTCATCAGGTTGACAATTTTGCAATTTAAAACTGAAAATGAGAATGGAATGCGGACGAAACGATTCCTGATTCATCTTTCACGTACATAAGTTTACATTCCTCTAATTTTCTCGTCGAGACGTATGGCCGAGTGGTTAGAGGTGTGGTCACAGAAACGTGAGGTTGCACACGTACGGGTTCGAACCTCACAAGAGCACGAAAGAAAATAATATTTTTTTTTTACTTTTTTTCTTCAATGGAGTACTACACCTTCGTCCATGTAGAAGTCACGTTCGCATGTAAACACACCTTTACGCACACACTCACACAGTATCCCTTTGTTTATCGTTGGAGACTGCATTGCTTCGACTGCTGCAAAATGTTGCAGGCTGGGCTTTTCAAGCTGATCATGGTATATTGTAACAAAATGAAATTTGTTCATATCAATTCAGTAACACAATGTAGTCGTGGTTACTTTGTGCTGATTTTATACATGTAACAAGCTATACATTGTAAAAAAAGGTATTTGAATTGTTCCTTTAGGTCAGTCTTCTGTATTGATGATTATTTGTCAATTAGTGGTTTTTGTGGAGTTTCAGATAATGATAAAAAGTATGTATGATAAGTGCAGCGATACTTTCTACAGTTAATTCAAAGTTGTGTTACAGAGGTTTGATACATACATTTAGCATTGTGTTTGTGTGTCCACGTGTGTATACAGGTTGGCCATATGGCACATTCTAGACAATAAATCTTAATTAATTAGCAAACGCGATCAGCTATGGAACTGAATATGGTACTAATGTATGATGTTCATGATTCTCATTAAACTGTGACGAGTTTAAAGAGATAGTTTAACTGTGTGTAAAAATAAAGCAATGATAAGGAAATTTTAAGGGAATTTGATAACCATGCCTATAATAATTTCATACAGGTACTAATAGCTGCCTCATATTCGTGTGATTGATCGTCATGTCAATAGCAAATTGACAACGTACGATTAATATATTATACATTAAACAACTGTCTTTCAAATCCATATCGATGTTTTCTAGTTTGATGACGTCATCATACCTTAAATTGTGATTAAAGGTAAAGACGCAAAATCGGACAAGTTTACGTGTATTGTCTATGGGAGGTGAGTTTTTTTAAAACCATGCATTGACTTGACAACATTTAAGCACCTCTATCTCAGCTGATTTTGCTTCATTTCCTCTGAAACTTTAGTATGTTGTAGCTGAGACAATAAGCTGCAGTAATCATGCATTTTATTCTTTGAAATCTCCTCATCAGATTGACAATTTTGCAGTTTAAAACTGAAAATGAAAATGGAATGTGGACAAAACGATTCCTCATGTATCTTTCACATACGTAAGTTTACGTTCCCCATATTTTCTCGTCGAGACGTATGGCCGAGTGGCTAAAGGCGACGTCTCAGAGACGTAAGGTTGCGGGTTGGAACCCCACAAGATCACGAAACAAAATACTTAGCTATTTTACTTTTTTTTCTTCAATTTTGTATTACATATTCGTCCATGTAGAAATCACGTACGTATATAAACGCACCTATACACACACACAGACACACACACACACGCCATATCCCTCTTTTTTGTGTGTTGGAGACCACATTGCTTCGACTGCAGCACAATTTTGCAGGTTGACTTTGTCAAACCGATCATAGTATGTAATGACGACGACTGAGGTGTTGTACTTTGAACAATTGTCTTTCAAGACGATGTCATTGTTTTGTAATTTGATGACGTCATTACACTGAAAATTGTGATTAAAGGCAAGGTATCAAAACCAGCCGATTATAGGCTTTATGTCTGCGGGACGTATTTTTCCCAAGTTGCCAGAAATGGCATAGCGACCTCAGTCGTTACAAGGCCGCTTTTCCGTCTAGCAATGCAATAGATGTTCACACGGCCACGTTGGTTGAGTGGGCATTGACTTTCCCCCTGTTATATCTATACATTGTTTTTTTTTTGTCTTACCATTTCCGTGGATGACCCGTGGCCGAGTGGTTACAGAAACGGTTTCGCATGTACGCTCAATATAACTTCAAGGTGCCTATATCACATTCTTTTCTTTGTCGATCACAGATGACTGTCATCTGATGACCACAAGCGTATCACCTAACTCGTCCTCAATGTGACGAGTTTTCATGTCTCGTATATTTTCCTTTTTCACTTGTCTTTTTAATCAAAGCTGCATCAAAGCCCAACAAACAAAATGTGTATTATGGTGAGTCTTTCTATTGCATCTTTATAAATTTGTGTTTGCATAAAACAAAAACAAAAACATTGGGGCAAAGGTGAAGCGACGAGTGTTCAGAACCATTTTCCAACAAATAAACACCACAGTGATCAAGGCACCTAGCAACTGAAAGGGATGGGGGGGGGGGGGGAGCTGGTCGAGACTGACATCATTATTACATCGCTAATGTATGAAAGATGGCATTGTTTCTAAATTTTTTTTTTTCAAAATTGCACTTTCGTCACTTTCGTGGCCATCCCTTCGTCAACACTTGTAATGACGTTGCAGCAATACATGACTTTGGAAAGGCTGATGTTGACTAATATTGAAATTCTGAAGTCCCTCATTGATTAGTCGTCCATATCGCTAGTCTTTCCTTGATGTGAAAGTTCACAAGACCTCCACAGGTTGGAGGAGTCTATAGAGAAATGTATATGTCTCATCAGCAACAGATATTTTCCAAGTACAGCCTGCCTTGTGGATTTAAAACAGCTACCCAACATCTCGTACGGGCTATTTCCAACACATAGCGATGAAAGAGTGACTTTGAGTCCGTCACCCTTTATTTTCTATTCTTTGAAACAATGAACTTCCAACATTTAAGCAGAACTGAATCACACAAAGGAATTGTAGAATAACCCAAAGTGTGACAGACACTATTCTTAGTTCTGTTACGGGCAAGACAGGAAGGTGTGGAAATGATTGACGGACCTGAAAGAAGAGAGAACTAGAAAGAGATGAAACACTTCCACGAGTGCCAGCAGAATGAGACATTTTCTCAGTGGACTGAAAAATGAGCATGCAATGATTACTGATTTATCATCAGCCAGGGTTCCCGGTGGGATTGCTCCGAATGACACTGGCAAACTCCTCCACAGAGAAGAAATCTGACACTTGATGTTTGCGCGCACATCTCAATACTTTCTAAACTCGTCATAATTGACAAAAACCCTCTCAGATTTAACACCTCATCTGGTAATCATTGATTTGAGATGGGTGAAGTAAAAAAAACAACAACACACAAACAAATGAACCAGCCAACAACAAAAACACAGTATCCACATATTTTTGTTCATGAGAATCCTTTTAAAGAGAGCAATTTACCTACTTCTGTCCCTACACAAGATTAGCAGGCAAACTGCCAAATGACTTTTACCGCTCTGATTCTTGGCTGTGGATCAGTATTGTACAATGTCTGGGGCTCTTATCAATTTAAGGAGAAGGACCTAAAACAAGAGTTGGGGGCCACTACATAAATAGAAAATGAGTCACTGTGAAGGCTCCGGAAATATTGATACAAGGGACACAATTTGTTAGTTCTCTTTCCATGGGTATACCGGTAAAGTCTGGATGCTTTTTCCACTAACTATGAATAGGTAAAACTCATGATTACTGCATGTTTGTATACATTTGATATTAGCTCAATCTCATTACAACATTCATATGGGCTATTCAGCCATCTTCTCCGATGGAAATAAAACAAACAAACAAGCAAATTGCCCCACATGAACATAAAACTAAACATTGATTATTTAGTTTGAGTTAAAGTTGTAGCCAATGATGACAAATCATGTTGTTCAAAAAACTGACCATACTGGTCATGACATAAACATAACCTAAATAGCTTGCACAGATATTGGAGTATACTACCAATTACAGAATTGAAGAAAGAAAGACAAACCAGCTTGCATGTACTGCTAATTTGCCTGTTAACTTCTTGTTTCTTCAAGCAACAAAAGGTGTGTACACACATACCAATAGGTGGGACTACTAAAGTGTGATTGTACGATGCAGTCACACATCACATCTTCCTTGCATCCATTCTTGTGAATACAACTCACTAACTTTTTTGTTAATGTTTTGCTTTTGTTCTACTTTTGTTTTGTTTTTTCCACTCATGGTGACTCCATGCTTCCTTTTATTTTTCTTTTCTCTGCACTTCCTAACTTACAAATTAGGATGATATATAATTAAACACACCTTGTTGGTAAGAACAATGCAAGGTTGAGAAGAAACTCCTGTTCTCTCACTCAATCTCACTCTCAGCTGTCCTCGCCTATAAATACATGCTGCGTTTCTTTGACACTTCCTGTCTCTCCTTTGTGTGTTGAATGATGACGGCCTGCCTGGCATAGCAGGGGGAACTTGGTAACACTACTTTCCATTCATTCTCTCCCAACCCCCCAACCCCTTTCCCAAAACCATCCTTATAACTGCTGAAAAGCTGATGAAGGGCTGTTGAGTCAGCAGGAAATTTGAGTAAACCGGGCTTCATTTCCTCTGAGAATTCAAAATGAGACGAGAAAATTCACCAGCCATATTGTCCCCTTAGATCTCCCTTTCCAATAAAAAAACAGGTCAAGGCAGACAAGTTGAATTCATTTATTTCTACTTCTTTCAAAACCAGCCAACATTTCCTACTCTTAGAAAGTTGAACTATTGAATCTGCTTAATTTTCGAATCGATTACAAACCTTTTGTACATATATGTACTCTGATGGCAGAACTATAATGATTGCAATGCACTACAGCTGCAGAAAAATGTCTTGATTGCTTGAAAACTCTTGCCTTTTGCCTCTGCTAAGTTTTCTGTCACTTGTTCAAATAAAATATGGATAGAGGCTCTTCATGTATCTGCATGTATTTATTTATCCATGATATTCATTTTGCATGTGTGTGTGTGTTTTAAATGATGTGTGTTTGAATGCATGCATGCATTTATGTATGTATGCATTATCTATTCATTCATTCATTCACTCACTCACTCACTCACTCACTCACTCACTCACTCACTCACTCATTCATTCATTCATTCATTCATTCATTCATTCATTCATTCATTCATTCATTCATTCATTCATTCATTCATTCATTCATTCATTCATTCATTCATTCATTCATTCATTCATTCATTCATTCATTCATTCATTCATCTCCTAATAGCACAATACTATGGTAGCTCTTGCCCAGGATCAGTTACCTGATGAATCATCCTAGCTTCTGTCAGAATTAGGCTCTCTCATGTGATATGTGACAAGATTTTCAGGTTCTCCCACAGATTTTATCTCAAATTATGAGATAACCTTTCATAGAACATCACAAAAGGTGCACAGTCTGTACACTTTTTTCCTGTTAAAATGATATCCATAAAGTTTTATTACAGTCTTTTCTTCTCAAATTTTATTTGCAGATGAAACAGAAACCCAGCATTAGCGCTTTAAAATAGTTCTAAAATGTGAGTTAGGGATAGAAACAACCACTGTAAAATTTGAATGGGTAAAATCGATGTTAAGTATTGTAAAATATACAAAATGTGAACAATAGTTATAATAAAAATGTTTCCAGACCAAAATACAGATATCTCCTTATATTTTAGGCTTTATTGCAAAAATTGTATATGATAGGATGTTTCGTTGTACAACAGACCTACACATATGCATTAAATGCCATATCTTGAATTTTTTTTAAAAATCACTGTTCCCAAAGGTAAACAGGACCTTTAACCCGTTGAGGACGAGTCCCGAGTATACTCGGGCAAGCGTCTATGGGAAATGCGTGTTGTAGCAAAATCAAACCGTCCTCAACGGGTTAAGCATAAAGAGCAGGAACGGAAGAAAGAGAGAATGGTGAACTCTATCCCAATTAAGGCTGTGGTAAAAAAAAACAAAAACAAAGTAACAAACAACAAAATGAATAATGGAAAAGAATGGTTGCCCTGCTCTAATTTCACAACAAGGGAACAAATAACATCAAAGTTTGTAATTAATATTTGGCTTCTTGATAATCAAATATCGAGCCATTGCAGTAAGCATCAACTTGACGTATATGAATCACCCTGTACAGAACTGGTGACAGGCAAACCCTATTCGGTCATTTCACAGGTTTGTATGCCATTTTGAAATCATGACGCTGACATTTTAAGAACAGACCACATCCACTCAATCTTTCATTTGCAAAAGGACAGAAGTGACATATTGTCCAAATTGGAACAATATCACTTCCAGATTGGAATTTGAACATTCGCCTTGGCTCCAAAGTTTGGAACAAAGGCAGAAATCCTACTGAGATACATTTGAAGGGAAGGCATCGCGAGATGGCACTAAACTATAACATGGCTATTGTGTGTAGCAGATGCATTTCACACAATCATAGGAATGGTACTTCTGTCACTTGCTTCCTTCTGCCAAGGTGAGGCATCATTTATTGCTCCCACAGTTAAAAAAACAAAACAAAACAAAACAGCTACCCTTGAACTGCAGACCACAGGCAAATGAGATACACTTGGTCATTCAAAAAGTTTGTGTGACTCTTTTAACCCGTTGAGGACGAGTTCCGAGTATGCTTGGGCAGGTGTCTATGGGAAATGTGTGTTGTAGCAAAATCAGTCCGTCCTCAACGGGTTAAAATCATAGTTTTAGGATTGGAAGAACAAAAATCACAGCCTCTATTCCTGAAGGTTAAACACATAAAAAGACATGGCCTTGAACCACAGCTCCACGACCACATAAGATACATCCTGACATTTCTCTTCATTTTTTAATGAGTATTGACACTTTCAGATTGATGTCCTTGAGAAAGACAACTACTCAGCAGGAAGGGGAGAAAAAGAAACAAGGAAAATAAAAGCCACAGAACTAAAAGGGTCAAACAGAGCAAAAAGTTATATGTTTGGTGACTAACAGAAATCAGACATTTGGCATCATTGCATTGCAGCATCCCCCCCCCCCCCAAATTTGGCCAGGGAAAGAGACAGCTCTTCCCAATGGTCAGCATGACAAAGCATGACAGAGAGAGGAATCAAAGTGAGTTTGGGGGAAGAGTTGGGTTTTCTGGATCGTTGCTGATTTTTTGGAAGTTTTCTGTTTGTTTGTTTTTAGTTGAGAGAGGTCATTAGTATTGGGGGAAAATTATATAACTCATCAACTTTTACTGTAATTCGTAACAGTACTGCTTTGAGTAACTACTGTATGTGTTTATGTGAAAGACTTGAAATAAAAGGAATTTTCAAATGGATGATAAAGATTGAAATTGAAGTTGAAATTGAAATGGAAACTGAACCCCTCTGAATGTAGAACAAACAATTATAGTCTCGGGCCCTCCTTTTACATTTTGGTCTTATAAGTAATAAATGATGAGACCCAACATGTTTCAATCTGTAATTTCATCTTTCAGGACCCACCATTACAGCATACCATTGATATCGTGCATGAAACAGCTGGCAGTAGTAATGACAGACTTCGTTAAGCGGGTATCTCTTTGGCTTGGAGACTAAGTAGCGACCTGATGGCAACTCAAATCGCACTGGTCATGAAGAGGTCATGGAGACTTCTCCACAGTGTCTCCGGGAGACTAGCCTGGTCTCCTAGGAGTCACACGAGAATCAAACATGTTCAATTTTTTTTTTTCGGAGACTATTTCCAGTCTCCAGCTGGTCTCGGAGACATCTCTGCGACTCCTCTGCGATGTCTCCTTAGCTGTGGCCAATAGTCATGGAGACAAATTTTGTATGCGGGGGCCTCCAAGATGTCTCCGCAACCATGCGGAGACCCAAGCAATGCATGCACTGGGCCTGATTCACACCACAGACTTCTTATGTTTGATTGTGAAGCTTAGCCAGCTGCTGCATGTCGTGTATATAATTCACAGGTCATACAATTTCATGAACTAGGTGGGACTTTTATAAAGAAAATTCCGCAAGTGGTTGTATTCGTGATTGAGAACCACAATACTGGAATGAGAAATAAGTCTTATTTCTTATCAGATAAAAAGTTAGTGACTTTTCACCTCTGAGAGGATATAACTTGCATGACTCTGTGCTAGATGGAAGGAAACATTCTCACAAGTCATTGATTATATTTAATATCAGTGAACTCACAAAGTTCATGAAAATTGAAATGCTGTAAAATATGCTGTATATAAATTGTATGGATGTGTACCCCACAGCTCCCAAGGGGACCTTTTACAGTACACATACTTGACAGCTACAGTCTGAAGGTACAGTTGTATCTGCACCTGACTGGAGCTCTGCCTACCTCACGTGGAACCAATCGTGATCATGGACCTACATTAAAGCCTTGGGGAAGAGTTGACTCACTCGATTGGGGGGGGGGGGGAGATTCCTGACTCCACGCATGGACTAGGTCCCCGGTTTGGACCTTTGGGAGAAACCTCCCTCCCCATGCACTGTGTCTCACACCCCATTCACACCAAACTGGGTGAAAGTCTGTTTCTATTTTATTTTGAACCATTTACATTAGAATGGTCTTGCTGTCAGCACAAATAGGCTTACACTTATGACTATAATCAAATCCATTTTTGTTTTTGTTGCATTTTGTCAACACCACATAATATATACGTAATATATAATATATAATATATAATACATAATATATGATATATAATGTATAATATACAATATACAATACATAATACATAATATGTAATATATTATGATAACATATAATATATAATATATATAGATTTTAATTTTCATGAACTTTGTGGGTTCACTGATATTAACAATAATCAACGACTTGTGAGAATGTTTCCTCCCATAACACACATGCAACTTATAAGAGGCAAACAATGAACCAATGCAAACTTTGCGCAAAGTTCATAAATCAGAAAGTAAACCACTTTATTGCTGTTTCTATCCTGATGAAGACTCATAATGTGACACAGAAAAACAAAAGTTGATGGTTAATTGATTTTGTCTGTTTGTTTGTTTGTTTGATTTTCCATCTGAGAAGATGGATGGAGAGCACATATGCAGCTGAACTAGCTGGTCTTCTGTGAGGTTCAGTTGGATATGAGGCGGGACTACTTTACCAGGTTATGCACCCCGCTCTTTGCGAGAATGAATGAAGTGGAATCTTTTAGGTACATGAGTTGTGACTCTCTCACACATGGGACCTCTATTTTATGTCCTATCCGAGGGACAGAGTGCTTTAATTGCCTCTTACTAGAGGGGGCGGTATATGTATTACATACAACATTGCTCAGTCAGACCAGGGTCTTCCTTTTAACATTTCTAAAGTTCTTGACATTCTTTTAAATGCATGCAATTAATTCACTTTAAAGCTGGCGAGTCAGTATATTTCATTTTATGTAGACTTCTTCTACCAATGTTGTGCTTGAAATTTTGTGACATGTCCCACTGTAAATGATTCACTTACAAGAAAACTCTTAGCAAACTTTAACTCCAAAATGTTGTTAAATGAGATAAGCCTGTATTTTACAGAAAGTTTATCGCAACATGGAACTTGTTTGTTGCATTTCAAAGTCAATTCGCAGCCTGTTAAAAAAACTTCAATTCACACAAGCTGCCCCACTACAGAGGGTCAGTTTGACCTAGAAGTGGTCCAGATACTGACCACAGGTTTCCCTTCTACTTAAGACAGAAAATGTAAAAAAAAAAAAAATTAGACAGTTTTGGGTTGTCGTCAGTAGTATACAGCCTGGGACTTTGTGTGATCTATGGCACTTCCTTTCTTTCCTAACATGGGTGGGATGTACTTTCAAAATCCCACTCCCTCCTGCCATAGTGTTTGAACTTCACTCTGACATTTAGAATTCAGACCTTTTCTTTCAACTTTTCTTTTACTATTTTTTTTTTTGACGGAAGTACTGGATTTTGACTGCTCTTGTCTACAGGACCCACGCAGGGTGATACTGGCCTGCAGGTTCTGTTCTAGTATGTTATATCCCTGTAATCACAAGACTGAAGGCTGAAATGTTTATGATTGATCAACTCAAGGAATTGCATTCCCCAAAGTATTCTTTCCGTACCATTTTATTTCTCTCTTCCCCTCTTGCTTTCTTTTAAGCTGAATTCATTTTTTTATATGTGTGAATACAGTAAATAGGGGCCAGATGAGAAAACCGTTAAAGGGTGTGTACCGTTCTGGTCGAGGTGAGGATTTAGCTTTTAACGTTTAGCGAGATATTCAGAAACCACTCTATGAGATGTCAAAGAGCATGCAATTCTATGGGGTATCAAAAGTTTATTTGATGAAAATCGGTTTTCAAATGGCTGAGATATCCAAAAACAAGGTGAAACAAAGAGATCCTAATAAAAAGCGTGGCATGTCGCCTTTTATTATCATCACTTTTTTTAATATCTCAGCCATTTGAAAACCAATTTTCATCAAATAAACGTTGAATCCTTCTTAAACTTACATGCTCTTTAATATTTTATAAGTGGTTTCTCATTATCTCACTTAGGAATGTTCAAAACATAAATCCCCATCTCAACCAGTACTGTACAGTCCCTTTAACAGTTGAGTATAATTCAACTGTTTATCATATTCTCTTTCTCTCTTCTTTCTTTCTCTCTCTCAAATTGTAACTTTTTAGCAACTCTATTCATAAGAACTTCAAGCTGTCACTGTTTGTGACAATGCTAACATAAGAAATTCCTGTTTTGCCAATTCTTTTTTATTACCTATCTCTTTTTTTTGGTAGTAACTGAAGGTACCAAAAAATAACAAAGTCAACAAATTTATCAACTGTTCTTTGGGAAAAAGAAACTAAGACAGAATAGAAACACATCCTGCGGTTTCTACATTTAACCATTACTGCGCATTGTTCACCAATTAGCAGAGATGTTTGGAAAAGAGTTGTCAAAAAATAAGGATTACTTAACCCCCTGTTACCTAATGTGTCACTTGCCTTTTTGCTGGACTGAGGAACATTGCTACATCCAAGTGGGCTTGCTACATTGTAATTTAACAACTAGCTCAAGTTTGGAGTGATATTACTCAATGCTGATGAAAAAGCTCCTATGCAACTCATATTTGGGGGACCGTTGTGGTAACTTTCCATCCAATACAAAATGAACAAGGAAAAGTAGAAATTACGCGGTGCGTAAAATATGTCCCCGGAAGTAGCATTTAGTAGCAAAATGTACAATATCGGTAAAATATCAAGGTCAAAGGTCAAAGAAGTCAAAGGTCAAAATTCTGTGTAGAAGTCTTAAAGCCCTCACCTAGTGCCATCACAAAAAGCAAACGGAATCGAAATCGGGTTAGAAATGGCAAAGGAGTAGCATTTTGTAGCCAATGTACAATATAGGTCAAAAATCAAGGTCAAAGGTCAAAGAAGTCAAAGGTCAAAATTCTGTGTAGAAGTTTTGAAGCCCTCACCTAGTGCCATCACATAAAGAAAACGGAATCGAAATCGGGTTAGAAATGGCAAAGGAGGAGCATTTTGTAGCCAATGTACAATATAGGTCAAAAATCAAGGTCAAAGGTCAAAGAAGTCAAGGGTCAAAATTCTGTGTAGAAGTTTTGAAGCCCTCACCTACAGACTGTAGTGCCATCACATAAAGCAAACGGAATCGAAATCGGGTTAGAAATGGCGAAGGAGTAGCATTTTGTAGCAAAATGTACAATGCAGGTCAAAAATCAAGGTCAAAGGTCAGAGAAGTCAAAGGTCAAAATTCTGTGTAGAAGTTTTGAAGCCCTCACCTAGTGCCATCACATAAAGCAAACGGAATCGAAATCGGGTTAGAAATGGCGAAGGAGTAGCATTTTGTAGCCAATGTACAATATAGGTCAAAAATCAAGGTCAAAGGTCAAAGAAGTCAAAGGTCAAAATTCTGTGTAGAAGTTTTGAAGCCCTCACCTAGTGCCATCACATAAAGCAAACGGAATCGAAATCGGGTTAGAAATGGCGAAGGAGTAGCATTTTGAAGCAAAATGTACAATATAGGTCAAAGGTCAAGGTCAAAGGTCACAACTGAAATTCTGTGTAGAAGTTTCAAAGCTCCCATGTAGTGCTATCATATAAAGCAAACAGAATCAAAATTGGCTCATAAATGACAGAGAAGTAGCAAATTGAACATTTTGATCACACACGGACGCACAGACAGACGGACGGACAGACAGACGGACGGACGGACACACGGACACACACACGTACGGAGCCCGTTTCATAGTCCCCTGCTCGAACTCGTTCGGCGAGGACAATTACACATGAATTTCAGTGATTTGAGATTAGGGCGCAATAGCAATACAAGACAGACGTGAATCAAACAAGATGTCACACTCTAATATATCTGTATATGAGCAATGTTGTGCATGTTCCCACAAAATGGGAGTTGTCTTTATGCATCCCACTAAAAAACATCCTCGACACGAAATAATTAGAGAATAAAATCAGAAAGATGGCATACATCTATTCACTTATTCTTTTATATATTTATTCATTTGTCTTATTCAAACAGGGTAACTATTTAAGTGGTCGTGCACTGTTATTCTTGAGGGCACTGTTATTCAAGAGGTTTACTGCAGAAAAGAAGCAACAATATAGTCCAGTATGTAAAGTCATGGAGGTAGTACCTCCATGGTAAAGTGTACTTTTGTACCTGGATTGAGCTTATATCTGTTTAACCTATAGAGCAAAAACAATTAAACAACAAACAAACAAACAAACAAACAAACACACATACTAATTATACCACATTAAACAAAAGGGTGTAAAGCAATGGAACACAAGTATCATGGTAGTTATTCTTTGAATAAATATGTTACAGGTCAATCTATTCAGGTCATCCTTCTTGCTGACGCAACTGGAAGCTGACACCCTGTCACCCTGTCAAAATGTCACGTAACTCCTCCCTCACATATGGTACTGGCTTTTCTGTCTGTCTGTCTGTCTGTCTATCTGTATTTCTTTCTCTTCCTCTGTCTATCTGTATGTTTACCTCTCTCCCTCTTCTCCTGTCTTCTGATTACTGTACGAGCTGAAATTTTCGCGAATTTCGCGAATCGCCTTTGAACCGCGAAAATAACAACGCGCGAATAGCTAAGTTCAGTTAGACCCTCGCAACCACGAAATTAACAACACACGAAAATGTCCTCCATGTAGCAAATTCGCGAAAATATCTGTACGCAAAAATTTCAGCTCATACTGTACTCTTTTCTTTGTGTGTATCTCCATCTCTTTTCTCTTACTATCTCTCTCTTTCCCTCTCCCCCCTTCCTCCCCCCTCCCCCTATCTCTTGACACTTTCTCTCGCCAGGTCTCTGGGTTTCTCTCACTACTCCATATGATTAACATAGCTGTCATGTATGCGTCACAATCAACAGGCCCTGAGAAATAGGAAAGAGAGAGAAAGGGGAAGAGGCAGAGAAGAATAAGAAAGAGGGAGAGAGAGAGGGGAGAGAGACAGCTACAGCAATAGAGGGAGTTAGAGCATGTAGTACGAGGAGTACAAGATGTGCGTAAGCTTTCTGGAAGGGAGCATGCTCGAGCACGCAGGAAACTTTCCGGTATGACTCGCAGTCACTACATCCCCCTCAGTCCTTAGACACCGCACGATCCGCGCAGCGCACAACCTCTTGTGTCTGCGCTTCCCTCTCTTTTTTTTTCCTGCAGCCGATTGTGGATAGCCCTTCCCTTTTCTAATCCGGAATTCTCTCTCCCCCCACGCGGTTCTTGTCGCACTCCCCGGTCGCACGGTTCCGACCACTCAGTCAGCTTTGCCCCACTACTCGCTGGATCGGGTGATTCATGTACCTGCGGTCAGCGAGACTGACTTGGCACTTTGTACGTTCCCCTTCGCACGAGGAGGTTCACTTTCCATACTTTGAGACTATATTCTTGGAACATGTTCATCAAGGCCTGGCTAAACTTGGCAGATCATATGGTGAGTTGCTATTTTCTACACCTCTGTATGCCCAAGTTGTCTTCAAGAAGCACTTCATTTACTTCCCATGTCTTTTCCGTGCCATGTCTAAAGCTGTTAGAAGTTACAGCCTATTGGTCATGGACTTCGTGAAAATGAAGACTAAATCTAAAGTTTATACATGCATTCAGTGCATCATAGGCTAGTTTGTCATCATATCCAAAGAAAGAGTTCTGTATTTCCACACATTGAACTCTGTTTTGTGTCATATCTTATCATCTCATCCAGTGTAATGACACATATAAACATTACATACACACATATATATCATGCTTTACACATAAATAGGTGTGTTGGTTATGTAAAGCATTATTTTGACTGACTGCTGGATATGTTCCAAATGTTGATACACAAAGTCTTTACCAAATGTTCACATCAGCATCACGGCACTCGGTGAACATCTCAAAATCAAAGTGCTTTTACCCCTTCCCCCAAGACCCATTTCCATCTTTCATTATCGTCCCAAAATACTCCGTCTGAGGAAACGCACGAAAGCGAGGATTACGGCAAAAATGAACTGACAACCTCTTCCTATCCATTTAGAGGAGGGGGGGGGGGGGGAGAGGAATAAAGCGTCTGTTCACTTAACTTCCTGCAATGTTCTCAAGCCTTGTTGCTATGAGATACCGACAAAGGATTAAACTATTACTTGGATCCGGCTTCGCTTCATCTCCTTTTTACAAACCTAATTAATTTTCCACTCCACTAAAGGCAAGATCGTACACAGAATGATCTTTCATCATGCTTACAATCGATGATGTCCTGTACATGTAGTTTGTCTCTCTTCATTCATTCCTCCTGAATGCTGAGGAACCTTCTGTGATCCACCGGAGCCCCTAATCAATGTCCTGTGATCACAGCACAAAAACTACAGTCTCAAGATAGATATCAACATTCTATTCCAAGCTAAGAACCCTTCCCCATCCCCTCTCTCTCCCAAGTTCCATAAATATGGCTGCATTGTAAGCCCAAACTGATAATGCATTGTTAAAATTAGTTCTCTTGGCAACATGAAGTTGACTTTGCCGACAAAAACTGACTTGATCATCAAGGGCAGGTGGTGGTTGATTTCTATCTTGCAACTGATTGACAAATTGCCCTGCATCATGAATTTGAATGATTTCTATCTGTTTGGTACTCTAAATCTCAGTCTTTCCTCTTTGAAGTTAGATCCACTCCGACTTTCCATAATTTGCATTGATATTCATCAGATTACACAAAAGATTTAGCTCAAGATTGGGCTCTATCAATTGACAAAAGTTCTAAACTTTCTCAATGGATTAAAAACAAAAGATCAGATGTACCACACAACATTACACTGAGGTTCAATTTAATTTTCCATTTATTTTTTTGAAAAAAGAACAATATAAAGAGTGGGCTGCCCTCCCCCACAACACCCCCCCCCCCTCCAATGAGGACCTTCTTTGCCACATGGTGGTTCTTTGCATATTTTTAAGTCATGTCCAGAACAAAATTCCCTCCTTACAGCTAAGCTACATGAACGAAGAGTGGAGATGGGAGTAGTCAGGACCTTGAAGTTTTGATCATCTAGGCTTTGGGAAATAGAAAAAATAGTTATATTTCTGTGTACCAGGGATATTCCTACAAGTTATGGGCTGCTTTCCAAGCTGTTAATCAGCAAATCTGTACAGTTCCCATTTTGGCTCAATGCAGCAACGTGTGCATAGTTTGATCTGAATCATTCCACTAAGTATCTGACTGCTGTGCTGTGCTAAATATTGGGGGGGGGGGGATTCCATATATTTCAGCCATGACCTCAACACTCACACCAATGTGCAGATCTTTATAATATGACCACATTTTGAAAATGGGGTTCATGAATCTCTTCAAAATGAAAAGAATATCAAATTTGACACATATCACAAAGAAACCTTGTCCGTTACTATCATGATGGATGCTGTCCATTCACACTATCAGGCATTTTCCTTTTTGATGGGCATGATCTAAGAACATCTACTCTTTGTGGTAGGGTTTCATTTCTTTCATTCTACATACTTTGTGAATTGATGCTATACCAAATATCAACATACCAAGACACGAACAACACTATTTAGACAAAATCTAGGGTTTTCCTATAATGATCTCTCTATTAAAAGGGACAGATGTAGTCTAAGAGTTCAAGTTTGTTTACAATTATCTGGCATGTCTGCAAAATGTAAAAATATATCAACATACAAAACACAGCCTCTACCAGTCGACCTAGACCGTAAACATAATCGCTGCCATAATTCAAGCGTATCTCATTAGCTCCAGACTATTGAGTCAGTAATGTGACACCCACAAATGAGGACTTTGAAATCACGCCAGCAGACGAGATTACAGCAGCATGGAGTTGAAAGAAATAGATGCGAGATTTTGCCGGATTCTAACTTGGTGAATATCACCTCCTCCTTTGCAATTGCGAGGGAAGCGAGGGAGAGAGAGAGAGAGAGTAAGAGAAAGATATGAGAGAAAGAGAAATGGGGAAAGATAAAAGAGAAAGAGATTAGGGGGGGGGGGAGAGACGAGCAAACAAATCTGACAGTATTATCACCAACTGTATCTTATGCTCCTTTTCCTCCCTGTATTTATAAGGTGTTACCTTATTTTTTTTTTAATTTGCAAACATGGAAACTTAGAAAGATCCCCCGTATTCAAACAGCTGCGAGGATCATCTGAGTGCGGGAATAATTCGACAAACAATTTTTACTACTCAAGACACATATTTTATTCTGTTAAAGCCTCTTTGCAGATTTCAGATCCAATCTACATGATTATATCTGCAGAGTCCATGCCTGAGAAAGGGTAGAGATTCTTATGCCTAATCTGCACACTAGAAAAAAAGAAAAGAAAAGAAAAAAACAGGAACAAAAAGTTGGAAAAAATCGCACAAGCTCAAACCATATGCACAGTGTACTCCCCCATCGATCAAGCAGAATTCTTGAAGACACGTTTTCTGGCTTATAATGCCTGACTGTATAATTCCTTCACACAATTTAGAATACCCAATCACTTGGGGAGTGCAAATCCCAGGATTTTCTTTATTTTTAGATGCCAGCTATTAAGGTTTATGAAACTGTCCTAAGGAGGCAAGCAGAATTTCTTCATCATGTACAAGTGTCTGTAAATAGATAAAATATCATGTGTCACGCATGTGGCTACTAGTAATCTATTCAAGTTATTATTTATTTTGCTCTTTTGCACCCATCCTTTCAAGATGAGGTTTAGTAGAAAGAGTCAATTATATCTCAACATAACAATGCATGCTGACAAGCTTTGACAAAGGCTATAATAAACATTTGTAATTTGTTTCCACAATCTGTTTTCAAATAGAGATAGGTTGCTTTCACTGTGACGGTTGCCGTATTTCAAATATCATGGTATTTCGAAATGTGAATGAAAATACAATGCAAAATACAATGCAAAATACAATGCAAAATACCATGGTATTTAGGGTGGTAGTTCAAACTTTGAAAGTATGCACATGAAATGTAAATTGTGTTACAAAATATCTCTGATCATAATGCTTACCAAAAATAATATGATACTTCCATGTATGAGAACAGTACCAAGTGATAAAAAAACTATGGTATCTATACTTGTATACCATGGTATTTTTGCCAATGAATAACTCTAGTGAGAATGCACCAATAATCAATTTACTACGTGTGAAAAAAAAAATGAAACACCTGCTTCTAAACCGGGCCATTCTATATTACCTAGGGTGGTTGATACCTGACCAAAATTAGAGAAAAAATGTATAGATGCAAATTCTAGTGCGATTCTCCTTCAGAGCGTAATGAGAGAGAAAAAAAGGACAGGGAGACGTACGGGCAGCCCATGCGGCAGACTGAATGCAGCTGTTCTTCTGCCAGGAAGCGCGACTGCGGGGCTTGTCGGGCAAAGCTGGACTGTCCAGCTTAATCAAATTAGCCTTGAAGACAGGGGAATAATTCGGGGTCAATCTGTGGGAAGGGGAATTCCTTTTGTGTGTGTGGGCATGTGTGAATAGAAGAAAGTAAGAGAGGGGGCAAATGGCGCCTTCAGACACACCGAGGTATCGTATATATTCATACGACGTATGGATATATGATGTTTCGATATGAGAGCATTCAGACACAGCACCCCGTAAAACGATAATCGTATCAGAGCATTCAGACCTAGCGCACAAGTGATATTTCTTGAGTAGACGTGATTCTGTTCCATGCGCAGTAAGTAATTTACGCAGGCTTTGCGCATAGTGCTTATACTCTGCCTTGGATTCATCTGGTACTTAGCTAGTTCACGCCAGATCATTATTACGTCACAATCAATCTGTCAGCCGCCCGCTGTAAGTCCGCACCACGGATATGTGAGCTCAGCGCGCGCTGCAAATAAGCCCCACCTACTAATACAACGTATGGATGTGAGAACATTCAGACACAAATATACAGTATCATATGGATACAAGATAATGATTTGAAATGATGCTCAAACCATCGATTCAATATACGATGTACATTGATACGACATTTCAATATAAGAGCATTCAGACACATAAAAATGTGCTATATCCATACGTCATATATCCATACATCGTATACCCATACGAGAACTCTCAAGTCTGAAAGGGGGGAAAGAGAAACCACGGTCCTACATGTAGGTGTACCCTACTGTCCCATCTCTGGGACACGCTCACGGCAAGCATCCGTGGAGTCACATTTCTCAGGTAACAGCCTGAGTGATGTGCCGTGACAAACGCTGCCGGCGCAAAGGTCTCTCCTTTCTACGTTAATTTCTGACAAGGAGGAAAAGGCTGTTACAGGAAGGGGCCTCTGAATCACTGACTTGAGGACATGTTTTCTGATGTCGAGTGAAGAGTGAAAGCATGCTGTGTTCATCTGTGTGTGCACATGTTCTACAAAGTGGGGCTCGACATGGAGACCTTTCAGACTGGCAAAAGATCTTATTTGTAAACATACTAATCAAGTTATTGTTGTATGTTAGACCCCGTTTACAGCGGCCGAGCCCACCTTCACTTCAGTGTAAACGCGCAAAAGACCAAATGCGAGGCCAAAATTGGCCTCGCATTCGGTCACGCTCTAGAGGTGGTCAGTGTAAACGTAAACTGGGCCAAATGCGCAGCCAATTTTAGTCTGGCTTCCAAACCCTCTGCCTGTACTATTTCGCTGTTCAGGATATTAACTCCCTCAACGTCAAAAACTAGTATAGTTTAAGGCGTGACAGATTTTATCTCACGAGCGTTCGCCCGCGTCCGGCATGCCTTCTTATCTGTTAAGTAGCCAGCTTGGCACGAGCTTGGCATGCGCCCATGCCGTCCGCGTTCCGGGAACGCCAGCTTAAAAGTCTTTTGTTTAGTGCCTTTGTTTCGAACACAATAGCGTCAACTTCACTGCACCCAATCGACCACGAAGCCATCGCTCCATGTAGCCAGCGTTCGGGAACGCCCGGATTAAGTCTTCCCTTTGTCTTGTGCTTAACACTTACACAGTTGATTTCATGGAAGCTTAAAAAACGGACAAACTAGCAAACAAATGAAACACGAAAGGCATTGCACTATTACGCGTTAGTAACGCTGTGATTACCTTAATTTGCGTCGATGAGAGGCGTAATCAAGAAGTATCTGAAATAGTATCTGAAATATAGTATTTGTTCCCCTTACATGAGCGTGAGACCACTCTTGTAAGCAGCTTCTCAGGTGAAGCAAAATGTGTGTAATGAAGTGACAAGTGTATAAGAAAAACATTCACAATAGCTAGGTAGATTGACGGAAACTTGACACCCATGGCCGTGCCAGCCAGGCAACAAGCTGGTGGAAATTTCCAGGAACTTCAAAGCAGGTTTGCCGCCAGGCAAAAACCGCAGGGTAAAGGAATTTGCGTACGCGCTGAATGAGTCGTAAACATCGTGTCAATTGCATGGGGCCTGGGAGGGAAGAGGGGCTATGTATAGTACATGTATTAGTAACCCTGTGCTGTGTGATACGTGCATGCTGTTGGAGATACGTGCTGTAGTTGGAGAGAGCTAGCTGATGAGAGCTCCCTGCACCTGAAACCAAGGAGGTACCAGGCGAGCTCGCCTAGTACCTCCTTCCTGAAACCAGGGAGGTACATACACATCTGGCTCTGCTGAAACTATGGAGCTTTAGTACAGTAAACCTCGACATTGCTTAAGTCGACACGATAAAAAAGTCCCGATTTTTGTCTTGTTATTCCTTGAAAATTTCTTCGTCTTAGTCGACATTTATAAGTCCACAACTCGCGTAAGTCGACCTGATTTTTTAGTGCCAACTGAGCTGAAATACGTGTTTATTCCCTCGTCTAAGTCGACATAATTTTTCGCTCAAAATCTTATCGCCATTCTCTTAAAAAAGAATAAATTGTTTTCCCGCTCTGATTCGCTGCATTTCTAATCGGTAATTCCCTAGTGTATGGCGTGGTAGCGTTCGCGCCATGCATCCATATTGTCTTGTACGCCAGAAATGAAAGGGCATACATTCATTTACATTGGAGAATTACATGTAGTTGGCTACCCAAAGCAGTTCACTTTCCCCCTTTTCTGCTCGTTATTCTCAAAACGCAAAAACTTTGTACACATAAAGGTCCTAGCAGAAAATCATTATCAGAACATGAAATACACGTGTAGGTGTTTCTGTTTATCCGAATATTCTAACGTTAATTATTCCGAAGCGTTAATAGAAACCTGGGCCCGTTTTTAGAAAATTAATCAAATGCAACTACATGATTGTAATTAAATGCAGCTGAAAATTAAATGCAGGTGTATCAAATCACGAGCAACTTTGCACATAAACGCAAGTGCGTTGCTGCCAAAAGGCTTGCGTTTGATATAGTATGAAACTAGAAAATAGTTGTATGATAACCTGAAACTCAATTGCGTTGAAACGCAACTCTAAAAATCAAATGAAGTCCATCAATCACGCGCAACGCTGTATTCAAACCAAAGAGATTATAACACAAGAGGGCGTAGTCCAGTGGGGAGGCAGCCGCGCGAGGGAGCTGCCATTTCCCGTTGTGGGAGCCGCCATTGCACGGATCCTGGCAGCGCACTGTTTAATGCGCTCGACTTGAATATTCGGCGCAGTGACCTTGCGTTGTTTTATTGTGACGTCACAATGGTCATGTTTAAGCGTCATAATGGTGCTGAGGTTGTTTGATTTTATGGCTTGAGTGGGAATGTACGCGAAACAAACGTCATAATGCTCAAGTACTGTCTAGTCTACACCCAAGTTCCCACTCTTTATTTTGCGCACAACAAAAAGGTCTGGACTCTACCAAATGGTTCAAATGATATGATACCATCATAAAAACTAATATTCAAACAAATAAACACATTGAGATTCTGAAAATGAAAATGTGTAATGAAGAATAACATATCATTCGAGATATGATATGAGAAGATATGACTTGAACGTAGACTTAGATCCAGTGCCAGGAGCTGAGTGTGCGCTCCCTCTTCAATTTTGGACGCACTATTTGTACGCACGCGTATGGCGACTACTTACTCTATAGGTATAATCTCTTTGATTCAAACGCAAGAGCGTTGCAGGGAAGACTTGAGGTTTTCGTAAGAAACTATAGAGAAACTGCGTTTAAAAGCATCTCTTAACATCTACGGAGGTGCGTTATTGTTGAAAAGTCTTGCATTATTTTGTTTGTTTTTTCGTATGCAAAATTAAAAATTAAACGCAGCTCTGAAAATCAAATGCAATTGTAAGTCCATGTCATCACGCGGAACGCTGAATAGATTATTGTGTTTGATATACGAAACTTGAAAATTGTAGGGAACTTCTTTAAAACTCAGTTGCGTTTCAACGCGATTCTAAAAATCCAATGCAAGTCCATCAAATCACACGCGACGCTGTATTTAAACGCAAGAGCATTGCAGAAAAGACATACTTTTTGTACGAAATTATAAGAAACTGCGTTTAAACGCATCTCTAAACATCTACGGAAGTGAGTTATTGTTGAAAAGACCTGCATTATTTTTTACTTCTTACGCAAAATTAAGAATTAAACGCAACCCCCAAAATCAAATGCAAGTCCATCAAACACGGAACGCTGAAAAGACTTGCATTTCATAATCATCCGACACTAGAAAATTGTAAGAAACTTAAACTCAATTGCGTTTAAACACTAATTCTAATAGTCAAATGCAAGTCCATCAAATCACAAGCAACGCTGTATCTAAAACACAAGAGCGTTGCAGAAAAGACTTGCGGTTTTTGTACGAAACTAAAAACTGCGTTTAAACGCATAAAAACTATAAACCGAAGCGTGTTATTGTTGAAAAGACTTGAATCATTTTTTATTTCGTAACGGAACTTTCGCCATGATTGAACTTAGTCTGCACTAGCAGGGGAAAGACATCGCAACATTAACACGTTTCAAACTACCGAAACGCATCGTGCTTCACGAAATGTCGATGAAAAAAATAGTAGCAAATTATTGTTACTGTAGTTCGCTATTCCGAAGGTTTAAATCTCAGTCCAAAGTTAAATAAGTTCGACGATGGAAAGATGTTTATCTTTACGAAGGTTAGTAATCCGAAAGATGTCGTTTCCGGATTAATAATTTTTCTTGTTTTTATTTCAGACTGGCCCGCGCCGTACATCACAGAGCGGTAATGTTGCGAATCGGAGCGCGAGAACAATTCATTTTCAGAGTATGGCAATAGAAATGTAAGCAAAACAAATAAAAATATGGCGACTTAGGGAAGGAAAATCACACATCCTCTTTCAACTCAGTCGGCACTGAAAAATTATCTCGACAGAATCATACGAATTCACACGCATATCTTCACAGCAACGCACTTCAATTTAAATCGCAAATTTGCATGCACTTTGGGGAATATGCGTTTGTTTTTTTCATATCAAATTTAAAACGTACAGTGTCTAGAAACGGGTCCATGTTTCGGATCCCGCTCTTTCAAAAGCTCTCAAGATTTTTGTGTTTTGTGCATTGCCGTTACTAACTTCGCGTACATGTTCTTCTTTCGCAATAAAACTCGAATTAAGATGTACACAGCGATAGAGGCTCAGCTCAGTAGATACTTGCCTCCAGTGACAATATTCTTGTGTACAACAAAAGAGTTTGTGAGCCCATTAGCGCAATGTCTATTCATACCTATACCTGGTGCCCGATCGATACTTTCATTGTTTGATGGCACATGGTATTGTAGTTGACCATGGAAAGGGGATACTGTCATAATAGGCATACAGCTTGACTGTTTCCGCACAGGAGGAATGAATACCAACCTGTCCATTCTCAAGTCGACCTGCAAAGAGAATCTCGCTTTTGAGCATTTCAGGCTCTTGGAGAATTATGGGAGGAACGGGTTAAGAAAACTCATTTAGACTATGAATGTAATTATCCCTCTTCCGTGGTTATGTAATGGGCTGTTTAGAGCTCATCAGTGAAGATTGAAAGTAAGCCTACTTTTTGCAAAGCGTATTATAATGACAACTTGTGCAACAATAATTAACCTGGCTATTGTTAACTGGCAAAATGTAATGTTTGGGCTTATTTTCTTATAGGTCAGCAAGACGATATGCGGATTCCGTAAAGTTCTGGGTAAAACCTAATGTCCTGAGAGAAGACTTACTAATTTACCCGCGCTTGGAACGGATAAGTCTACCGACTCTCACCAGGAAAAATTTCTCCAGTACTACATACACTTAGTGCTAGCCGTATATAGTGTATGATAGGTTATCTTTATAACAGGCGGGAAGGACGGTGCATCTTCTACAAATGATTTGTCTCTCGTGGAAGAAAACCCGTCTCCTTGCGTGAATTTTAGCTCCTTAATGCCTTAATCTTATTATATTTTGTTAGGATATAATTATATTCCACTGCTTGAAACGCAGTGAAGGGGGGGGGGGGTCATAAAGCTGTTCGTAAAGATACGAACGACTTACGAGTGACTGATGATAAGTTCTTGTGCTGAATTATGGAAATTCTGATAAGTATAGCACATCAGAACTGATCACCAGTCGCTCGTAAGTTGTTCGTAACTGTACAAACAGATTTATTAAACGCCCCCCCCCCCCCCCCCCCCCCGTAACACAATAATGTGATACTAGAAAGCTTTAATGTCATGCTGAGTTAAGTAACCAAGTCAGTGGTACTTCATATTTTATGCAGTGTTTCAAAGTGACAGATTATGAGAACGACTGCTGTATTGTTTCGTTTAGGGAAAGAATCAGGTTGTGAGCTTGAACGGAAACAGAACCTGAATTTTAAGAGATTGTCATGGTTTTGTTTGTTTACTTGTTCGTTCGTTTGTTTGGTTGTTCGTTTGTTTTTGCTTTTTAGAAAGTGAACTACTGACAATAGCGTACAAATATTCGTATTTAAGGTTTAAAGGGATGTGGAATTGGATTATGTAAAGCTAAAAGCCGCGTTTACACATGTTCACGGCAACCACGGCAGTCACATTTCAGGCCATCACGGACAAAATGGGACGGACGTGAAACAACGCTGTGAGACGAGATAGGCAAATGTGACAGGCCGTGATTGCCGTGGATGCCGTGTCACATTCTTAAACTGTTAAAAAAAAATTGCCACGGCAGTCCCGGTGCTAATGAGGAATTTTGTATGCCTTGATAAAATGGGATGAATGCAATGAAACACGACGGCACGTAATAGACCCTAACAAAACTTGGAGGCGGTCCACAGCGGGACGGGACGGAAAATATTGATAGTCTATAGCCTGATCAGACGCCGTGAGAACAGCGTGTGATAGCTATAGAAGTTCGCCGGGGCGAGGACTGGAACGATCCGAACAAGACTTAGAATGCGAAGGTGGGGGGGGGGGGGGAACAGGAGAATGTCTCAACTGCATATACTAGTATACCCACAGCGCACTGCATCTCAGGCAAATACAACGTGGCCGCCAGGAACATGGTGTAAACGTAGCTTTAGAGTCTGTAGAATCCATGTCTATAGGCATAACTAAAACTTGATTTCTCGTGACTCTGACACACTTTGACAGACTTTGACAGATTTCTGTGCACAACATGTACATGTAATATTCAATTCCACACACATACACACACACACAAAAGATCTTCGACCTCCTAGACCATTCTCCCGCCCATCATTCTCTCTCTGCATCTTTTTCTGTTGTTATTTTGTTCCACCTATGGGGATGTATTCTATGTTCGGCAATAATAGTGCGTTTCATCGTGTTTTGTTTTGTTTTGTTTTATTTCATTTTTAGATTTAGATCGGAAAAGCAATATAGACGGGAGGTAAAATTCTTGAAGCAACTATATACAGTTTCAATTTTTAGTTTGACATCGTTCTTATATTTTGATGTTCGTTGCACCTGTAAGGTTCTTGTAATGCGAAAGTTAAATAAGATTCGCTATAATATTCTCGAAAATTCCCTCTGCCGTATTGATATTCGTTAATGTGAAAAATAAATACGATTCATTGATCCGAAACCGCACGAATTTTGTGATTCTAAGGGTGCATTTATCGGGATATTAAATTAATTACGTTACTCTGAAAACGAATAACACAACTTGTTCCTTTTAATTTCTGGGATTAACAAAACATCAGAAAGCAGAGCTTATTTAATTTTCGGATTTTAAGTCTGGCATTGGGGGTTAGTAGTTCGGAAAATAAGTATGGAAAATCTTTGAGGCAAGAAAATAATTTGAATTCCTATTATGGCATCGTTATTTCCTTTGCCTTATGTTCATTATTCCGAAAGAAGAATAAGGTTCGTAAATCCGATGGTTCTTTTTGCTGAACCCGCAAAACACGCAAATTTGATATGCCTTATGTAATGTGTTAATCCAAAATTGTATTAGGGCTCGTTAATACCATTTGTGGCATTATTCCGAAGGTTCGTAAATGTGAGAATGAATTATGTGCATGGTACGAAACTTATGTCATTTTTGGCTAAAAGAAAATTAAAAACGCCGAATCTTTTCCTGTGACGGGAATATATGGGTTTATTTCTGAACGTGACATCGTTTACTTCTTTGCACGATATTCATCATTCCGGGAAAAAAAAAAAATATTCAGATGGTTCATTCATCCGAAAATGGAAAAAAAGGTGGGTCGTTTATCTGTAAAGAAATTATCATATTCGTGGTAAGAAACTTCGTTTTCGTATCAGCTATATAACGTCCGAAATTTCGAAACTTATATAAAAAAGAAAAGCGAACCTTCAGCATAATAACAAACTTTAGCGAATCGTAACAGTTTTTTTTTTTTTATCAATCGAGCAGTGTGGAATAACAAATCCGACATTTGTTTTAGCATGGTATTGAGCAGAATGTTACTGCTATTCACTTCCAAAAGTAAAAGCAATTATCTGACATTTATTCTGGCATCTTCTGGAGCCGAATGTGATTGCTATTTACTTTCGAAAGTAAAGCAAATATCCGACATTTATTTAATCACCATACGGAATTGAATATTACTCTGATTCATTTCCGAACGTCAAAGGAAACATTCGACATTTATTTTAGCATCTTCCGGAGCTGAATGTTATTGCTATTTACTTTCGAACATAAAAGCAAACATCAGAAATTTATTTTATCATCATACAGAGTTGAATATCATTATTATTCATTTCTGAACGTCAAAGCAAACATTCGACAATTATTTCACCATCTTCCGGAGCCGAATGAAAGGCAAAATCAATTATCTGACATTAATTTAAGCACCGTACGGAGCTGACTCTTTCCGTTATTAATTTCCCAAAGTATAAGCAAACATCCGACATTTATTTTAGTATCATACGGTGTCGAATATTACCGTTATTCATTTCCAAAATTAAGAGTAAACATCTGACATCTATTTTAGCATCTTACGGAGCCGATTGTTACCGCTGTTCATTTTCGAAAGTAAAGGCAAACATCCGACTTTTTTGGTGGCCCGATCGTACCAAAATCTTCATTTCTGAAATTTCGGTGGCCCGACGCGCGTTTTTGGTGGCCCCGTAAGTGTCGAGCCTTGACTAATGTCATCGAAAAGTAAACCAGAATGCAATTTCTCGCTTGTGAATTATTGCTTGTGAATAATCGCAAAACTTTGGCAAAACTTTTGGAATACCAATCCTGTTCATGACGCTTGGAAACTGCGAGTCGTGAGAATTTTGCGAACTCGTGCAATGTTACTCCGTAGCGTATGCGAGCATGTGGAGTCGCAATCGTTTAACTGTCTGAAGTGCGCGATTTCTCTCACTCGTTTTTGCCACGCGATTTATTTTAACTTGCAAGAACGATGTGGAATTCTGGCGTCCACCGTGAATTGTGCACTTGCCGGCGCAAATTGTTCTTTTCAAAGGTGAAGCCGTGCGCGGAAAGCACGTGGTTGGGATAATCCTTGCGTTCCTAAAGCGGAGAGGAACGCCATGAATGCGACTTGTGAGCAAGCCCGTTCTGTTGCGTCCAAGGAACGCCCTCATTAGGCTGATGAATAGAGGGATTAAACCCCCCATTCTGCACGCAGGAGGAATAGGGGCGTCCCCTAACAAAAGGAGGAACGCGAGCATTCCCCACGCGGCCGAACGCTCGCTATATTAAATCTGTCACGCCTAAGGTGGTTTTGTCCTGCAAAGGATTTTTTCCTTCGGCAAAGGCCTTTGCCCGAACGACAACTTCGTAGCCACGGAATTCATTTGGTAAAGGGTCTGAAAACCAGACAATACCAAATTGCATTAAATTGCTCACAAGCAGAGCACCACTACGACAAAATATTGAAAGGTTTGAATCAAAAGCGCGGCCGAGCCCGGCAGTGTAAACGGACAAAATTGCGGGGCCCGGCCTCGCAATTGAGGCTGGGCTCGGCCGCGGCTCGGCCCGGCCCCACACTGTAAACAGGGTCTCTGAAAGCAAAATTGATTCACACTACTCGACCTAAACAAGTTGTCATTAATAGCCACTATTTAATATTTGGAGCAGTGATTCAGAAAATGTTTGCTTATTAGATTTAATGCATATGAATAGTGCAGCTCTATCACAAAACACTCTACTGAACAAAAATTTTGCAATAAAGCTGCCAATATAAGGAGATATCACTAATTTTGTCAAGAAGCTGTCACTGTGATGGTTTACTGTATATACCATATATATATTAAGCGAGTCTAAATTTTCCCGAATCGGGACTTCCCAACAATTTCGCAAGTGGTTAAATTCGCAATCGTGGAGTGCTATAATAAACGGAGAAATGTATACGTGTGGGTTACATTCATATCGGGATCAGAATCATTAATTTCGTGTGTCTTTAATTTCGCAAATAAAACTTGACTCGCGAAATTTGCGAAAATAAAATCCTCATAAAATATTCGGTGTATACAGTCTTCTTAAACAGTTTTTAATGAACTATTGCTCACATTTTGTATATTTTTGTGCCTCTACTATAGCGGACGAAATGATAACACAAAATGCTGCTCAGTAAGACAAGCTATTCCACTGAAAGGCAGATACACTACCGACTGAGCCGCCTCGCCATCCATTCTTAAAAGTGTTCAACCTGAGAATACATTACATCCAATGTAAAAGGTGGCCACATTACAGTGCGACAAGCAGAGGGGACATTATGAACATTGGTAGGGGCCTACACAGATACAAAGGAGCAACTGGAAGACTTCGTTAGGATTAATTAAATGAAAATTATGAATCCAAGGGAGTGGCTGAAAAACAAATTAAGAATACTTTGCACTTGTTGTCATTTAAATGATCCAGACTTAGTAATTAGGTACATGTGAAATAATGACTGAAAAGAAGTGGCTTTGTTCTGAAGTTGAGGCAAATAAAAAGAATGAACAAGAAGAGAAAGAGACGAACATTCTTGTGCAGGTAGACAAAGGCAGAATATACACTTCTTTTATTGTTTTAAAGGTAGGGAATCCCATTTGCATGCCTTAAATGAAGAGTTGTATAAACACAGTGGTATGTTGGAGTATCATTTTAGAAACTCCCATAAAGTATTGAAAGTGGAAGGTAACATTTAGTACATTTTTATTGACCGTTAGATTTTGAATTGAATTCTTTTCGGGGCTCACCGTAAATTCCAGTACATTACTAGGCTACCTTTGCAGACCCATGCACTGCATGTGTGTCCATCATGTATATTTTGTGAATAAATTTCATCAAAACTTACAAACATTTCTATATACATTCTTGCCACACACTCTATAATTATGTTATTACATCAGCTCTTATACTTTTAGATTGTGTGTGTAGATAAAAAATACAGAAGACTGCAACAAAAAGGCTTAAACGTGGCTGACACACAGAACTACTGAGTAGTTGAGTTTTGTGCATTATTCAAATTGTAGATAACTGTTGACTTCCAAATTTCTAAGCAGTGGCCTAAACAAGTCCCCTGAGGTTCATATTTAATATTTTGCTGCATTTTGGGAGTTCTGTAAAAGGTATCCCCTACCTTTAAGAGCACATATTTGAACCCTACTGTGTAATAAAATTATGCTGCACTACAAACATTCTTCTGGCAGTAGCTCAATATCACAAAAAATGAAGCAATCCTGTTTCAAAAGGAGCTCTTTCAGTGTACTTTGAAATGATGAATCAAGAGTAATCACAAAATTAATGTACTTTTGGATCACGAGTTATAAAATCAGCAACATTATTTGAAGGCAACAGTAAAAGATTTTAGACTTCAAAAGAAACAGGAACATAATGTTTTGGCATAGTGAGAAGCAGTTTACTCATATTTGATAAAAGATTTTCACCTCTAGGCACATGCCATTAACAATCTTCTTTTAAAAAAAGAAGAAGAAAGAAAACTTTCCTAGCTTTAGCAGCTATATACTTCTCAAGTTATGATAAGTACTTTCTAACATCTTGCACTGTACACACCCATCACGCAACCTACATTTTGTATCCAGGCATACACCTGTATTCCCCTGATGGGAACACAGAACGTGATTGACATACACATGGTATATGGGCGTGTCTCCCAAGACTATACACCTCTGGCACACGAACTGTGCAAGTTTGACCTCAAGTTTCTTCAAAAGAGGCCAAGTAGGAAATGGCAAGACTTCCTACAAAACAGCACTATTCCTCTCAGCTAGACTTAAATACAATGTATGATTTTTTTCCCCTTTGTTTCCACTGACCCTAAAATATCCCCCGTTAGACACAACACAACTTCTGAGGAGAATAAGGAGCCTTGTGACAGAGTATCTCCCCTGGTCACCAGGCATCCTCCCAGAGGAGAGGGGGAGAGAAAGAGGTTAAAGGCATCCTCCCAGAGGAGAAGGGGAGAGAAAGAGGTTAAAGGGGTGGTATAGTTTTGGTTGAGATAGAGATTCAGATTTTAAATTTTGGCATGATAATTAGAAACCACTCATATAAAATTTCAAAGGACATGAAATTCAAAGAGGAATAAAAGGTTTATTTGAAGAGAATCAGCTTTGAAATGGCCAAGATACATGACAACAAAGCACAATGAAATGGACCTTAAAAGATGGGACCCATCTTCTATTAAGACCACTTTGTTTTGCTCTGTGTTTGGATGTCTCAGCTATTTCAAAACCGATTCTCATCAAAAATAAACTTTTGATTTTTCTTAATAGATTTGTATTCATAATCTTTAATATTTCTTATAAGTGGTTTCTCTTTATCTCGCAAAAAGATAAAATCCAAGTCCCCATCTCAACCTAAACTATACCGTCCCTTATTAACCCGTTGAGGACGGGCTGATTTTGCTACAACACGCATTTCCCATAGAAACCTGCCCGAGTATACTCAGGACTCGTCCTCAACAATAAAGCCCAGAGGCCAAGTGACCTACATGTTTGTCTGTTCTAAATGAAGCAATCTTGGAATTCATCCCAGTGACTAGACCCTAAATTTAGCCTGTTATATTATGCCGAAGGCCTCTAGCAAACACAGCGCTGGCTTTAGTGCCGGGCAGACAGGCAAAACTTGTCATTTTTAGCTTACACCTGACCTTCATTCACCAATGATCATTACAGTGACCACAATGCTTTTTTTTTTTTTTTTTTTGGGGGGGGGGGTCAAACATAACCATTTCAGAGTCAAATTAAATCCTTGTACCAACTGTTAAAGGACAAGTTCACCTTTATAAACATAAGGATTGAGAAAATGTAGCAATATTAGTAGAACACATCATTGAAAGTTTGAGGAAAATCAGACAATCCGTTCAAAAGTTATGAATTTTTAAAATTCTTGTGCAGCAACCGCTGGATGAGAAGACTACTGCAGTGTATGAATAACTTGCGTACAACAATACAAGGAAAATATAAAGAGAATTTCACAAAATTCCATCTTTTGAAAAAAGTACACATTCCCCTGACTCGTTACCGACAAATGTTATGGGCAATATTATTCCCCCTGCCTTTAGAAAGAGGCAAGTCAAGAGCTCTTTTATTATGCGAAAAAAGTGAAAACATGTTGAATTTTCTTTTATATTTTCTTTATACTGTTGTACGCATATGACTCACAAGCTGTAGTAGTCTCCTCATCCAGCGGTTCCAACACAAAAGTTTTAAAAATTCATAACTTTTGCATCGATTGTCCAATTTTCCTCAAACTTTCACTGATGTGTTCTACTAATATTGTTGCATTCTCTAAATCCTTATGTTTATGAAGGTGAACTTGTCCTTTAAACTAGAAATTTTCTTCTGCATGACATTTGAGTGAATTTCTCATGGAGCCCGAATTTGCAAAGGTCTAATGCACACGAAAGGTTTTGTCTGTACACGATGCACTGAATACCAGTTGCAATTCACAAAGTTTTCATGTCGCAAAAAAAGGTTGTCAGCTCCAAATCGCAAATGTTTGTGGTTTGACACTATTCTTCTTCTTCATTAATGCCCCTTAGCATAATTTCCAATAAAGATACAACTTTAACTGTCCCACTTCCCTTTTGTACAGATGCACTCTAAAGTATTATCTATCTATAAGAGATTTTAGCACATTATACTCCCCTGTTTTTGTTTTGAATTGAAAGATTCATCATGATTGCTCTAGAAGGTTGTAGGCCTATACTTAGAATACTAATTACTATTTGAGATGCAGGAATTTTTTTTTCCATTTCCAATCAATTAAAATAAAAGAGAATATTCAGAAGAGGTTTGTCTATAAGCAAAAATGGGAGAGTTGTAATGAAATAACATTATCACCTTATCTTAAGGTGACAAATAGAGCTGTTTCAGGCAGATGTGCATAAAAATGAACATTATTCCATAATGTTGTAGCTTTTTCGTCCAATCTCGATAACACTTTTATCATTCTGTTTAACTGACTCCTTTTCCTGAAGTGAATATGAACCAAGAGTAGAGTTCATTTGGAATGTTATTCACAAGGTTTGCCAGAAAGTGATAGCCAATTGGTCAATTTCAGCTTGTTTGGCAAAGTTTTGTCTGTTAGAATTAGTTGCAGAATCCTCATCAGCCATAAAAATAATTCAAGATAGGCCTAATTTAGACTGCAGCATCAAACAACAACTCATTTTGTCCTTTCAATTGAACCAATTTGGCAAGTCCCTAGATGAGGATGAATCAGCCTTGTTAAACCTGGGATGCCAAAAGTTACTTGGCAACATACAGTATTATCACCGCATTGGGCTTCTTAATCAGAGTGAATCTTTAGTCTTATGGATACCCTAAATAATGTAGGATAAATATGTTACATGAGTGTCATTATGACCATGAAATGTTCTTTTCTCAAAATACCTCAAGTAAACAACTCTTCTCTTTCAAAAAAAAAGAAAAAAGAATGAGAGAAGCTTCTTGTTCTGTTTCTAAACTAATATGATAATTTGATATGCCCCAGCTGCGCCGCACATTTGTTGCTATGTTACAATCTACACATGATAATATCTTCATTAGATGTTAAAGGGTATTCCTCATATATCACGTGATCAATATCATTATCTTCAGACAAGACATCTAATAGAAGTTCTCTCTGGGTAAATGTCATGGAATTGACTCCCTTTCCTTCCTCGATGATAAAATAGTTAATATGTATCTTTGTTCTTGAGAATATGCTACAATATCCACACGATGACATCATGGTGATATGTTGAAGGAATTCCCAGTACGTCCTGTGATCATTATCATGTCTTCAGACAAGGGGGTTTAGTCTGATAAACGTTCAAGGATTTGACTCCCTTTTCCTTTCTTGATTTTAAAAAGAGATATGTCTCTCTGTTCCTGAGAGGAAGGCGATTGATCCTCATTACCAATAATCTAATCATACCACATGAAACCAAATGCGAGGGCCTCCGGTCTCTTGGCTTTATCACTGATGCATATCACATGCAATCACTTCCATGTTCAATATCTTCTAGTAGACAGAATGGAACCAAGCATAGCCTTGACGATGCACAATATAAGTATTACTGTCTGTCCTCAACTCTGTCTGTCTGCATGTATGTATCCATGTGTCTATCTACATTTCAATTGAGCAATATCCATGTGTGTAATACTCCTGTCAAGCATCAGTGGTTAGGCTGGTTGGATGGAAGTGATTACTTTTAAAAAACCTGTGAGATTACTACTCCTTATAGTTTGTAATGGTTAAATTCTTACACTTAACTTGAACTGATATCAGATGGTTCTCCACGAGAACAAAAACATAGTAATGATATACAGCTGTGTCAACAGAACGTTTGCTTTCTAGATTCACGCCCCAAGATTTGGGTAACTGTCTTCATATCACACTGAATGAAAATATTGTCTTGAATTGGGGCTACAACTGAAGCTAAGTAGCTGCATTGATATAAATGCTGAAATATTGTATCATGATCTACCTCTGTACATATAAAAACCACTATTTCAGTCTTTGTATCTTATCTTATTTGATTGATGCCACTATAGATTGACCCAATTTACACTAATCTCTTGTGCATGACTCCTAATTCCTGAATGGTTTCAAGACATGGATGAATGGTACTGTACGTGTCATATTCCGCGAGCATAAATTTTGTAAACAGCAACCTGTGAAGAAAAATGTATTGTATTAAATTTGTGATTGAAAGCCACATCGATGAAACCATCAACTGTAAAGAAGGCATTACATCTCAGTTATAATATTTGTAATATATCTATACATTTGTGAAGACTGAAAGGGAACTTCTGTTTGTTATGATGTGCTATAGAAATGAAGCTATAATGACAATGATAATATGGAAGATAGGTATATTAACTTTTTTTTTAGAAACAGAGTTAAGATTTCCCACCTTAGAGACAATAAACATTGCCTCTGCATCATCATTAAAGCATATAGTTAATTTAATGAAAATATGACGACTTGTGAACTTTGTAAATATATAAAGCAAATCACAGGTACACTATTTGCCATGGCATTTGAGTGGTGCTTAACAAGACCACTCCGCCTTAATAGGTGGGGAAAAAAGGGAGAAGAGAAGAAAATGGGTAAGAATCCATCGTCAGGTCTAAAAATGCTACAACTCTGAAGTATCGCATAGGAAATGGTAACTTTATCACTTTCATCCAGCGTGGGATGACTTTTTTTTTTGAGACTCGTATGAAGTTTGGGGACGCGTTCTCACTTTGTAGAGGATACACGCTTTGACCATCAACCCCCTTTCACCACGGAATGACCACAAAGTTCAGCAGAGTGACATAGTTGATGACAGTGATATGGCTCTACGGCACGCTTTGGCACCATTTCCCACCAGCACACGTCTTTCCATGATCATTTCCTGAGTTGCCCAGGATATTGGTAACCCTGAATAAGTGAGATTTACTTGCTCCATTTCATATATCAATTCCTTGCATTGAATAATCTCAGTAAGGATCTCTTTGAGATGGATTAAAATGACAGCTCTTTAGAAGTATCAATATCACACCTATCCCTCCACTTATTCAATGCTTACTTACAAGCCTGAAAAAAAAGACAACAGACCAATATTCATGTAAAGCTTTACCTTTTAGTATATAAGTATCAAGTTATAGTTTACTTTGGGTGTCTTTATTACCCCACAATACTGTCAATTAACACTTACACAGACCTGCCCGCAAATACAAACACACACATACAAGAAAATCTTTCACAATGTGTTAGTACTACAGTAGAGTATATCTTATTTCAAATATGTTGAAAAGATATTTGATAAACACAAAAACAATGGTACTGCACTATATCACCAATTACGGGCAGTCAAGTGAACCATGATGTACATACAAGTGTACATCTGGCCAAATCTAAAGTAACTGTATTCCTACTGCCATGGCTCACGACGGCACACATTCATTTGTGCATAGAATGGGTGGCTACAGAACGATATGGACATATAAATGAAATATCTGACAGAACTCTTTATCAAGGGCGAGAAAATTCAAATGTGGACAATCGGACATTCTACAATGATTGACTGCAATGTAGCAGGAAAGGCTGAAGTCTTATATCAAGCCCCAGATCCAGCCAATGCAGTAGGGCAGCCTACTTTCTACACCATACTTGTCAAGCTGCACATTTGCACCCATCTGTAGCTGCATTCACAAAGCAAAAGAGTCTACCTCAAGGGAGCCCCTTTCTAAAAAATCTCCTATATAATACTGTTGCCACGTCTCTGACAAGATACACGCAAAGAGTAAATCTCCTATTTTATCCCTAGCACAACATGTCCCTAAACCCACTTCCCTTCTCCCCCACCCCCTACATCAAATGTTTCACTTGAGAAATAAAAAAGAGAAAGAAGGAAGGTCTAAGAATGTGTGCATCGTGGAAATATCACAGATTTGATTTGCTGTCCCTGTGAGTTGCACTTGTTCTTATCACAGATTACGGGCATTTCCCCCCACTGCTGAAAACCGTGCCAAAAGAAACTGGGTTCACTCCGTGTCGACTGCATGCCTTCTGCAAGTTGTGAATCCAGAAAGTTTTCTCAGCTGCTCACTGGCTTACTTTTCACTTTTTTTTCCCCCCAAAAAAGTCATCTGTACTTGTGTTTCTGGGTGTGCATATTTGTGTGTGCGAGAGAAAAAGGGGAAGGGAAAAGGTTGATGGTGAGAGTGAAGCTGCCAGAAGAGACCAAAACTTTGTTGCGTGCGTCAAAGGATGTGTAAACATATCCATCAGAACTGCCAATCTAGCCTATGGCAAATCTATAGGATTCTCTTCTTGCCAAATCATACTGAGGGGGAAAACAAATATATGAATCAAATCCTCCCAGAGTGAGAGATAAAACAAAAAATATGCTCAAATTCTGACATGGGCAGCTCAGATATTTCTGACGTCAAGAAACTTCCAGGAGTTGAAACATGTCCAACAGATCTCATTTACTCAAAACAAACATGTGATTTTGAAAGGAGTCCATGCCAATTTCCATGGTTACATAGTGATGCACAATGCATAAACTTCAAATTTGGTACTCAAGTTCATAAAAATGAACTATATGAATAGAAAAATTCCCAGGGTGACTACTACAAATAATCAATCCTGTCACCAAATATATGTGCACATTTATTAAAGTGAAAAAAGAGTAATATTTTATAAAAATTGATGTCTATTTTTTTGAAACAAAAGTACTGAAACTCACTTTTATATGACCTACAGGTTGGTATATCTACAGAGAGCAGATGGCTGAAAATTTTCAGATGTACATGTTGTCAGCTAATTTATTCAGAATGGCTGAAGAAATATGAAGCGACCATCAAAATACTTAGTCGCAATTCCTCTAAAACAAATAACCACCATAAAAAAAATTCAAGTAAAATATCTCACAAAGGTGTGACTACAGCAAGGGAAAGGTAATTGGATTGGCCGTCTCCCAGCATGACTTGCAAGACGACGCTGTAAACCAATTGGGATGCTGAAATTACGCTGAGGGCTTCACTAGCTTCCTGTCTACGAAGCGGAGGGTGTGTCTCAATGAAAGCATGGTGGCATCAGCAGTTTGGTCCTTACACCTTAATATCATCTTAATGATAAAAATGGTAATTCATTATGATGATGATGATGATGGCACCATTTCCCACCAGCACACGTCTTTCCATGATTATTTCCTGAGTTGCCCAGGATATTGGTAACCCTGAATAAGCGATATCTACTTGCTCCATTGCATTGAACAATCTCAGTAAGGATGTCTTTGAGATGGCTTAAAATGACAGCTCTTAAGAAGTATCAATATCACACCTATCCCTCCACTTATTCAATGCTTACTTACAAGCCTGAAAAAAAAAAGACAACAGACCAATATTCATGTAAAGCTTTACCTTTTAGTATACAAGTATCAAGTTATAGTTTACTTTGGGTGTCTTTATTACCCACAATACTGTCAATTAACACTTACACAGACCTGCCCGCAAATACAAACACACACATACAAGAAAACCTTTCACAATGTGTTAGTACTTCAGTAGAGTATATCTTATTTCAAATTTGTTGATAAGATATTTGATAAACACAAAAACAATGGTACTGCACTGCAAGACGACGCTGTAAACCAATTGGGATGCTGAAATTACGCTGAGGGCTTCACTAGCTTCCTGTCTACGAAGCGGAGGGTGTGTCTCAATGAAAGCATGGTGGCATCAGCAGTTTGGTCCTTACACCTTAATATCATCTTAATGATAAAAATGGTAATTCATTATGATGATGATGATGATGGCACCATTTCCCACCAGCACACGTCTTTCCATGATTATTTCCTGAGTTGCCCAGGATATTGGTAACCCTGAATAAGCGATATCTACTTACACCTTAATATCATCTTAATGATAAAAATGGTAATTCATTATGATGATGATGATGATGATAGTAATGACAATAATAAAATAATGATAATAGTAATGACAGTAGTAGTAGTAGTAATGACAGTAGTAGTAGTAGCAGCAGTAGTAGCAGTAGTAGTATAGTAGTAGTAGTAGTAGTAGTAGTAGTAGTAGTAGTAGTAGTAGTAGTAGTAGTAGTAGTAGTAGTAGTAGTATTTGTTGTTGCAGTAGTAGTGTAAAAGAAACATAGACATAATCAAAGGATTTGGGATATTGGTAGACTACCCTTCTCAAAATCTAAGGATATTAATGATAACTTCTTCTGAATTATGAGGTGCAATTACTCAATATGAAGAAGAATTATCATATTAATTCTATAGCACACTCTGTACTTGAGAACTAAGGTTATGAACTAAGACCCAGGAACTTCTGTGTGCAACTTACCACAGCATGTTCACATGACATTTCTTAACTTTAAAGATTAACTTTGGTAATCAAAGTTATAAACTTCGATGACTAGGTTGTAGTTTTAAACTATGATGCGGCTACACAAGACTCCTAAATCCTAAAGATCGAACTTTCAAGCCAGAGTCCCGCTCAATGATAAAACCACAAAAAATTGAAGAAAAATTACACACAAGCAGCACTCGTGATGGACCCAATATGTCTGACAAGACAGTAGAGTACAACACCGACTGAAGGTTGACCCAGAAGCTAGTAAAAAGGGGAATAGGGTCACAAAGACATCATGCTAACGTTCAAGTTCATCAATTATCATGTCCACACAAAGTTAAACTATAAGTTTGGACCCTCCACAGGTTGTGAATAGAACTGTAAAATTGTGAATCATAAGATGTCTTGTGGTTCTAATAATTAGCTTTTCTTAAAGACTGCTAACCTTTGAGTGTACCACACTGTGCTAAATTACAAGATCATCAACAAAGTTTGAAACTTTGAGTTACTCTTTAAGATTACAAATGTCTTGTGAACGTAAACCAACAGTTACTAACAAATCTGCTCTATCAACCCCCTGTCTGTAGAGCCTACCTTTTCAGTAAGACCACATTATTCAGTAAGATCACCTCGTGGGATTTTCTTCAGAGCATTAAACATAATGATATGATGAACCTGTCTGTAAAGGCCACTTGCAAAAGACAACCTTTCAATATATATCTCTTGTGTCTCCTTTGAGTGGTCTTTGTATCTGGTTTTCCTAGTGGAGGTGATTCAATTCTACGCTTTTTTTGGGGGGGGGGGGGAGGGGGACCGCTACAACTGCTTCACAGCGGCCGTGTACTCAAGATGGCTGGGTGAAAGTTCCATCTGTGTATGCGGTGGTGGCAAACCGCATCTGAAATGAGATCTGTCAACCACCAAATCAGGCTTTTCCTTGCTACAAGTTGATTCAGTGGTTCAGTGCCAAACATAAACGGGGGAAAAAATGCACCCTGTGAAAATGAGACAAGTACTCTTTTGGTGGCCCAATCGAGCAACTAGAAGATAAAAAATGGATTGTTGTGTGGAATTCTTTCATTTTGGGCCAATATTTTTCTTTCAGGCCACCAAAATTTGAAATTTAAAGATAGTAAGTGGGCCACCAGAGAAAAAAAGGTAGTGTTGAGTTTTGGTATATGTGATACGTGTCTATGCATCATGCATACATGATCTAACGGGTCATTGCTACACTAGGTTTTACTGTATAAACTTTATGTGCTGTGTCTTATTGCATACTTAAACTGAATTTCAAGTTTGTCTTTTTTTTTTTCACAGCACAATACTTCATATAACAAAGTTTTATTATCCAATCTTGAGCCTCCTGCTGTGTCCCATCTAGCCCATATATATGTGATGCTACTACTTTACTTTTTCTACATCTATAGCTGATGGTGTTAGTCATACATCTTATTTTGGGCTAATTTTGAGCTTCTGGCAGACTGAAACAAGATATGACAAAGCCACAACCTAATCCCCTAGAACCAAGGTGAAATTTTCATGCTGTTAATATACAAATGATGCACAGGATAGAGTGCGTTAGTGTAGGCGTAGTGCACTCGAGGGTATTTACAATTGTGAAACATGCACGAGGCGAAGCCGAGTGCATGTTGCACTACATTGTAAATACCCGAGAGCTACGCCTACACTAACGCCACGAAATAATCCTGTGCATCATTTGTTTTATAAAATGGGTCGAAAATTCGAAAACTAACATCATTTTTCAGCGTTTTTCACGTACCTTTGTGGGTCAAGACGTCCGCAAGATGTTCGTCCCAAACTTTTACGCACGTCGCACTCGCGGAAGTCCCGCACATACAGTATAAGTATAATGGGGGGTTGGGTTTCCGGACACCCGCATGAAAACTTACTTATTTTACATAGAATATGCACCCTTTACCTTAAAGACTTGATATAGACTCCTCATATAGGCCTACTAGACAACATACTCTGAAAACGGCGTGAGAATTAACCTGCTAAATCATTGGATTTGCTCTTCAAAGTGACTCCATGTACGCGTCCGGTCCCATAACGCTTGGTCTACTGTACTGTACAAAGTGTACGTATAGTACAGTATACGTACGTACGCCACATATGTTATGCACAAGGTTAAGGGAAGACAGGCCGGCCGGCCGGCAGCCCGAACTAGAAGTTGTTTACAGGATTGACAGCGCGTACGCGTATGCATGCAATTCATCAAAGGAGCCGCCGCGCGCACAGACGATCGGCAATCTACCATAGGATTACAGGCAGTGCAGTTGTACTGAAGTAAAGGAAGGAGGTGTGTCTCATTTCAGCGCTTCCTATTGGCTACATTCTTGAACCCATTTTATAACACTCTACAATACACTGACATTGCCAAAGGTCAAATACTGCACCATGCCTTTACTTCCTGTTTGGAGTTGGAAAAAGCATTCTTGAATCATATGTTACACGACTGCAAGACAGCTAATAACAATTCAGATTCAAAGCACTGTAAAAGTGGAAATTTTTGCGCATTTCACGCGACCAGAAACCAGTGCGAAAATAAAAACGTGAATATTTTTGCACACCCTATGTTCCACTTCCAAATGTCTTTCTTCCACGGAATTAAAAACATGCGAAATTCATGTAACCCAGCCAAGCGCAAAAAACTATTCAAGCAAAAATAACCACTTTTACATTAATTGATAGTTATCTGTAATGAAAATAAAACTCTGAGGTAATGTCATAAAAAATACAATGTATATTTACTGCAATATTTACTGCAGAGCAGAAATATTTGATAGTTACTGTCACGCCTTTCTTGGTAGTAATATCATTAGAAATGCATTGGATATGCATGAAAATATTTAGTTTCCCTTTTTAACTCTTAACTACTCTTAATTCTTGCTACCAACTGATGGTGAAACGAAAACTATAGTTCTTTTTTAATTAAGATGTATTTTATCGCCTAAAAAAATAGCAGCTCAAAAGCTGAACTTCGCAAGACACTTGCTGCCATTTGGTAGCCAGTCTGTTATTGGTATCACTGTGAATGGGTTAATCACATCTGATGTAAGGGCATGCCCAGAGCGTCCTCGATCAAGGACCACTCCTAAGAAAAAATATGACATTTAAAAAAAATAAAAGTGGAAAGGCTTGCCCTAAGGCTCAAGGAATCAAGGTGGCTCCCTTACAGTCTTCCTGGCCATCAAGATATGTGTCCTGGCTGATTAAAGGTCTCGATTCCGAAACCTCCTCTTTGCTGCGATCGTCATCAGAGAGCCTTTAAAGGTGGGGCTTGAGCATAAGAGAACTGAGGTTAGAGACTTTTGCAGTCTATCTTCCAACGTTATCTTCCCTCATCTGCCACTCACGTGGGACATCTCAAACGATACTAAATAAAATTAAGATAACTTATCTATAAAGCATTTTAAATCATGGCTCTAATAATTCATGACTTATCAGAATGCTGATGGCATGATAGATGAAGTCACATTTCACTTCTTATCTGCACTTTTCAATGATGAAAATTGGCCTATTGAAAGAAATTGTACCCTCACAATCACAAGCATTTTATCAATCGAGTGAATTATGTTCATTGCATCAAGACAGATATGCTCAGATACTTGGTATAACAGGTATGTGTTTTCTGTAACTCACAACAGCCTGATTTATGACTTCTTCTTTTAAAAGTATTTGTGGAAGACCAGTCGCTGTGTTTAACAAGTACTTGGTATTCAATTTCAAGCACCCATCAGATTTGGGTTTAAACTCACTGAAGTTTGGCACAAAAATAAGAAAACTGCTCTATACAAAAGTAAACATTTTCTGTGTAAATAAGGCAATGCTGGTATTACCTGCATTAAATATCTGCAATATTTCCACTTAACTCTGCAAGGGTGTTGCAGTCTTACTTTGTACTTTGAGCGAGTTGGGTCCACAGGTCACTTAACCAAAAGAAAATGTAGTTTGACCTTATTTTTTTAATACACGGGAAACATCTGCTCCTCTTATCTAAAGTTAGATTTTTCATTTTTACCAAAATTAAGATCAAAGTGCATTACTCGCACAATCAAATGTTTATTATTAAGCACAACAGTAAACAGTTTCACTTTGCAATAATATACACATTAGTAGTTACAATATTGTTGTTGTCTGTGGTACTGCACGTATCACCTGTAATGAAGAAGAAATTCACTCTTCATCAGTATGATACAGGTACGCCATTCATTAATTGTTTAACAAACTGAGACAAATTTGGCATCATCTATAGGATGAATATATAGTGTTTGGTATGCAGAATAACAACAGCATTTTTCCCTTTACTGAAGTTTTCAGCTACAATTCCCTACATAATCGAAAATACTTGAATTCCAAATTCAACATTGTAATTTGAATATGTAATCTTATCTTTAAATACAAGGGAACAGACACAAATTCATTCATCATCGGTCAAGAGGGAGAGAGCAAAACCCCCACAATTTGTTGCCTCCTCCACTGTACATTTCTAAACTGACAAAGCACTTGCAAACAGCCTGGTCCAGACAACTCTCCCCCATAACATCAGAGTATTGAGCTTAGATTCTACATTGATCGCCAGGACTAACAATGACTAAAGCGGAACCTCTACTCTGCGGACATGACAGAAAGTTGTCACCCCCTTAAGATTGCCCAGAGGGGTCACGAACGTGTCTTGCTGTTCTACTCTCAAAGAGCACCCCCTCCCCCACTTCGTCAACTCTGATTTGCATCACATGGGATGAACGGCATCCCTCTCTATGTCTTATCTTCCTCAATCTTTTAATGCTGTCAAGTACGCACCAAATATGCCACTTCATGTCTTGCAAGGGATGTACGGACCAAAGAGAAGTTAATTCTTGTGTACCCTTCATCTCGGCGACAGAATTGCGAGATAAAAATCGCGCTCGTTATGGACGTTCTCCGCATCCTAATCTCCCAGTAATTCGCCTTCAGTCGCGGCGTCTCGCGCCGGCTGCGGCTGGAGGAGAAAAAGCATGCCTGGAGATGGGATCAATCGTTGGAATTTATTTCGGATCGAGCCTCAAGATTGCTTGCTTCCAAGGAAATCATGAGGGCTTCGCTTTCATGTCAGTTTTTCCTCGATATCTGAGAGTTGAGTAACCCCTGGAACACAAATCTTCATGGGAGGTCTCCATCACAAATATGAAATGTATCACAGATATAACATTTTGAGGTGTGGTAAACATGGCAAGCCATTCACATATTGGTCATGACATAGCACCTAAAGTACCTGACAAAGCAGATGTTCTATCTTTAAAAGGTAATGTTTGATTTGATATTTTTTGAAAAGGGTTGGGGAGATGTATTGAAAAGAATTTTGAAAAAGTAACTCTTGATACCCAGTACCAGTTTTGCAATATCAGTTTAGTTTTAGGTGTGACACCAAATCGAATTCATGGTACAAACTTATGATTGCCCAATTGGGGCAGATCTTCTTCTTCTTCTTCTTCTTCTTCTTTTCTTTTTTGTTCTCTCTCTCCCTCTCTTGTCTCTTTCCCACATATAAACAACATCAAATGAGTTCAAAGATAAAAGACAAAACTATGAAATTGAGTAATATCTTCACAATTTTTAATGCCTAATGTTGTGGTAATCCTACATACAATTCAAAGTAGTTGATTCATGTATGCACTTGCTGTCTTCCCATGAATTTTGACAAAAATTGGAAGGAGTTGAAAACACACCAGAGGGTATTTTTAACTCCTCATAAAAAATAAACATCCCAAGATTTATTCTCCTTATTTCTAAACTACATTTGTGCGATCAAATGGTACTGTGCATTGCATGTCCTGACCCACATATTCTGAAACAAGTGTATAGCAAGATGGACCAAGAAGGTTTTTGAAGTTTGGAATGATTGAATTCAGCCTACATTTCTGGATATAGATATTGATTTACTAAGCTTTGTGTTTACAACTACAGTTGGCAATGAGATACAAAATGTGTACAGCTTTTTCTTCTTATAAAAATGTTCTGAATTGTGGAGATTTGCTGCCTTTTATGCTAGTTATTTAAAGACATGTTCCCATCACTTTCATTAAAACATTCTTTTATTTTGTGCTGTGATGAGTTACATGTATGATGCCTGTAACTTGTAAGGAAAATTCTCCGGAAAAAAAAAATAACTTGTAGCAAATAGAAATGTATGTAACTGGCGCATGAGAGAGAGCATTGAATGAGAAAGATAAATAGCCATTGCAATACTTATGACAAATTGTCATTTAACATATCAACAATAGGTTTTTACAGAAGTATTATTATGAAGGGATTGTCAAAACAAAACAATTTTTTTTTTTTTTTTTTTATTATGGCATGTCTTTGGGACATCTCTCACTTCTAAATTCTTTCCTGAATAGAAAACTGCCTCCGACAGCAGGGTTCTGATTTTAAACCAAATTTATCAGTAAGTAAACCAAGCAGCCTGAATGGCCACATCAGCACTTTTACATAGCATTCCCTTGGGAGTTGTCATGACAACTATTATATAGTCAGCAATGGTGCGCTGAGTTGAGAGACTTGAAATTAAATCTGGATAAAATCCATTACTGTATGTAATGCACAAATAGGGTCATGTAATTGTACCCTATACCTCAATAATGAGTTCTGAATTTACGCCAGATTTGTGCATAATCCAGTTTAGCTTTGATGATGGATTCACTCTTAATTTGTCCTTCTTCACAAATCACCGGGGTCTCAAATACAATCAGACACGAGATATAAAACTCGTCACGCTGACGAGTTAGGTGATACGCTTGGGGTCATCAGGTGTCGGTCATCTGTGATCGACAAAGAAAAGAATGTGATATAGGCACCTTGAAGTTATATTGAGCGTGCATGCAAAACCGTTTCTGTAACCACTCGGCCACGGGACATCCCCGGAAATGGTAAGGCAAAAAAGAAATGTATGGATATTACAGGGGGAAAAAGTCACTGCCCAATCAACAATCGTGGCCGCGTGAACATGTATTGCATTGCTAGACGGAAATGCGGCCTTGTAACGACTGATGTCGCTATGCCATTTCTGGCAACTTGGGAAAAATACGCGCCGTAGACATAAAGCCTATAATCGACTGGTTTTGATACCTTGCCTTTAATCACAATTCTCAGTGTGATGACGTCATCAAAGTACAAAACAATGACATGGTCTTGAAAGACAAATGTTCAAAGTACAACACCTCCGTCGTCGTCATTACATACTATGATCAGTTAGACAAAGTGAGCCTGCAAAATTTTGCAGCAGTCGAAGCAATGTGGTCTCCAACACGAAAAAGAGGGATATGGTGTGTGTCTGTGTGTCTGTGTGTGTGTATAGGTGCGTTTATATACGAATGTGATTTCTACATGGACGAATATGTAATACAAAATTGAAGAAAAAAAGTGAAATAGCTAAATATTTTGTTTCGTGATCTTGTGGGGTTCGAACCCGCAACATCACGTCTCTGAGACGTCGCCTTTAACCACTCGGCCATACGTCTCGGCGAGAAAATATGAGGAACGTAAACTTATGTATGTGAAAGCTGAATCGGGAATCGTTTTGTCCACATTCCATTCTCATTTTCAGTTTTAAACTGCAAAATTGTCAACCTGATGATGAGATTTCAAAAAATAAAATGCATGATTACTGAAGCTTATTGTCTCAGCTACAACATACTTAAGTTTCAGAGGAAATGAAGCAAAATCAGCTGAGATAAAGGTGCTTAAACGTTGTCAAGTCAATGCATGGTTTTAAAAAAAATCACCTCCCATAGACATAACACGTAAACTTGTCCGATTTTGCATCTTTACCTTTAATCACAATTTAAGGTATGATGACGTCATCAAATTTCAAAACCATGACTTGGACTTGAAAGGCAAATGTTCAAAGTACAACATATCTGAATTTGGGATAATATTGAGCTTAAACAACAGAGATACGAGCAAATGAATGTCAGAAACAGTACCTCAAAAAAATTAATTCCACTTTTTTGATTTCAGATGATGATATGATGACGTCATAATGTATTTAGGGAAATATTGATACTTGGAACGTTATTTTCAATTCATATGCTTTTGTAATATGCAATAAAAACATAGGGTCACCTGACGTTTTAAAGAGCTATGGCGAAATAAACAAAGACATGTTTTTCGCTATATTTCCACATAGACGCGAACACGAAATTTCAACTTTGACGCCAACGCATTCCTTTGTTATAGGTCAAAATTGATCGGAAATCAATGGATATTGTTACTTAATGTATCAGGAATCCAAATCTGTCAAAAAATGTGCATTTTCAGTTTGCTTACGCGCACTACGCGCGAAAATGTGCGGACGGACGCGAACGCGCGAAACGCTTAAAATTGTCTGAAACTTCGAGATTTCCCATTGGTAAGTTGTTTTGAGCCTTTTAAAAGTTTGACGCGCGCGTACGCGCGCGTAATAATGTCTTAGGTAATTAGCATTAAAATGTATGATAGAGCGTGACCTGAACTTAATGTCCGCCGAAAATGATACAGACATGACCTTTAGATATGAAGTTATGATCGATCATGTAACATGGTCCGAAAATCACAAAATGGCGCCTAGATGACGTCATAGATATGTTACTGTCATGAAAACCTTATTGTGGCTAGATTTTGTCATGAGACATGTTCCCTGAAAATGTCATGTTATTCCGTAATGTCATTCTTGAGATATTGATGACACAAAATTGTCCAGAAAGAAAGAAGAATAAAAAGAAATAAAGAGAGATTTTGACAATCACAATAGGTGATACGCTGATAGCGTATCACCTAACTAACCTAATTGTTACCCACATTGGCCACAATCTGGTAATGACTGCTGTATATATATGAAGCACACACATCCACAGACAAAGTACTAAAATATCTCACTGAACGGTAGCAGTTACGACGAGTTAGATTAATGTATTTGCATTTGAGACGGAATAAGATTGATGTATCAAATGCACCAGTGAATGAGTAGAGACATCTCAAATTATTTCTCAGAGGCTGCATGCCAGTTTCCCCAGACATTTCTCAGAAACAATAAAGCTGTACTCATAACCATGGTGTCAATACTTGTACTATGATACTTGTTGCTGTGATTATCACAAGGTGTATTATCTGTGCATGGTTTGCATGGACCAATACCAGCCACTGCTTGATTTACAGGAGAAAAACTCGTCTCCCAACCCTTCCTGTTTAAGTGATGACCACTGTACTGCAACATTACCCACAATCTTGAACATCCAAAATTAACAGCTTCTGAAATTGATTTGTGCAACAAGAGTAATGCTCCCTTAACCCATTGAGGATGGACTGATTTTGCTACAACACACATTTCCCATAGACACCTGCGCGAGTATACTCGGGACTCATCCTCAACGGGTTAAGTCCCACAATGCAACTCGCCACAATAGATCAGCTGACTACGGTGCCCGGGGTCCCACAATGGTCATTGTTTAGGAGTGCGCAGTCTGAAGATTCAAAGCGCTTCATTTGCTTTATTTTATTTCCTTTAGCAGTGTGTGATTAGTAGTAAATCATATTGATTTTTGCAATGCAATGCAGAAACTGATAACTCCTGTGTATGAATGTGGCAAGTGACTTTGCTTGGTGTGAATGGGTACAATCTTTACAAGAGGACACTGATCACACAACAGTATAAAAAGAGAGGTGTGGGGGGGGGGGGGATAAAACAGTTGGCAGATCGAGCTACTTTCACGCATCCCACCATCTCTAATCTAATTATCACATGTGTCTGGCAACATGGCTGCTACATGAACTTATTGTGACCCCCAACAACAAGGGCCGCAGCTTTCTCGACTTTGGCACCCTGTCACTTCCACTAAGCAACCTGCTCCTCCAAAATGTCAGCTGCATATTGTGACGGCAGTGCCGAGCGGGTTAATTATCATAGCAAGACCTGAAAGAAGACAGCTATCAGTATTTGACACAGACCTATCTACTAGCAGCTTCAACATTTCAAGCCTCTTTTTTTTTCTCCCTTTTGAAATAAAAAGGGCAATGCAATTTGTTCCTGTATCACTTACAGTAGCATATATGCCAAGCTATCTAACACAGATGTTAAACACCTTTCTCTATATATTGCAGATTACTCAACCATTACTGCTAATTAACCCTAATTAAGTCATTAAAATCATGTTTTTGTCATTTCCTTGCATTTCTCTATTCACATCTGGTGCAGACATCAGTAGGGATCTAATAAATGTGTGTGTACACTTAAAAAAAAAGCGATATATTACCGAGTTCTATCTTGGCTCCATGCTGTCTTCATACTTAAAGGTAAAAACCAGAGTTATCGTGACGGTTTGTGACTCCATGGCATTGCTTACACACTGCTAACATTTCAATGAAGAGTTAAAGTTATTTATGGATGTCACTGGTCCATCTGTTTCATAATGCTCAAAAGAATATTCTTCTTGATTGTCTTCTTGATGCAGACAATTTATGTGTTTGCCATCTTGCTTCACCCAAATCCTCTACTAGTTGCCATGACACCTTCGCCTGACACTTTGAGGCACAAAAAGTCTAAAGCAGACAATGTAAAAAGTCCATCATCTGTGAAATTCTAGGCAAAAGAGACACAATATTGGTCATTTTTCCTTTTTTTCCCAAAACACATGTTCACACATCACAGAGAAAAGCCAAATGCTGTTTCAAATGGCATTGACAGTCATTGATTAAACAAACTGAAGGTAATAATGTAGGTACATTGCAAGAAGGCAAAAGACACTTGTTGGTTTGCCACCTTTAAAGTTATAAACCTGATAAGATGCCACATATCACGATCAACATGAGTAATGCCAACGTAATGATGGGACTCATGACAGATCTAACTTGAGAATTTACCTACTCATCACTAGCCTATTCTCACCCAGAAATTGAGGATATTCTGTTATATTATTTAATTTGTTTACTGGTTACTGGTTGACCACATAGAAGCAGGTTGTACACAATGTCATGACAACTGTGTTTCATCCTCTCACCAACCTTTTGGTTGATTCTTCAGCAATTAATGAGCAATACAAATCATGGCTCAGAATAGCCCTATAAACTCTCTGCACTTTTTCCACATTACATTCTAAGTAAAACATGACACTCATGTTCTCCTGTTGGCATCAAAAGAAAGAGAAGAAAAAGGAACCCTTCTCTAAGAAACTAGTTCAAGAATTGTGCTATTGTGCTAATATTCTGAAGACATTTCTCTCTCTGGTCTTCTCATCTTGCTACTTTTGGCAAAATCTTTAGTATGTTGTCTCAAAAACATCCCATCGAAAAAAGATGTCATTTCACCAAAGAACAACTTCAGATCAATTTGTTAACCCTTGCGGTGATTTGTTTACCCAGTGGCATGCATGCTGGTCTTCTGTCTTCACCAATTTGCACTAATGGATAGTAATGCCTGCAAACTAGTTGTCATTGAATAGAGATTACCTAATCTGCCTAATCTCTATTGTGTCATCACAGGTTTCCTGTTGAACTTTATGCTTTCAAAACCAATGCAGACAATCAGAACAATTTGAATTCAAAGTAAGGCCCGAATTCATGAAGGTGCTACAATTGAAACCATGGTTTAAACCATAGACAAGGACCGTAGTTTTGTATGGGGCGCCAAGTGTTGAATGTTGATTTAATAACAAAATCAGTAATTTCATTACGAAATTTTAACATTTCGTAATGAAATAGGCCATGCGACGCTTAGCGCCCCATACAAAATTAGGTCTTTGTCTATGGTATAAACCATGGTTTCAATTGTACCACCTTCGTGAATTCGGGTCTATAAGTCTTGCACTCAAATGATGTTGTCCATAATTCTTTAGTTTTAGCTCCAACTATCTCCTCCAAATATATCACAGAGCTATCAAGTGGCATAACCAAAACATGGGGAACTTTATTTCGCTATCCCTTCAGATTTTCACTGGTTTGTTTTTGGATGACACTGTGGAAATCTATGAAAGAGTCACACACAAAATCTACAATCGTATAATATTTGTCATCCCGCAAAGCCATGATATTTGAGATGAAGACCAGGCCTTATGAGTGATTTGAATGGATTTAGAGACCAGAAATTTTGTCATTTGAAGAACATGAATCCCCACAATGATTGCTTATCAGAGTTTTCACATTACATCCTCCAAGGGCAATCTAAATTCACTTGTTTGAAGGATGGGTACAAAATAACTGGGATTATGACAAAAATACATTCCTTGATTATGACTGATCATCCCTGCACAGATATTTCCTTTTTCTGGCGACAGCAAGAAATTGATACTTTGCAATCACTGCATGATTCAGCTTGTAGATATTAACTGTCATAAACTTTGCTCATGAGAAATCATGAAATGTGGAATAGACAACAGAGGAAATTGCATATGCCTGTGATTTATTTCTCCTGTATTATTTAAATATCATTTTGGCATATCACACAGGAAGTGTGGAAATGATCTACTTCAACCCCTTGGACAACAATGCAAACTTAGTTTGCAGCCCTGTATAAAGATTATACCACTTCAAAGTGCTAATATTGGAGTAGTCACATTTTGTGACTATCTTATAGCAACATGAATCATACACATGGAATCTTACACATGGAATCTTACACAAATCAAGCAACAGTGACTTTCATGATTGTCCTCAACAAACCTGAGAAGCATGAATATCTCAAAATTGTGTCGGCAGCTCATTAGAGCATTTTAAAGGTATTCTTTAATATTTCAATGCAAAAGGTACATTGAGGTTCATTTACCTAATTGCAGGAAAATAAAAGCTTGCCTGACATTTCTGTGATAATCAAATGTTCTCTTAACTATTTCACTCACCATAAAAAACACAATGGAGAGCACATTATTTATTGCAACTTTATACTGAGTCCATACGAGGCTATACTGACTGATGATGGCAATGAAATACATTACGTGTGTATGTGTAATAGTGCCTTTATGGGGGTTTAAATTTAAAGGCAATGAGTACTCTTAAAATTTGAGTCTTGACTCTAGAGACATCCTTTTCTCTAAACTAATCAGGCATAGAGGAGAATGAAACTTAATGTACAATGAAGAATGAGGAAAGTAATGTAGCAGTATATGATCAGCTGAACACATCACACACGTTTGAGGAAAATTCAGACAATCCATTCAAAAGTTATGAATTTTATAACTTTTGATGCTGCCATCTCTGGATGAGAAGACTAACACATTTTGCAAATTCATGTATGGGCAATAATTTAAAGAAAATATACAAAATGTCAATACATTTCCACTTTTCTAGCAAAGTGAAAGAACACCCCATTTATCTCTATCAGGAAGCAGGGAGAATCATATTGCAATTGACATATGTCTGTTTACAAGTCAGTGGAATGTGTACTTTTCATAAAACATGAAATTTTGCAGATTTTTTTTTTTTTTTTTTTTTTGGGGGGGGGGGGGAGTTAACTTTATATCATAGTCCACACGTGATGTCACAGTGGTCATCCAGCTATGACTGCACTTGAAATTTAAAAAAAATAAAAAAACCCTTTTGATTAATAGGCCAATTTTTTTCAAATACGCTTATGTGGATGCAGATGGGATGATCAGGTTAATTGATTTATTATTAAAAAGACACTTTCAGTCATTTTGTACAAAGCTGGAGGAAAGAGTAACCGAAAAAATGTCATGTCTATTTGTACAAATAAGCACTAATATAAGCCTGCCACGATCTGAGGGGGTAATACTTTTGATAGTTGTCACCCCTTGAATGAACTTGACAGTAGAAACATCAGTTTGTCTAGTGTAAGTAAGATCCAACGACAACATGTGGAAGTCATCAATTGTAGAATAAAAAGAGATTGACTGCCCTTTCAGCACATTCCTACTACAATCAATCTATTAGCAATCAGAAATAAATCAGAAGTGATATGGGACATCATCATAGGCAATCTATAAATAAATGCCATACAAATATCTACCTCTATATCTAGCTAAGACGAATGACTGCACACAAAAACACACAAAGTGACATGTGCTCAAGCGTGCTTATCTCTGCGCACATTGTCAGCGAATACAAACATTTCTTTTCGGCGTAGCATCCGTGAAGGATCGCGCCACATGAAATTCATATCCTACCCACCGAACCAGTGCCGTGAACGAGTGCGAAAACCATGGCAACCACGTTTAGAGGCATCCTGTGTGCCCAGACGACGAGGGTTGGCTATTTCTGGTGCTTCAATCAGCACCTACATTAACCAGCAGCTGACAGAGCGATCCAGGAAGTGGTGTGTCATGTCCTCCATGTCCTTTACCCAGTAAAGGGTGTGTGTGTGTGTGTGTGTGTGTGTGTGTGTGTGTGTGTGCATAATGTGTGTGTGTGTGTGTGGAGGGGGGGGGGGGGGGGTACTGCATGGTTTTGACCATCAGACATACACCGACATCTCCCAGAATGGGCGACATGCCTCTCTCTACTTCTTAAGTCCATCTGATAACTGAATTCAAGATTCATGTCAGCATGTCATCGAAAGAGGAAGTTCTGATCATTAAACTCTACTCTGAAAGTTTGTGTGTGTGTTTGTTATTTTTGTGTTTACCCACGTATTACAGTTCACATATATAAAATAATCACCTAAGTTGAATGATTGCCTTTAAAAGTCGAAGGTCTTTTTAAGTCCTCTTCTCTTTGTATTCTACTGATTTTAATTCCTCCTCAGAGGTCAAATTTTCTCTAAGTCCAAGCTATTTCTTCAGTCCAAATAGCATAGACTTAGGCAAGGTTGACTGTATTACACCATGACATCATTGCATCATGCCTCAATATCACTCTCTAATTGAAGCCCCATACATAACAACAATCAGGAGTCAAAACAGCATGGAGTCTCCCATAGCCAAATGTTGTCATATTTTGAGAACACAAAGCACTAGGCAGCATTTTAATCTCAGCAGATTGGAAGAGATGGAAGAGACATACCTCATAACTCCAGTTTGATTACTATGCTATAAAGCTATCCTAGAAAAAATAACAATAAAAAGAAAACTGCTTGCAGATGTATGTATCACTGTACAAGTCTCCCCTACCTTAAAAAAAAATGTATGATATAAAAATTGCGGAACATTTGATAAGTAATGTACGAACTCTGAAAATGAAAATCTGATAAAGGGCATGGTAGGGGGATAATATGAGGGGGAAATGACATACATTTGATGTCTATCCAGGCATGTACTGGATTGTCAAAAGTTGTCATGCACTTTGCCACTAGAAACATAGTTGACCTACTCACTTACTCATGCTCTGAAGAGGAGACAATGCAGCAAATGACATTGGCTTTGGGGTCTGTAATTTCCTCAATAAGTTTCACTTCCCTCTTGACACGATGCCTCTGTATCCTTTACGGCTAAAATGACGTTAGTGGCCCTCCCACACCCAAGTAATCTCTTCCTTTGTGTGTTTTACTTCTTCTCCCTTGCACAGGCCGACTGACTCTGAGGTTAGCATTGCAGTAGCGGGAGGCGGCTGACGACTTCCCAGCAGTCTCCCAAAGTGCTAGGGAGCCTCGTGGAGCCTCTAAGGATTGGTGCCCAAAGCCAGCGCCGCTACGTGACATTGCCTGCAACAGGTGCCCCACAAGCAGAAGATCATACATGGAATCGTCTCTTGTCACCTCCTCAACATGAACGGATTAATGCACAAATTGCTGCTGTTTGCATGTGTTGCCATCGGCATCTTCAGACTGACAAAGAGCCAGACATGGCAGACAACATGCCCCAGGCCATGCCGCTGTTCCATGGACTCGAGCCCTCAGCAGACTTACAGTCTCGGACCAGGGTCTTACAAGCAAGTGGACTGTCGATATGGGAACTTGTTCAGCATACCTCAAGGGCTCCCAGCAGATACACAAGTGCTCCTACTGGCAAACAATTTCATCAACACTATCACCCCAACAGAACTTGAACAGGTTCCCCGTCTCAAAAAGCTGGACTTGTCTCACAATTACATCACAGAAATAGGGGCGGACACTTTTAAATTCAACATTGACCTGAGGATGTTAAATCTTGGATGGAATCAGATTGTGACTGTAGCAAACACTGCATTTGATGCCCTGAGTGCTCTATCAAGACTTCTCCTTTCATCCAATCAACTGACTGAAGTACCTCAAGCAGTCCATAATCTTGTGTCTCTGGTCCTTTTGGAGCTTTCTCGAAATCAAATTGTCACCATAAATGAAAGCTCTTTTAGCAATCTTGCTCGTTTACAGTTCTTAAATCTGCGAAGCAACCAGATTGAAACAGTGGCACCTCTCACATTCAATGGGTTATCATCACTTGTAAATCTGCACCTGGCATCAAACAAGCTGAAACTGCTGCCTCAAAATCTCTTCAGAGGCCTGAACAACTTGGCCGATGTATCCCTCGGAATGAATGACATAGAACTGATCCCTGCCAACATCTTTCACAATCTGCCCAAAATCCGGCATGTAGACCTCCACAACAATAAGCTGACTGCTCTGCCAGCTGGAATCTTCCAGGGTGTAGGAACACTGGAGGAGATAGACATACTGGGGAATCACATTCACAGAGTGCCTGCTACTCTGTTCAGAGGCCTAGGAAAGCTTCGCACCATTGAATTCACTGGAAATGATCTCCTCCAGCCTCTCCCGGCAAACTTATTCCAGGGGTTACAATCTTTACAGACAGTCAAATTTCACCTGGTTCATGAGATACCTGCCACCATTCTTAATGCTGTACCAAGTCTCACTCGACTGGAAATCACAGAAAGTGACATGCCCACCCTCCCAGAGAGGCTGTTCCAGAACTTGCACAACTTAGAGACACTTCTACTCTCTGATAATGGCATTGGAATCATCCAGCCAGGAGTGTTTAGCTCAATGAAAAAATTGAGGACCATAGACATGTCAGCAAATGCGATCACTGCACTCAACGAAACAACCTTTGGAACATTACCTGCTCTTCAGGAGCTTTTCCTGCAGGACAATCTCATTGCTGGTGTCTCTCGAGGTGTGTTTACTGGAATGGCTGAGCTTCGAACGCTAAGGCTTGATGCCAACTTTCTGAGGGAGATCAGAGCAGATGCCTTGCCTGAAAACTCGGCTATTAGAACCTTGCAACTGGCTGAGAATCCTCTGGAGAGAATTGATGGTGCCATGCTGACGAGAATGCCTGCTCTGTCTCACATGACCATGGACAGCAAAAGGCTTATCTGTGACTGCCACATGTCAGATTTTGCAAAGTGGTTGCAGAGGAATCGCAACAAGGTGGATGCATCGACTGAAATTACCTGTGCATCTCCTTCCAATGTTAGACGGAGGCCTTTGTTGCGACTGGTGGCCAACCCTCGTAATCCTTTTCGCTGCGTTCGTCCAACCATCACAACTCTACCTAAGAGGCAGCAAAAGACTGTGTCTATAGGGGCAACTTTTACCCTGCCGTGTGAACTGTCCAGCCAGGCTGCAGCAAGGATTGGCTGGCACCTTCCAAACCGACCGGATCTCTCAGTGCCATCATATCGCAATGAGGCAACATATGACCCTGTTGGTCACCTGAAGGTTAACAGTGATGGGTCACTGGTTGTCTACAATGCAAGTAGTGAAGACTCAGGGCAGTACACCTGCAAAACTAGAAATTCTATTGGTATGGACAATATAACCTACACTGTGTCCATCCTGGCAGCTAATGCTCCAACTGCACCTGGAATACTTCCTAAAATACCACCTGTAGAGTCTACTGCCCAGGGGAACACTACCATGATTCCCAAACCTCGAAAACCAACTGTAGGTGTGCCACCAACCAAGGCAACTCCAGCAAAGCCCCCACGTCCAACAAAGCCTGCTATCACAAATGGAACAACTGTTATCCCTACAGCAACAGCCACTGCTGATCCAGTTGTAACTGGAGAAGGGAGTGTCAAGACCACACTACATCCTCTCACTGCCAACAAACGGACCGGTCATCCAAAGATGGCAGACAGAACATTGGTACCAACATTTTCAACATTCACAACAAGAGTTGCAAATCGCAAAATTCCTTGGGGAACAGCTCTACCACCAATCTTTGGTGGATCTACTGAAACCCCACTGGGAACTATTGTACCTCACTTGAAGTGCAATCCTAACCCCTGCAGAAATGGTGGAACCTGCACCAGTGTACCAGTTGAGAGTAAGGAGTCTGAGAGTGAAAATGTCAGCTCTGAGAAGGAGCTTCTGGCTGCATTTAATAGCGTTGTCAGAGCACGAAAGCCACAATCCGAATTGAAAATGATGCCAAGTGCAGTCCCACCCAGCAAGCAGATTCGTTGCACCTGCCCAAAGGTATACGGTGGTCCGCTTTGTCAGTATCGCAAGCCAGGAACACCGACAAAGGTCTCAGTCGTAGAGTCTGCAAGAGATGTCATCACACTTAGCTGGTCGCAGAGTGATATTGGTGAGGTTGCAGGTTACAGGGTCTTCTACAGTCTTGTTGGGGATCGCACAGTAGTCAAGAGTATTCCCATACATCCAGATGTCAATCTCTTCTCTATGAGCAAGTTGCAGAAAGATTCAACATATAGGATCTGTGTAATAGCTTTCAATCAAGGAGGTGAGAGTGCCATTGGTGAGGAAAATTGCATATGGGCTGAAACCATCCAAACTCCATCAGGCAACCCTATTTTCAGCATGCAGTTCATAGCCATTGCCAGTGGGGCTGTGTCTGTTTTTGCCGTCATCCTCATCGTAGCTTACTGCTACTTGCGCACAAAGAAGAAGAGGGATAGCTATGATGAAGCGGTTGTTGTGCAAAGGCCATCGCAGAGACCTGCCTCAGCAGCAGCCGAAGTCTTCCGAAGGAGTCTTCGGCGGCCTATGCCATCTTATTACTCAAATATGGATGATCTAATGCTCATAGATATGAATACAACACAGCCAAACAGGCAGATGTATATGAATCCATTCGATGCCAGGCATTCTGCCATGATGCAAGACTTAGAGACACGGCGTACAACTTACTGCAACACGAGCAAATTTTTCAACAAACCCAGTCAGAGACGAACTCTTCGCATCCAAGAAGATACAGTGTTATGATGTGCACAACAGTCCTATCAGGCTTTACACCTGACTTTTTGAATATCATGCTGAAAACATAAGCAACATTTGAACAGTTTGTACAGAAATTTTAACCAATCCAGCTGCAAAACAGTTAACATGCACAGGTAGGCATTTTCTGTAGAGCTGGAAAAAAGGAGAATGATTATGACTACTGAGAAGAGGAGTTGTGATTTAAAAAAAAAAGGATGGGCAGACATTATCTTTAAATCTTTTATATACTTGTACTTTACCTTTGTGATCTCACACTGAAAGTGTTGTTTGTATGATTAATTATTGCCATAACCATGGTAGATGAATTGGAAATGTATAATTGTGCATCATGTACTTGTTGTGGCTCACTTGTGTTGTGAAATCAAAATGTATGCAGCAGTTTCAATGTTCTGCAGTACCACTCCAATGGATGCACCAAACTAATTACAGTATTTTACACAGCTTTTATGCAGCATGTTGAATCACTTGCACAATGATGGTAAATTGTGAAAAATCTTTTGGTGCAGCTATATACTCTGGAGAACGATTTTAGCTGTATACAAGGACATCTATTTCACCAAAGTAGTTGTCATTGCTCACTTATCCAAATTAGAACAACTGCTGACAAGATCATATCCAACGTGAACTCAACATCACAGCCTTAACGTCAGATGACATTACTGAAATAGTCCAAGTTCTGACTCAGACGGGGCCCATTGAAAGGGGCAAGTTGAAGAATTAAAAAAAATCACAAATTTAACATCAATTATTAATACCACCTGACATTGATCATGTGAGAGCACACCTGGGCAACATCCTCTTCAATCCCCTGGGAGAAACAAGACAGCTTCTTGTGGAAGGAGAAACTAGTCCTCGAGGGATATAGATACTGGGAGGGGGAGGAGGAATGGGTTGCTAAAGATACATTGAATTTTATAAATATAACAGGGATACAGGTAGATTTGACAGATAATTAGCAGAAGATACTTTTAATGATGTGCCACCAAGTTCCTCATCTTTAATAGCCATGTGCTGCAGGCATTCAAGACCAGTGTCATGACTATGTCAAATCTTTCTTTGATCATCGCATTATGATATGTGTGGAATGGTGTTGCACTTTGATTTTGAGGGATTATGGTAGTTTCTGATTGCTCAAAGAGAAAATACAGTAGAGCCACAAATTTAATCCAGTATGTCCATGAACGAATTGTTTTCTACTCTGTCATGAAGCATTCCCAGTTTGTTGTATAAAACCAACAATGATTTGGAAGAGTGGCATATCACATGTACGTATTTTCAAGTTCCTGCAGAAATGAAATCATGGATCCCATTTGATGAATCAATATGTTGTATCACAAACACTGTTCAAAGGGAAATCATTTTATTTCAGTTTGTCTTACTACAAAGTAGCTAGGAGGAATAGTGCATCTTGTACTGACTAAGATTCATTGACAATGCTGCGGCTATGGATCTCACTAGTTAATTTCCTTACTTGCCAGAGCTGGACAGGCAATGGGAAATTTCTTGGCATCACCAAAATGAGTATGAAAAAAAAATACCCAAGAATGACCAAAGGCCCTTTGCAAGAGGTGTTAAGTCTTAGGATTAGTGCTCGTCCAGACAAACAGAATTTTGGAATTTACCATTATCTCTGGAATAGTCCAATGGACTAGTCCATAGCATACTTGCAATATCATGTTTGAATCACAACTCCCATGAATATTGTCAAAATAAATGTAATTCAAAATTACAGCATTCCTGCTCATCAGTCAGTGATGTTTACTGCAATTTAGGGAATACTTCTGATATGAAAAATTAGCAGAAATTTGAAAGGTTAGTCTTAAATAGGTTCGATGTTTATTATTCACAAAATGTCAGATATGTCTCTATGAATGTGAGTTGGAGATGGGTCTCCCCAAGCAGTCATGATCAAAAATCTGTCCTACACTATCCTAACTATTATAACTGACTCAATAACTACTTTTTGACCTCATTAAAAATGTATAAACATTGCAGATAACTGTTGATGGGTCATTGAACTGAACATATGAGGACTTCATAAATTTTCCATGTTATTGTTGTTATTACTAGCTGAGGAGCTTCATGATGTTATTAAAGGCTTTGCAAAGATTTGTGGAGTTCATCCCTAACTGCTCCTTAAACATTCCTAAACCTAAACCTGGTTTTACAGTATTCATATACACTTGCTGCAGAAATTCGATGACAATTCCTGTCTGGTTTTATTACCAGAATTGAAATTTCAGCATGAGCCTGATCAACCGGTCCAAAGTTTCCATCCCATCTATGACAGGGGAACTAAGTTTTGATGAGGATCTAAACACCATGACAATCAACTTGTTTTATGTGGTTTCTTACTATATCAGGGAACAAAGCAAAGAAATGAAAAGAATTGGGATCCTCAAAATTACCTTGTTACCACAGGGTTCTGTTATATTCAACCAAGGTTCCACTGCCCTTTGTAAAATGAAGGCTACAAGAATTACAATATATATAGCACCATCCTATTTTTAAATCTACAAAGAAAGCACAATCTATTGTTTCAATGCATATACAGTGTGTTTCTTTTATTCGGCATCTTTGAAAAGATTTATGGTAGTGTGTGTCCTGAGCAGCAAGACATTTCTACAAATGCTGTTATTGTCTTACAGTGTGTTGGGGGAAAAAAATAGACATGTGATATATTTCTGTGTACATACTCTACTTGACTGTATATTGGGTACAGATGTTTATTGTGTATTATATGCATTCATTTAAAGTGTATATCGGAGAACATTATGTGATGATTATGATACCATGACTGCAATTTTGTCCTTGCATGAGAGTATAAACATTTTTATCAGAGAAAAAATTAAATTGTGTACTTTTTTTGATAACACAGCGCATATTGTATACTAGCATGTGCAAATAAACCATCCCTGATGCAAAATGCAACAAAGATGTGTGTTTGTCAACTAATTCACATTTGCCACACAAAGTAGTAATAAGATTGGTAATAGCTTGCCGTAAGACACAAAAGTAATGGTGCATCAAGATGTTTATGACTGTGTTATAGCAAGAATGTGGTGGATTATAAGTGTTCAAAGATTTGGGCATACTTTTTCCTGAATACCCTGTAAGTGAAATATCCCTTTATGAGTTCCTACTAAACAAATATGAGTGGTTGAGATACAATTTGAAAACATCAATTTCCACTATACCACACTATTCATGAGTTGCTATTTAACAAATTACAATGACTGGGATGAAGTTTGAACATATTAGTTTTCATCATCAATCTTTGAGTTCCTAAAGATTCAATTACTGGAATCCACATTAAAAACACTACTTTTCACTTAACAAATCATGACTTCCTATGTAACAAATTTAGTGATTGGAATCCAGTTTGGAAGCACTAGTTTTCAAATACTATTCATGACTTCCAATGTACTAACAAAGTCAATGACTGGAATCCAGTTTGAAAACACTAGTTTGCCTTTATTATGAGGTGTTATGAGATATGGAAGGAACAGGATCTTGTATGAACGAACCCGAGCTGGTTTATCCCCACATATAAGTGGGGAACAGGTGTCGTACCTGTTCACACTGAGCAATGGATGGACTCATCGTAGTGAGGCCCCAGTGGCGATTGGATGTGGGGGGGGCCTAATGAGGTTCTTGGAAATCATTTTATTAACAAGCAAGAGCCATGTACCAACACAGAGAATGAACTGGTAATTGTTACAGGCACGCAGGATGTTATCATGTATTACTCTGGGTGGCTAACTGGCTCACCCTGTTTTTCTAGTGTGAAGAGGCCTCTTATTGCCTTTGTCTTCTATGCCAGCAGTTACCTGCTAAATAGTTAAATATTTTGACTGTGATGCAAAACATCCAAAAACAGCAATATACTTGAACCAAAGGAAAACTAACAAAATTATTAATTTTCTTTGAGTGACAATATCTATCATCTAAATCTTTCCATCCCTTTTTAGGATGTGCTTAAAACAGATCTTTCTTTACTACACAGCTTTAAAAAAGGAAAAAATTAGAAACTAATGCATAAGTGTCATTTGATTCCAACTAGTGTGTCTCTCTCTTTGCAGTCCCCTTTTTAGATACATGTAAACATTAATGTATATGTTGGACTCTACGTAGTAGACACAGTTGCTTAACCTGTTGAGGATGGGGCTGATTTTGCTGCAACACACATTTCCCATTAACACTAGCCCGAGTATACTCGGACTCATCCTCAACGGGTTAAAGTATCAGAAGAAAGAAGCAATGTCAATACACACATTAAAGGGAAGATAAACCTCAAGAACAATGTGGACTGAGTGAAAGCAGCAACATTAGTAGAACACATCAGTGAAAGTTTGAAGAAAATCGGACAATCGATGCAAAAGTTATGAATTTTTAAAGTTTTGGTGTTGGAACGGCTGGATGAGGAGACTACTCGAGGTTATGACGTATAAGTGGACAACAATACCAAGAAAATATAAAGAAAATACTACAAAAATCCATTTTTCATGAAAATTACAAATTCCATCAACTTGATATTGACACATGTTAAGGGTAGCAATCATTCCCCCTGCTTTCTGAAAGCGGTTGGTCCACTGCTCTTTCATAATTCTAGAAAAGTGAATTTTTGTTGAATTTCCTTTATATTTTCTTTGTATTGTTGTCCACTCATACGTCATATCCTCTAGTAGTCTCCTCATCCAGCGGTTCCAACACCAAAACTTTAAAAATTCATAACTTTTGTATCGATTGTCCAATTTTCCTCAAACTTTCAATGATGTGTTATACTAATGTTGCTGCTTTCACTCAATCCACATTGCTCTTTGGGTTTACCTTCCCTTTAAACTGTGCTGGACCATGTTCACATCAGAGATGGAAATTGACCTTCATCTGGAGAGACACAAAAAGTGCTGGAACCCAGCCCTCCATCCACACATTGCTGCACCTTGTGTCTTTCCCAAGAAGGTTTGAGCCTCTGTTACAAGTAGGTTGCTTCGTAGGAGCTAAATATATCTCAACAGTTGACTTCCTTGATTGTTTTATTTAGATCCCTTCCCTTTGGAAAGTTTGGAGCACAGCGTTCATCCAGCAAAATTGTCCTTAGGTGAAATCATTGTTGCCATTGATCAATCTTTTTTAATTTTTTTTTTTTTTTTTGGGGGGGGACAAAGATTTCAAAGTCTAAGTACAACATGCACTCCATATTTTGCTGTTAATAGAATAGAGTTTCACATGGTTACCATGCTACACATAGCTGCGAGTTAAATATAGTCTTCAGACTAATTTCAAGATTGAATAATCATACAAGAATGTAGCTCCTTAGGTTTTGGATGTTTGTGTATGGCATATGAAAACTGTTTGACGATTTTCACCTTTCATCTTCAATTATGACTGCTTGAGAATACTAGAGAAATTGTAGGTTTGCAGATTTTCAATGGTGTCAGAACCATTGTTTGAATGTTTGACAGTGTTCATTTCTATTTTGCTTTTAACATTGCTGTAAACGGATAAAATAAGAGAAAATTAACTATTCCTTGTGAGAAGAATCAAGCTGAGATAAAGGACTTGATACTGATACAAAATTGACTCATGGCTAGTTTTTGCATCCAATGAAGAGATTCCAAATGTGCTAACAAGGTGTAATAGCTGTCCATGTACTTAAGTCTGTCACATAAATCAGAAGACATCACTTCCTGAAGTTATGGAGACAGGATAAATAAGATTTAAGTATGAAAGTCACTCCGTATCTGGGTCACAAACACTCGTAGGGGAAGACAGCACTCAAAGGCTGAGTGCATTTTAATAGACAAAAGCATGGTGGGGGGGGGGGGGGTAAAGAAGAAGGAAGGGGTACAGTATTGAGGGGCAGTGAAGAGGAAAAGGTAAGGGTGGTAACACAGCTGCTGGATTGCCAGGCTTTAAGGAAGAGATTATCCACCACCAGTTGCTTAACACTGTAGGGAGAAGCTTTACACTATTTTGAAAAGGTGCTGCAAATCAGGACATTAACAACCTCGCCCAACAGAAATCATGATCAGAGCAGGGGGGTGTTAGAGAAAGAGAAGAAACTAGAATCTCTCCCTTGTACCCACGCTCCATGCCGCCAAGAACTTAAAGGACAAGTTCACCCTCATAAACATAAGGATTGAGAGAATGTAGCAATATTAGGAGAACACGTCATTGAAAGTTTGAGGAAAATCGGACAACCCGTTCAAAAGTTATGAATTTTTGAAGTTTTTGTGTAGTAACCGCTGGATGAGAAGACTACTGCAGTGTATGAATAACTTAGATGTCACATGCGTACAACAATATAAGGAAAATATAAAGAGAATTTCACAAAATTCCATCTTTTGAAAAAAGTACATATTCCCTTGACTCGTTACCGACATATGTAAGGGGTAATATTATTCCCCCTGCTTTTAGAAAGAGACAAGTCAAGTGCTCTTTTATTATGCGAAAAAAGTGAAAATATGTTGAATTTTCTTTACATTTTCTTTATCCTGTTGTACGCATATGACTCACAAGCTGTAGTAGTCTCCTCATCCAGCGGTTCCAACACAAAAATTTTAAAAATTCATAACTTTTGCATCGATTGTCCAATTTTCCTCAAACTTTCACTGATGTGTTCTACTAATATTGTTGCATTTTCTCAATCCTTATGTTTATGAAGGTGAACTTGTCCTTTAAAATGCCACTCTATTGTAGGTTTCAACAAATAGCTTTGACAAAAGACAGCACTTCCATTAAAGTATTTGTCATTCCTCAATCACATTTAACTAAGTGAGCAGCAGTTTGCTGCCCCTCTCTTTATTTTTGGCAGCAACTATTTCGTGTGTAGAGAACAGAACATTCCAAGTAAAATCAGTAAAAGATTGAGCTTCTTTATCTGTAAGATGCTGCTAAACACGCACAAATATGCATTAGCCAACTACTTTATCCGAAAGATTTAACATTCCAAAATTATGTACAAATGTCTGGAAAGATGTGCAAATGTTAACTGTCATGCAATAGAACTTTTTGTGAGGCATTAATAATCCTGGGTTTTTTTCAGTCCTAGGATATTGATAACAAGAGGATTTGAAGAAAAATTAAAAGGATTTTTTGCATACCAGTATTCCCAGCAAAGTTCCATACATGATTTTAAAATTTCCTCTGAAATACAGCTTCCTAAAATCAAGAACCTCCTTGTTGGTCTCCACATTCTATTAACTGTGTCAAAGAGCAGCTTGAAGCATGGAACAGCAAAGCCAAAAAAAAAAAAAAAAAAAAATGCTAAGCAATCCGTTGTCATGCTATATAACTTTCGCATCAATTTGCACAAATTGCACGAGATTCCACTCCTTCTCTCTAACACTTCTTTGATCAGGGAATATATATCACACCATAAATTACACTTAATACATTCCTCTTGACAAAAAAAATCCTCAAATTAGTAACCCTTTAAGAGCACTTCATGGGCCACCTCTTCTTATTACAGCTCCTTCCACCACAGTCAAAACAATACAACCGAAAGATAAATTACCATTCATAAGTACAGTAAACACTCAACAAGTGGGCAGTTAAAGTTGATGTGATTAATAGCATCAATTAGACAGATTTCCATCTGGTCTTTTGAAGTCTCTCTTCAGCTTCCCAAGGCCTCAGATGGACAGGACTTATCCTAACTCCTCTTTTCTGTGATGTGGAATAATGAAGAGCATAATTTTATGATTTTTTTATATATTTTGAATGACACCTTCCTCCTCTTAAATATATAAAAGGAGAGAATCAGGACACAAATTAACTTGTCCATAGCGCTACAAGCACAATTAAGATTATACAAACCCAGATAAATAACAGCTGCAATCACGTGTTAATCTGGTCACATGCCAACATATGCAACACATGGGAGACATTTGTCTATACCCTGGACTGTGATGTATAATTACTCAGCACAAAGATCCCACCCCCTACCCTCTTAGAGAATAAAAATAAAAGAGGGAATAAAAATTGGGTCACTACACCACTCACAGGTGAATCCCCAATGTGACCTAATGCCCAAACGATGCAGCTGTTCAAACTACCCACAGTTTTTTTTTTGCTCACCAGTTCTACTGTCCAGCATACCCGTATTCTGAAGTCACTGTAGGTTATGAAATGCCACAGTGAAACAATGTTCGTGTCCTTACTGAAGAGGGGCTTGTAACTGCCTCCCCTCTATTCCTCCCCCCCCCCCCCCCCCCCCCCCCCCCCCCCGGAAAAAACAAACATGAATAGAAAAATTAGTAAAAAGTAGTTATCCAATCATAAAACGATGCATCAAAGTTTGAATTAATTGAAAATGCAGATAAAGTGTCAGTTACTGTATATATGCCATACGTTTTGTGAAGCTTTCATTTTTTAGATTTTCACGAGTTGGGTGCTATTTTCAAAATTGACAACACACCAAAATTTGAACACTGATCCTGACATGAATGTGGAATTCTCGTGTACCTGTACATTTATCTGCACAATGTTGTTGCCCATGATCGCAAAAATAAACCACTTGCCATATTGTCAGGAAATCTGATCCATGAAAAAGAAAACTCACTAGACATACTGTCTATACAGTATAGATCTGAGGACATTAAAATGCATTCCAGCAGGTTACTCAAACACAATGCAAATTATTTCCCAGTGAAAATGTGTACCATTATGCCCTGAAACAAGGGAAATTTCATTGCACAATATGCTTAGGCACACAAACTTGACTTACTTGTTGTGTTGATAATGATGATTATTCAATATTTTTCAAATATAAAATATCATTCATATTTCATAGATCTAAGGCAGGATTTTTTTTTCCAACTTAACAAAATTAATCTGTGGAGAACACACCTTGACGTGATATGTCTGTTAGTGCCTTCCATTTTCTAGCTCCTACCTTTTACAGCTGCTTTTCAGCTGTTCTTATTTTTGTTTTATTTTGACACTCTCATCAGCTTCAAACTTTTCATCAGGGTCTGGACACATTTTGTCGCTCCCAGATCAGAACATGGGGTTGTGCCTAAAGGCCAAAGTAGACCCATGGGAAAAACTTTAATTCTCAGCCAAAGTTGCGAAAAGTCACTTGAAAAAGAAGGAGAAGAAGAAGAAGAAGAAAGCCGCTAAAATTCCAGGTGCACAGGGTGTAATGGCTGTCCACACCCACTGACATTTCGAATAGTTAAAGGATAAGTTCACCCAAATACATCTGGGGATTGAGTGAATGCAGCAATATATTTAGTAGAACACATCGGTGAAGTTTAAGGAAAATTGGACAATCTGTTCAAAACTTAAAGTAAAGTTTCCGTGCCACCATCGCCAGACAAGAAGACTACAACAGTTTGTAACATCACTGCAGAGCAACTATGTAAAGAAAGAATTAAAAAAATTTCATATTTTTCAACAAAAAGTATGCATTCCCACAACTTTTTACATGTCATGTTAACAGTAATATTGTTCCTCCTGCTTTCTGAAAAAGGCACAAATTTAAGTCAAGTGCTCTTTAATTTTGCTAGAAATATGAAAATATGTTAAATTCTGTTTACATTTTCTTTCTATCTATCCTGCAGTGATGTCAGAAAATGTTTTAGTCCTCTCATTCAGTGATAGTGACAATGAAACTTTATAAATACACAGCTTATGAACAGATTGACGAGTTTTCCTCAAATTTTTACTGATGTGTCCTTCTAGTATTGCAGCATTAACCCATCCACACACATATTTGGGTGAACTTGTCCTTTAAAAGAATGGCCTCTTTTGAGTCTTTCAGATCCTTCCAGGTCTTGTATTCAAGCTTAGACTACTGAATAAGATCAGGATTTCATCAGGGTGATGGCTCACATGTCTTGCCTACAAATTTTTGATCGTAGTTGAAGCCTGACACCAGAAATTCACTCCTTGTCTACTTCACACTCTTATCAATGAGCTTCAGACAATGCCGTGTGACACAGCATAGTCCATCCCAACAATCTGGTGATCAGCTCTTCATGTTTCCACTCATTTGGCAGCTAAAAAAGACTATACTGCAGCATGACTCTTCATTAAGTTCAACATCTGCCACGATTTCCCTTGCAAAAATCAAACTCAGCCGGCACACAACACATGCTGAAATGAAACGAAACAGTTCTTGACCTTCATAGAGAATAACAATGCACACTTCCAGTCACATACACATGGGCGCATACACACACATGCATCAAAACAGGCTTGCAATAATGTGATTTGGGTAGCTTGATACTGCTCTGGCATGAAAATGGTGAGGCACCTACATTTGGGGGCAAACTCCAATGACTGAGATTTGTGACCAGTGATTGCATAAGCCCAGTCTGTCCGTTAAACTTGATCGTCTCCATATTCATGTTACCCTTTTGCATGGTACATTGTACATGTAGGCTAGAAGGAAAACTCCTTCAGTTTCATATATGAATACATTTACATGGTGTTCATAGAACAAGTGGCAATTACCATACAATAGCTACAAATCAAATACCAATGCAATTACACATCATTCAAAAGCTGTTTTATAGTTACATGTATGCTGCGGAAGTTACATGAGAGTATCGTACTAGTTTGACAAGTCTTTCTGTGAACTCAACTCTAGTGGCATAAAAAGAAGAAGAAAAAGGTTGAAACAACAAATTGTTCTGATAATAAAGCAGACATTGCCTCAAAGCTTTGGAGGGAGAGAATCTAGAAGATTACTAGGGGAATATATTGCAACAGTTTAGCAATCCCTCATATCTTCCAGGGAGTTGTTTGTATAGAGAAAACATACCTCTACTCATTACCACCCTTCTGACTGAAACATATCACTTCTAAACATACGCAGTTGACATTACAGACATGAAGAATGTAAATCTATCAGAGATCATTGATTCCCAACCATGAAACTTTCTTTTAATCTATCAAAAATTCAATCAGTTTCACAAACCACACTCGCGACAGATTTCCAACCATTTGTGATTTTCTAGGGAGACGGCAAAGCTAAACATACAATAAGTTTTGTGGCCTTTGAGAGAAATGCATGAAAAAAAAAGACCACTTGGCGATGCAGTGGTATACCTGGTAAAATACAGCAGAGGCGTTGTTCAGTGACTATAAATAGAGCCATCAAAATCAGACTCCAGATCAAAGGTAATTGGATGCTTCCACTTGTAGCCCAAGGATTGGAGACAGACCACTGTACCTCCATGGTTCCATGCATCTTCTCTGGGATTTTCCCCCCTTTTAGGGGAAGGGGAGTTGGTCTGATGTGGTTTGCTTGTTAGGTTTTGTTGATGTTTTTTTTGCTTCGCTTTGTTAGAAAACCATGTAAATGCTGACAATAAGTACATTGTATCTATCCCACAAAGGTTTAATAGGAGAATATCCTTGCAATTGTTGGGGAAATATCCTAGCAATTTCCATAACCCATTCAGGGGGACATATGATATATCAAGCCCTGTTCACATTCGCAAACATCAGAAATTAGAGCTCAATAACTTTTTTTTTGGGGGGGGGGCATTCACACTTGCATTACATTTACTGAGTGATACTTGCCTGATCATTTCATAATGTGAACCCCCCCCCCCAAAAAAAAAAAAAAGTTCTACACACACTAAAATACTGCGGCACATTTATAATGATATTTCTACCAATGTGCAAAATGGGCACGGCCAAAAAGAACAAGACATTTATGCAAACGGCACCACTTAGACACTGATAGTAGTTTCATCTTGATTAATGTCACTTTTATATATACAGCTTCTTCTGAATGCAGAGTACATCTGGATCTGGCTTGGAAAGCTTTGTACCTCATGCGGAAGAGACCAGTTGGCCTACAATGGATGGTATTTCATCATCAAGCTTATTTTCATTATTTTATTTTTGTAGCTTGAAAGACACATTTGAGCACAGTAAAAAGAAAATACAAGTCACAAACCATGTCGGATATCACAGTGGGCAATTCAATATGCTCATTCTTTTTACTTTATACACTGGTATATTTTTTTGTGTCTGAAGTTCTAACAGGCCAAATATCAAATCATCATTATTCTAGCACAGACTTTCTTGAAGAATTTGCTTTATAGACTCCATCACATGAATTCAGAAGGTGCAAAGCTCTCTGTATTAAGTTTCTATGTGGCGTAGCTGATAAACCGTGAGGCATGTTTGTTACGGCAACAATGTTCCTGCTGCATTCGTGAGAGAGGGTGGATGGATTAAACAGGGGGATAAAGAAAAAGCGCAACATAGTGACACTGAAATGGACTTCCTTAACTACCTTCCTCACCGACATTCGTGCCTTCTTCAGCAAGAAATCAAGAACAACCGCAAAGTGCTTGGGATCGGCACATCCACCTCATTACATTCGCCGAAGAAACCCCTAATGTGAATAAGCAGACAACATCCTGGTTCTGAAAGCTGCGGGTGCTAAAAATAAAACCCAGCGGCTTCCTCGCTGGGCCTGTAATTCCATACATTTTGTTGAGAAAACATCCAGTTGGTAAATAGGGCAGAGATTGTGTATTGAAACACCTTCTAAGAGCTAATCATCAAGGGGTTACCGGTATCAACACAAGACGCTGACGCCCCTACGCTACAACCTCCACCAACCCCACCCCCATCCCCATCCCCACCCCCACCCCCCTTCTTCCAAGCAGAGTTGCCACAAGCTGTGATTCTCCACTTTGATGCCCTTCACACAGTATTAACACTCCCTCAGGATATGCCTTAGAGAAAATGCTGATAGTACTACACGTAAATAACAGACCCTTTCCTTGACCTTGACAGGGGTGGTGTATTTCGAATGCCACGCAATAAGGCTATGGGGCTACACATGTAGTTCATCTCTTGCATGTTCATACCGTACTTTTAAAGGTCAGAACTCCTGTTTGAGCTGTACATCTTAGAAACTGACCACATGTCCATCAGAGTGTGCATGTTCAGCATTTACTTACACGTCCATCAGAATGTGCATGTTCAGCATTTGCTTTGGTTGTCAATCCTATTTGACAGAAAATGCCTAATTCCAAATTAAATGTGACCCGCTACAACAAAATGATCCTAAAGTCGGGGTAGGTCGATTATTTGAAAATTGCATGATATAATCCCCTAATCTTTCTGCTTTAAATTGATATATAACATATTTTATAACAATAATCGGCTGCTGAGATATCGATGTTTAAAAGAGAGCATGTCGAGGCGTCTGGAAAATCACTGTTTTGAGAAAAGCGCCCTTAAAGTCTTCCTTTCGACGCAATCGCGATCACGGACACGCAAGTTAGTTTTCACCTCTGGACAATAGAAGGTAAGCCCTAGCAACCCCCGAAGAGTTCATTCAAGCACATCAGCGTCGGCGGTCTCCTCACCAACCAATCAGTGACCAGAATGTGAGAAGCGGCTTGAGCATGGCGCGCCCCGCCGGCACGTGCACCAGTCGACTGGGCAGTGTGCGAGCTTCACGCTTCGGTCAACAGCAAGCAGCAAACTGACCAAAGAGATCACTCTGGTCGTTGTTAGGGGCGGAACCTATCTGTGGCGCTCAATCCAAATTTTCGAACCAGTGCTTCGTTGAAACGCCAAAAAACATGGCTCAGAAAAACGCTAGTTTTTGGTCTTTCCTTTGATCATTTTGCTTCAAAATTTCGACAGATGATAGAAGACATGTTAGACTCCAATAATATATCAAAATCAGAATATCGTAAATTTTGACCAATTTTAATGCTCTGACTTCAAAATCGATTTTCACGGCTTCAACCGTGCGCGACTTTAGGACCTTTTTGTTGTAGCGGGTCACAAATATCAATAATATGCAACATAACACTACAATGGTGAAAGAACAAAAAGTCAGTTTGTTTTTCACAGCAACAGTTTTGCTTAAAGTTAAACACTCTTGTTCCTAGACACACACACAAAAAAAACCCAACAAACATCTTGAAATCCATCTTTACATAATTTTCAAGAAAATGTGGCCTGTTTTAATATTCTGTTGCAGAGCAGCTTGAAGAGTTCCATATTGACAATCCCAGGCAGTGAACTTCATTGTGTCTACAACATATGTACATGGTGTATACCTCAACAGCATGCTCCTGATTCTGAGTCAAAGGCTGTATGTCTATTAAAGATGAACAGTGAGTATTCAACTATGCATTCAAGAGGGCACATCTGTTAACTTTCTGAGTCACAAGGAACACAAGTTGAACAGCCACATGGCATGCCTTGAATACACTCTCCGAGATGGAATAGAGGGGCTGTTATCAACTCTATTGTGCTCCTGATATCCAATTACAATCAAATCTGCACGGAAAAGGTTCTGATGGTATAATTCTTACAGCGACCATAATCTAATACCCCAAAAAAAAGGAATACAAAGATATTTCCCAAAAGTAATTCATACCATTTTGAAAGTGAGCTGGCCTTTTCATATTTGATGACGATGGAATGCAGATGTTATCAAAACTACACTGCATATGGATATACATATGGATAACATGTGTATTTGCGCACTACAGTGTACTTAGACACAAAGCACTGCCAGCTTTAAGAGAACAAAAAAGGAGCTGAAAACTGCTTATCCAAAAGTAGCAAACATCATGCACTGAAATCTGTGTCCTTGCATCTCAAACTCATGCAGGACAATTTTCAAGCAGGCCTTATATTACAATTTTCTTTTTTTCCCCCTTTTTTTTTTAAATAAAGAAGTTTTTTCTCCCTTTTTGTATTGCTTGTTTGAGTGCTTGTATTTTTTTTAGGATAACTCCATTTTCAATCTAAATCTAAAGTTTTGGGTGATAAAGAGAGTGGAATTAGTCATACCAACAGAGTATTATTTTGAAGACCTATATTTCTTCTGTCTTACGTGTTTTTAATCTCCATGGTCCACCCAGAAAGGCAGATTGATGTGTGCAAGAAAATGTGACACAAACTTTGAAAGAAGATAGCAATAGTATTGACAGAGTAGAATGATCATCAGCAGATTGAGCTTAAAGAGTATGCCAAGTTTTAGGATTATCTTATAATCCCTTCATAGCAGTTGCCATGGAGACTAAAATCCCTTATTTGTGTCCACAATGGAGACTGAGCTGATGAACTCCAATAAACCCTGAACTTCTATCTAAACTTTTGTTAATGGTATACATAGCCATTAATGGGACAGAATCAGTGTGCATACAGGAATTTAAAGAGTCCTCATTCCCAACATTTTTATCTCCTCTGAAGTTCTCAAGATCATACATTGTTAAAATATCTGACAGTGAAATCAAACATTATATTTGGCAACAGGGTGTTCAGGTACATGTATGCTGCTCCTGAATGGCAGAGTAATTTCCCTCTGTTTGTAAAGCAAGCAGCTACATTTTAATGTGTTAACCCATTGAGGACAGGCTGATTTTTCTCCAGCATGCATTTCCTATAGACATTTGCCCGAGTATACTTTGGACCCATCCTCAGTGGGTTAAAGAAAAGAATCTATGTTGAACTTAAAAGTTAAGATCAACTTAAAATAAAGGCTGTTGGTTTCTTGTTTCACTTTTATCTACTGTTTTTTAGAATCCACTTCAAATTGTTAGCAAAATTTAATTTTTTTTTGTCCCTTACTTTATTTTGTTTATTGATGCCTGTATGAAAAAGTCTCCAAAATTGTAGGAAAGTTTGAATATTAATGAAGTCACACACAGCCTATCATAATTTTTAAGTTGATCTTAACATTTAAGATTTTAAAGACAGACAAAAAGAAAAATAGAGAAATAATCTCAACCCATCCACAAGAGGAGAAAATTCCAAATTTTCCTGTTTCTTTTGTTTAATTACTATGTTTCTTTTACCATTGAGAAAAAGATTGACTCTATTTGGAAAATATGACATTTACGCAACTTTTTTCACATGAGATAACACATTAAGAAGTATCTCCTATCAATATACATAAAAATGCAGGAACAGTAACTTCAGATGCCGAGACTTTCCCAGTGAACATAATTATGTTGCCGAACTTGGGAATACAAACTGCAGCTACTAGTATCTAGAATGCTGCCCTCTTGTGATTTCTGTGTGGACAGCTCATTGGCAGCAGAAACTTGTTAGCAGATAGGCCATAACACTGATCACTATCTTTAACTGATATTCATAAGAATGTTTGTTGTTTTTTTGGTTCAAATCTGCATGCAGTGTAATGGGGCACAGCTTTATGGGGTCAATGGTTCATGCCCATAGATTTTCTTTTCTGAATGACCTGAAATATTAAATCCATAATTGGCTTTCTGGAGATTCTTCCACTGAATTTGCTGCAGGCTATACATGTACCACATAAGATTCAAGCTTTTCTTGTTGTTTTGCAAAATAATCTTAATGAACTAATAGACTAAATATTTTCATGAATAGATTTTTTTTTTTTTACATTTATCTTTTACAGTTCGACCTTGATTATCCGGCCATGTCGGGACCGGCGCTCATCCGGATAAGCGAATAGAGATTTCCGGATAAAAGGAGGCCGGATAATCGAGGTCGAACTGTATTCTTTTTTTTTTTACAGGAAAATCATATTATTATTTGCTTATGATCCAGCAGCAACACATCCAAGCTATCGAATCAACGATTTTGTAAATGCTGACTCTGAGTAGCTTCTTGAGCTCACTCATAAACACTGGGATGGCAAATTCAAAGGGCAATTCCAGATAATTTATATAATTTCATATCATGTCGTACACAAAACTATCATATTACATATCGTTGCTGGGGCGACAAGACCTCGTATCTACAAAATGTCAAATGTTCAGGAGAGCCAAAAAACATGGCGGCCAAAGCACTGTGGCGAATGGGATAGCCTTTCCTTTGACATGCCGTGGTGGCTTCATTTTTGGAGTAAGACAATTGGGATTTGGACAGGACATCACTTAACCCATTACTTGTCCATTAATCCAAAAAAGTCATTTTCACCAAAATTGCAGATACAAGGTCTTGTCACCCCAGCGACGATATAGATTTGTAGAATTTATTGAGGTACTTGAGCAGGTAAAACAATACTCTGATTAAAAAAAATAAACAAACAAAACATTAATGCATTGAACAAGGATGATAGCATGGGAGACTCACATATTCCAGTAATGTATCAAAGTCATTCCATTACAATACCTTTTACTTTATAACACGTTCACCTGTGTAAATTTCTTCTTTTGTTCTGCCTCCTTGGGAACTCAATAATGCATTCTGGAATATGGTGAAGCTGCTACACATCATCCTCACTTGTAATTTGCTGCAAATTTTGACAACATTCTCGGACCCCGTTTACAGTGCGGGGCCGGGCCGAGCCGCGGCCGAGCCCAGCCTCAATTGCGAGGCCGGGCCCCGCAATTTTGTCCGTTTACACTGCCGCGCTTTTTGATTCAAACCTTTCTATATGTTGTCATAGTGGCGCTCTGCTTGTAAACAAATGCAATTTGGTATTGTCTGGTTTTCAGACCCTTTGCCAAATTAATTCTGTAGTGACGAAGTCGCCGTTCGGGCAAAGGCCTTTGCCGAAGGAAAAAATCCTTTGCAGGACAAAACCACCTTAAACTATACTAGTTTTCGACGTTGAGGGGGTTAATATCCTGAACAGCGAAATAGTACAGGCAGAGGGTTTGGAAGCCAGACTAAAATTGGCCGCGCATTTGGCCCAGTTTACGTTTACACTGAGAAAAGGCTGGGCTCGGCCACGGCTCGGCCGTGGCCGAGACCACCTCAAGAGCGAGGCCAAATGCGAGGCCAATTTTGGCCTCGCATTTGGCCTTTTGCGCGTTTATACCGAAGCGGGGCTGGGCCGAGCCGCGGCTGAGCCTCGCACTGTAAACGGGGTCTCATTCCTCATCCCAATCACTATGATTTCTTAAATTCTGTACTCAGTATGTCCAATTCTATAAGTTCAGATCTGAAAGTCTAAAAATCATCTGGAGGTCTCCTTTAATGAGCAGCTACGTGCAAAGGTGAGGTACGGCAAACTGTACTGGAAGGATGTGGATGAAAAATGCAGCGCAATACAGGCCAAGCTCAGATTTCACACTGTCACACCAGTGAACAAACATTGAAATTAAATTCTGACGGTCCGATTAGCTGAAAGGAAGCACAAAGTAGGATGACTCAAGCCTGTTTACAAGTACCAAACCCGAATGCATCGCATTTCAGTGGTATCAACGTTTCATGTGGAGGAACTCATGTAATCTTGATAGGTCACTAACCTTTGTGGCTACATGTTGTTTGGAAAATCTGCTTTCTTTCTTTTCTTTTAAAATTTTTTTTTATATATCAAGGTCATAGGTACCATGTTCCCCTCCCTCTCCCTCCCTTCCCACTTCATCCCTCTTCCCCCTCCCCTTCCCTGGAAACCAGTATAGCACCAATCCGCGAGTTTGTGCATAGAGGCATAGGCTCATCGGGTATGGTCAACACCAGTCCAAACTCTTCAGCTGTGTGTGTACTTACACAGATATCATAGTTAAAGCTGAACACAATTTGTTTAGTGGGATTCTAAAATATATCTGTACTGGACCAGCCTTTCCATGCACTCCATGGAATCCGTATACTACCAGGGAGGTGTTTCATAAAGCTGTTCGTAAAGTTACGAACAACTGAAGAATGACTGGTGAGTGCAGTTCTGATGTGCTATACTTATCAGAATTTCAGTCATTCAGCACAAGAACTGATCACCAGTCGCTCGTAAGTCGTTTGTAATTTCACAAACAGCTTTGTGAAACATCCCCCCAGGTCTTCAAGGGTTATACATCCGCATGCGGTGATTGAACCAGCTTCATCGTGAATCATAATCCATCTTTAAACAAGAGCTCTACTGTGACTCAGACATTTTGAAAGGCACCTATGGCAACCTGATCTTCATGTCTTACCTGTGGATGGTGACTTCCTGTACGGTGACCCCTCGCTTGTCCTTTGACCCAGCGTACTGGAAATGATGAGGCCCAATGCTGCAGTAACAAGCATATCAGGACATTTGCAGAGTAATCAATATTTAAAAAATGAATTCTCCCTTTAATGTGAATCTACAATAAAAATAAAACACCTAACTTAAGACATCCATTTAGGACATTGGCATTAGCTAGCTGCAGACAAGAACTCGCCACTTTGACCACTGTTCACACAACAGTAAATATGACTCCTGCAACTTACCAGACTGCAACTCTGATACATTAGTTTAATAGATGGACCGACATTTGAAGTAAACTACTGTAGTAGCCAAGTGTTAAATTACAAAAAATTACAAAAGAAAACGCATCATACTCAGTGCTCTGGCAAAAGGAAATGAGTATCCTTTCTGAAGTTTTCCCCACACATCCATTGAATGCCATTGATGTCTTTGACACAAATAAGATCAAGAGACCACATTTTAGTTGTGAATGTTACAATAAAATCACAAATTCAGTGAGTAATGTTTCAGTTGTTTACATTAATCTCCACCATTTTTTTCATTGATTCAACACATTTTAAAAGATCTCGTCATCATTTAAATGACCAGGATCACACATTGTTGTTTATCTGATTATCGTATTTTCAGCTTCCATCTTTCATCTTTCAGTTAATGAGAGAAGGAGGGCTGCATGTTACCATGACAACAGTGTAAATATTCACAGAACCTTACACGTTCGTCCTTAGAGAAAGTCTTAAATCACTTATGAAAGTTGACAGAAAGATCTGCATTTAGGAGAAGATCATCACTCCTGCAGCTGCGCAACAACAAGAAAATTTGCCTAGATTCTGCATGTACACGGTATATTATGGAGGGATCACATCGTGATTTATTGGTAGTGTTATTTGATGAGCAGGCTTTCTTTTCCCACCCTATCAGAGCATCACTGCAGCTGTTGCAAATGCTGTTCAACAGCAATACATTGCCATGCCCAGTTTACAGTCAAATAGGATATCTCTCTGTCTGCCTACACATGCAGTCACTTTATTCTTGCCTGACTCTTCATTCACGTTTGACAAGAGGATTGCTCATGGCCTTTGAATTTTCCAAATTCATATTTTTTTTTCAACTCTTCTTTTTCAGCTCTTCTAAGTTCTATCTTTTTGTATCCTTCTGTCCAAAATACGTGTGTCACCCCTAGGAATTCCTAGTTGATACTGTAGCTAGGAAACCACTTATTACTAGTTCAGTGACCTTCGTTTTTCAATTTTGACCTTCCCCCATCTGTGCTTGCTAATAATGTACAGCATCTTTGAGCATTCCTAGGTAAACTTGTATGAAACAATAAATCAGGAAAATAAAAACATACTAAATCAGCTAAAAAAAAGTCTACATGATGTTGCCAATTCACTAAATATTGAAATTATTACAGACACAACTTCATAAAGTGTAGAGTAGTAGATAATGGTGCATAATATTCATCCCAAAACACCAACTGCTGAATGATGCATCGGATCAAAGGGTATCAACATTAACTCACTAAAAACTTCTCTGTTCCACAAGGTGTAACAACTACAAAATAAACTTGAACACCTTTTGACCTACTGCAAATACTTGGCAATGATGTTCAGGGCCTCGTACACATCCATGTTCTCCTTGTACAGCACAAAACGGCAATAGTTTGGTTTGTCCTTGGGCCAGCGAGATCGACCATGCTTTCCTGGACAGAGGATAGAGAGGAGAAGAAGAAGTCTCATTCCTGCAAATAACTCTCCATTCCATTTGAACATATCGTTTACTCTACATAAACAAGAAGAAAAATCATGTAAATAAAATAGCAAAGGTTCCATTAAAGTCAGACTAAACAGGAATATTATGGCATTTCAAAGTACAGTATCTATTTATAAACATTGATATTGTTCACAATCATCATGCAAAAAATATTTGAGGTGATGACATCATCTTGTCTTCATCCTATTGACCTGCACACTGTCTAGAAGTTCACTCAATTTCTTTCACTGAAAAGAAAGCAACAAAATAGAATTATTATATTCTGAGAATCATGACTTTAAGAGGGAAAGGAATTAGAGTTGCTAAGACAGTAAAAAACAAAATAAAGACTGAACAGCATTTGTTAACCACCAATAGACCAGTTTTATTATTAAACGCATTCAAATTCTATGACTATTTTTTACATGAAGGTCGTTCCTGCAGCCAGAAAGCCTGCTCACGGTTACCAAGCATTGTAGCAACAACTGATGTGAATGGTGAATCCCAAGTACTGAAATTTATTCATCAACAACAGGTCAATGGAAATAATCAATACGTAATACAATACAATAATCAATAAATCAATACTAGGATCAAAGGAAAGAAACATTCATAAATTTCTCTACTAAAATCAATCTACATGTATTTAAAGTAGCATCTGTAAAGCCATGATGTCATTGCTTCATTTACTTTGCATCAATTTGACTGCAGCTGTATCATTACTTTCTTAAATACTATTTGGAAACTTTCGAATTTCATAACTTCCTCATCTTTTGCATGATTTTACATGAAAACCTTTACTGTTCTGTTTTATTTCATCTCCTGCTAATTTGCACATAGAATGGAGTTACCTTTCAATGGGGAGTGAGCAAGCTGGCTTACATACACATACTTGTACAGTGGTACTGGAAATACAGTGCGGGTATATACCTAATTTCAAGAGAATATGATAGCTGCCACATTCAGTGAATTGCCAGCTTTGTGGGATAGAATTGCCACAGAAGTCTATGAGTACAAACACATCAAAAATCTTGGTGGAAGTCTGGGAAAAAATAGGACAAATATCTTCTTTTTCCAGGATGTCTTGAATGTCAGCAGGATGGCTTGTCAATTGATTTACTGAAATTCAAATAGACATGGCTTTATTGATATACCTGATATCGTATATCTTATTCAAAACTTTCAGTGATTTTTTTTTCTCTCACTGAAAGCTATTGTAACTGTCATTTTCAATACATTTGTTCATCATTGATAGCAATGATTATGAACTGGCATTTAGAACATGTTCTTCCCAGGGAAAATGTGCTTTTTTACATCATAAACTTTATAAGTAATCATCTAACACGAACACACACACACACACATATTAAAGTAATTGCACATGTTTTGCAGACAGTGATAGTATGACACATGGTGACACGTGCAGGTATTACCGTACGCTACCAAAAAAAAAAGAAAAAAAAAAAGATCCACATAAAGGGAACCTGCAAAAAAAACCAAAAAACGGATAGTTACTGTCCAAGGATAATCCTGTCGGGTAGGCAGATTGTTCATGTGAAGTTAATCGTCGAAGCAGCTGCACTTGACCTGATTACAAGAAAGAGTGACACCAAAGAAGATCCTGACGTATCTTGTTGCCATCTGGGGGAGACCAGGGTGCCCTGAGATATCAGCTTTTTATTGCCTGTACGTGTATTTTGAAGGGTGTGAGGTGGGAGCATGTTTAGACTACATGACGTCACATCCATCATTGGTGGAACCCCAGTGGTGGATGGGGGGGGGGGGGGGGGGGAGTGAGTCCACCTTTGATTTTGTAAAGGCGCCCTCTCTTTTGGAATTCCTGGATCCACCCCCTGAGCCCAGACACCAAATGATGAGACCCTGCATGACAAAAACCACAAATGGACATTCCTAACCTATCTTTTAAAATAATGGAAAGAAAGTATACACTCTAGGAAAGTGTTTACTGAGAAGAGAGGTTTTGAAGTTTAAGATGTATTCAAGAGATTAATCTCACCAACCTGCGCACTGTGCAATGAATGGGACAAAAAAACAAGCAGGAATTAATGTAGAAAACACTCCCTCTCCATTTTTTCTAATAACTTTCCTCTTCCTGCCTTTCTTCTATTTCTGCTTTACATGCTTCCCTCACTTCCTCTTTCCTTTATCTGCTCCAATCTATCTATCACTTTTTCTGCTGCTTTCCTTATATCTCTCTCTCTCTCTCTATCTCAATCCTATCTTACCTTTTTGCACCCCACATCTCCAAAAGCTGATCAATCACCTTCCATGTACAACTCAATCTACAAAAACATGGATTAACATGTCATACCTGCCAACCCTGAGACTTAATAAAACTGAACAAACAAAGAAAGTTTATTTAAAAATCTGAACTTTCATAAATTTCATATACTTTACTATTACAGATACTTCCAAAAAAATCAGAACACACCGATATTAATGCGTTTTCTTTCTGTGAAAAATCTGAATATTCAGATTAAAACTGAACAGTTGGCAGGTATGTCATGTACACTTCTTATTTGTCTGTTTGTGTGTTGCTGCTTTTATTTCATTACAAGATGCACTTATAATTATGCAAACATCACAGAACCTCTTGCTCCAGGAATATGAGCACAAGACGAATCTTTTGTGAGAAATGGCACATATCACGCATCATCTGCTTTTCTTTCTGTAATTCTCCTGTTGCCTCACCACAGTGGTCACTATAGATCTATCAAATAAATATAACGGCTATCAAACTATATTTCTGCTTCATATGCAAGCATAGATGACGGGGTGGGGGACACAGGAAAGATCTATAGGGCAGTATCATAAAAATAACAGAAGAAAAAAGTCCTGTTTCTAAGAGCTCTGATGCATAAACATATACAAACGTATGGTGACCTCATCTTTTGTGGATGACCGATTTAAATTGATAACGCAAACAAGATGTGCTTTCAAAACAACAACAACTTGACTAGAGTGGAAAGATTTCCAGAAATGGGATTGTCAGAGAGGACATTCCTCTGAACTGCATAAGATACTCAGAAAGTTGATCAATATGTAACATTCAACCCAACCAGCAAGATGAAAGCAAAGGTTGGATTTCAGTTTATAAAAGATTTCACGGCCAGCCAGCCTCTCCAATTTCATCCATATCAGTAGCAGACAGGAGTTTTGTTTGACAGCATTGTCTCTTCTGCACAGTTGATATGCTACATGGTGTAAACTTTGGTGTCTGGATTCTTGGCAAGTGCTTTTTGTAGTCCTCTGGAAATATTAAAAAGTGGTATGCTACACAGTATAAACTCTGGTGTTCGTGGATTTTTGCCAGTGCTTTTACTAGTTCCTCTAAACATCAGAGAGCTGTGCTTTGGGGTGTAAATTTTGGTGTTTGTGGACTTTTGCCAGTGCCTTTAACAGTTTCTCTTGAAAAAAAAAAAATGGTATGTTACATGGCGTACACTTTGGTATCCAGGGATTTTAGCCAGAACATTCCAATGTGCTATTCAAAATTATAGACCTGTGTATGCTAATCAGTATACACTTTGGTGACTGTGGATTATTGACTGAGCCTTCAAAAGCTAATATAAAAATAAGGGGGTTGGGATATGCTAAAAGATACATACTCTGGTGTGATTTTTTTCCCTATAGCCTTCATTTGTTGAAATAAAACTAAAGGAACGTTGCATTAAAGTGTTTTCATAAGTGTACAAGCATAGAAGTAGAGGAAAATCTTTTGAAGTCTGAACTAGTAACACAATGTTTGGTCATGAATTGCATTCGTACCGGACGTTATTCAGTTTCTAGATATACATGCTTGTTTATGAATGTTTCTGCTTGTTGCTTGTTTTTTCTTATCTGGAAAAGAAGATGACTGCATTTTCTCCATAAATCATACACTGTCAATTCTTGGTGATCAATCCAATCCCCCAATATAATTCACAACTACAAATTTATAGTGAACATCAATCTCTGCACACCTCCCAATAATATCATATTAGAAAGTCAGTGGTTTAAAGAGCACTGTATTCAAAACAAATTACTTAAGATGTGATGGTACCACAGCACTGAAACATAATACATGTCTGCCCCCAACATGAGGTAGATGGTTAAACTTCACAGTGCACACAAAGAAATATGAATTTGATAGTGGCTAGATGACTTGCAGCTAAACACAGGTCATACCCTTTCATACACAAAGTCAGGCCCAAGAGCACTCCTGGAGCTATTTGATTTATGCCCCTCTGACTTGGTTCATACAGAGAAACATTGCTCCCTGAGACCACATGCAAAGTGGCTGCAAGAGAGGCATAACTGTCATGGTGAACTTCAAGTGCGCAGGAACTTCTAGAGAGTTTAAAGTTCTTCAGAGAGCTCCAGAGCTAGGGTCACGAGGGGCCTAACTTTAGAGCACTCCAAGACCAGACTGTCTGTTAATACAGAATTCAGAGGGGTTCAGTGGCGAGAGCTTTAAATGCCCCGTATGAATGGGGTATCAGTGATATAAACACAGGACTTAATATGCCAGCATCATCTCAGGTTACTTTCAATTGGCTTTCCTTGTCTCTGCAGGGGCAACCCCGCCACATATCCTGGGTCATGTGTCAAGCAATCTGATTGGCTGTTTGTCCGTCTTCTAGAAGAAGAGACACACCAATCATGTCTCTGCAGTACCAAGGAGAGGGGTACAGGGAACTATTCTATCACTGTTTCGCTTGGAAAATTAGATCCCTGTGTAAAAGATGATGTCATTTGAGTCTCTTGTCTTCAGTTGAAGCCCCTTTGAACCACAATCCTGATTAACACACCTTTCCAACACACCCATCATGGTTGACAGCAAGGGAACCTAAATGTGTCAAGAGAATTTCATGCCAAACTGCCCATCAAAACATTGATCAGCTATCAAAACGTGAGTACTTGTTTTTTATTTTGGCATACAGAGTTTATCGAGTTGCTGCCCTTGTCTATTTCATATGCACTTTCTCTTTTCAGGGGGAAAAAAAATCTACAATTGGCACCTACAAGTGTACCAAACGTGTACTGACAGCACATCTGCATATAAAGCAAATGAAATATTAAGAAAATCAAACAGAATCAAATTCAGTTTAATTCATTTTTTTTCTTCAAATCAACCTTCCTTCTTTCCTTGCAAGCCAGTTGCCTTTTTTTTCTTTCTTTCTTTTTCCTTATTGTCCTCCAAGTTAAGACCATCATCTGAAATTATCACTGGTAATGTGTGTTAATGAATCATTGCTGGTAGACCTGACTATGTTCCAACCAAATGCTATCCAGTTGAGGACGAGTTGTTTTTGCAATAGTGCACCTTTCCCATAGACACCTGCCCAGGTATATTCCTGACAAGTCTTCAATGGTTTAATAATGGACAACATCAACAAATTGGCAGGATGCACAGTATGCGTGAGAGGAAGAGGAGATCGATAGTGTACATACATGGCATCCAGACATAGAATGCACAACTCAAATTGACCAACATGGCTGACACTACTTTGATACAGCTCTGTACTGAAAAGCATTATTGTCAGGATAGATCATTCATAAGACCTCTTCTATCATTACCATTCTTTTCATAACAACTTATATTGCATTCTAACATGATATTTGGCCCTTGGGTTATTACTTTGTTTCCTGTATTCATGAGAGTGCATAAGATTTGCCCATTTATGGAAGTTGGATCAATCAGATGAAACATCTTCAAAGTGTTAAAATGCATCCTTCCTCTTGCACAATAGTAGATTTGCAATGTAGCTTAGGAATGGACTTGAACATCCTTGTCTTGCGCAATGCTCAGTGACAATACAGGAAGGAAACAGCGGAAAAGTTCCATCATGTGGTCTATCACCTAGTAGGACACTTTCCGACTTTTTGGGGGAAATTACCTTGCTATACCCAAAGTTGGGAAAATATGTAAAATTATAATTTTACATTCAGCAGGTTTTTTTTTTCATTCCATTTCATTTATTTACAAATTCTCATTAAAATGAAAAAAAAAAATCAAAAAACAACAACAACAACAAAGGTAAGGTGAGAACATAACATCATGTGGGATATTTCTACTTTAAAAAAATGAGATGCCTCACATAGAGAGAGCCAGAGGAAAAAAAAAAAGAAATTTGGGCAAGAGAGAATATGGAGGAGCCAACAGAGACCATTGGCCATTGTATGGCTTAGCTCCTTCTGGAGATTTCACATTTATTTTGAATATCAAAGAAAGAAAGACAGGGAAACCAAGGCAGGAAAATAGGACGTACTGCAGGTAACAAATAACAATTTGCTTAATTTCAATACATACTAATTACTGAAAGCTCACAAGATTTACCTAAAATGTCCAAAATCTGCCCAGCTACTCAAGGTTTTCACATCTAACAGCAAGAAAGAGAGCAAAAATAATTTCTGCATCTCCAACAACCACCTCCACCCCCCATAAAAGTGGGCTTGGATAGATTACACAATTGAGCTAAATATCCTTGATAATTGACCTCTGGTAATAAGGTGTGCCATAACTCTTCCTATAAGAGAGAGGAACTATTCTTTATCACAGATAGCTTTGATTTACTTCCATACCCATATCCTCTTCTCTACCATCAAACCTCAGGACACAGGAAGGAAATGTGCTGAAATGTGTCATTATCTCCTCTCACGGATCCATAAGTCGGCTGGGTTGATTACAGAGAAAACTGCACTGAGGTCAAAGCGGGAGTGGTAGTGGCCAAAAGCATCACAATTGATCTGGTATATATAGTTCTGCACCATTTCCTGATCTGGCATTTATGAACCTGCACCCTTTCCTTGCAGGAATTACTAAGAGGTTGGCCTTTTGTAACACTGCATCCACTCAGCTTGGCAGGCACAAGTGGTGAGTATCCAATTTTTCACCATTCTGTATTCATTAAATTTTAAATCACAGAATACAAATACTAGCATGTGTGTGAAATGTTCTATATTCTGATATCTAATTTCCTTTTTTTAATATTTTTTTTTTACACAGGTTTACATAGCAGTTGCATTCTTAACCTAACTCGAAAGTACATATTTTGACCAGCATATTTAGGCAGAAAATTCTTTGAAGATCTCCTAGACTAATCATAGGTCTAATGCAAATTTCAAGTCAAAATCCCTGCTAGACTTATAGCAAAGCGGCATACTAGTATTTGTTTTGATCAAAAGCAAATGAATTTCCTTCACCTTAAAGGCTTGGACTTTATGAACTTAGCTGGATTAAAAAAAAAATGAGGAAGACAAAAGTCATTTGTTATCCCTATAGAAATACCTAAAACAATTTTAAACTACGGCTATCTTTTTTTTTTCGGATCACATGACAAATCTTCTGGAGAAAAGGTATTTCCTCCCCCCTTCAAACCTTTGTGTTCTAATTTTAATACTGTAAAATGAGAAATGTTCGCGTGCATTTTAATTTCGCGAATTTCGCGAGCGCCAGGATTCGCGAAATTAAAATGCACGCGAAATTTCTTATCTACACTATATGCATTGAACGCAAGAGGCAATTCGCGAAAATTTCTTGCCACGAAAAAGGCCGTCGGCTCCAATTCGCGAAAATTTCGTGCCCTGAATATATCATGTTTTACAGTACTCTATCCACAATGCTTTTGCATTGGGGAAAACATCTTCATGTTAAAAACGTGCCACAGGTTTTACAATACATGAAGAAACAGTATTCATTGTTTTCTCCACGTTTCTCGGCACTGAGCCTGTATTATTTTAGATACATACATTTTCATAAATACAGTATGTGTAAGGGTGCTGTGAATCACTATTTCTCCCACCGTCTGAAGATGGATGGATGACTTACATGATTGGACATGGCAGGCTGCAGTGTTACCATGGTTAAATCGATTAGAAACGATATTAAACAGAAATATCTACAAGAAAACAGAACACCCCACACAGTCATTGTTGTGGCCAGGGCCCATACATGTAACATGCTGAAGTTATGTATTGATACCAATGATATTTTCTTGTTTCAGTCATCATTCATTATAACTTTTAAGCATTTCATTTCTAAATCAGCACTTATACTGCTAAAGGTTGATTGACAGTATTGCAGTACAGGCATATCACAATTGCAATCTCATATATTTTCAATCTTCAAATGAAACACTTTTCATGTGTGCAAAGTGCTCTGCCTGGTTGTCATTTCTTTCATTTTGATTGTATCTTTCTGGTAAACAATTGATAATAGTTTTGTTTGCATTGAATACACACAGTTAATATCAATAAGACTTCAAACGCCTTATTTTTGTCATATTATAATGCAACTTTCACAATTTTCTTTCTCTGTTCAAAAATGTATCGTTAGAACCTGTAGCTATAGGGTTTGTGAAGAAATATATATTTGATGAGAAATGTATTTATCATTTTTATTTTTTGCATTTTGAGCAATGTCATAACAATAATCGATGCAAAGGCAGTGAAAAATACAAACTGACAGATTCATCTTACCCTGTTGAGGATGGTTAGATTTTGCTTCAACACGCATCTCCCTCAGACGCTTGCCCGAGTATACTCGGGACTCATCCTCGATGGGTTAATGACCTTAACACCTACAATCAATCCTACAGGCATTTTCAGTTCGTTTCAAAGACCACAGGAGTTCAAACTTAGAGGCACTACTGTCATGTTAATTTGCAAATATAAAATTTTGCTTTCATCTTTACCTTGACTCACCAAATATGCCTGCAGAAATGAAGCTGACTTTTACCCTATTATTACCACACATTTTCCATTACTTTCTGCAGTGAAAACAAGAAAATAGAGTTGTGTGCTTCGAAAAGTGGTAAGCAGGATATTGTGCTAAGCCAACAGGATGGGGGATGCAACACCAGACACCCTTGCTACGACTGAGTTGCTGTACTACAGCTGGCCAAATGAAACTACTCCAAGCGGGAACTCCACTTATCAGTATGTCATCTCCACCTCTCAAGTGTCTTTCCTCGTCGTCATGGCAATACTCATCATTGTCTTCAACATCACAGTGCTCCTCGTCCATCATTTCACCCCCGCCCTCAAGGTGCCCATGAGCGTGTTCCTCAAGTCCCTGGCATACGCGGATCTCTGGGTGGGGGTGAACTGCGCCCTCAACATCGGAGTGACGTACGCTGGCGGCTGGCCCTACGGTCTGGTCACCTGCAAGCTGGTTGGCTACCTGCTGCTCGTTGTCGTCCTGGTGAGCATCATGAGTTTGACATGCATCAGTCTCGAGCGCTACGCTGCTATCCAGAATCCAATCCACTATCGCACTGTGGTGACATACACCAGGTCACGCCTTTGTGTCATCGCCCTCTGGGTTGCCAGTGGGATCGTCTTCCTGCCTGCTTTCTTCAACTGGGGCAAGGCCTGGGATATCCACGGCAGCTGCACCCTCTTCTGGCGCTACAACATTTCCTTTGGCTTCTTCGTCATCGCCATCTTCATCATGCCGAACCTTCTCATCTCAGCAACCTGCTACATCCGCATCATCTTCATGCTGGTTGCCAGGCAACGGTGGCTCAGGTCAGGTGCGGGGACCTCCGCCGAGCGCCAGCACGAGCGACTGATGGCAAAGATTGGGCTGGCAGTGATGAGCGCCTTCTACGTGACGTGGCTGCCCTACGTCGCAGCAAGCTTCCTCCGCTTCCTGAATCTGGCCAGCATCTCCCCATCATTCTACAACAGTGCCCTCTACCTGGGCATCAGCAACAGCTTCCTGAACTGCATCATCTACAGCATCTCTCACAAGGTCTTCAGGGACGGTCTGAAGAGCCTGGTGTTGAGATTCTGCTGTTGCTGCCTCTCCTCCAAGAGACCCGGTAGGAAGCAATCAGCAGCCAGCACAAGGCACACGAGTAGCAACGGCCAATCAACAAGTGCCGCTGCCTCCAGCCAAATCGACGAGGCGGAAAACATTGACTTGGAAGTTCAGAAACACAAACCTTGAATTACACTACCTACAAATACAAACTCGTCTTTGCCATGGATAAAGTATGCAGCTGAAAGTTGACCATTATTTTTTACTGGATCTATTTTGAGACTACATCCATTCCTAAATGAGCAAAAATTAATATTTATTTCAGTTACTGGTGACAGAATCATGCCAGTTTTTCATATGAACTTTTAGATTTAAAACAATCTGAACACAACAACTTCAAAAACTCTTTAGTGGTCTTTGGTGATCTGGGTGATCAATGCATGCAAAGAATAGTGATGGGGTGATTATCATTTCTGTATTAAAGAGCATTGTACAATTGCATATTGCAATGAGACTCCCTGGTTAAAGCTTAAAGGGATAGTACAGTTTTGGTTGAGATGAGAAATAGGCTTTCGAATTTTTGCAAGATACCAAGAAAATACTTATAATATAGCACAGAGCATACCATTTTAAGAGGAATTCAAAGTTTATTTGATGAAAATCGGGTTTGGAATAACTGAAACATTAAAAAACAAAGTACAACAAAGCGATCGTTACAAAGTGTGGGTCCCACACTTTATTAGAATCATTCTTTTTTGGATATCTCAGCCATTTCAAAACCAATTTTTATCAAATAAACGTTGAATTCCTCATAAAATTGCATGCTCTTTCATATTTCATATGAGATTTCTCATTATCTCACCTAAAAATGTTAGAAACCTGAAATTAGGTCTCAACCAGAACTGTACGATCCCTTTAACTACAAGATGAGACAAAGAAATTAGTACAGCTTTTATCATAGCCATCATTCTGTCTTTATCATATATAGTGTCAATCAAGAACTGAAAGCAAAGTTGTTGACTTTGTCATAAATGATCCTCTGTTATATTTACAAGAGACTGATTATAATCATATACAATGTACTCAGCAAAACGTACAACTACGAAGATAATACATACTTTATTAACCTGTTCCTGAAGTGTCCACTCATAGGCGGGAACTGGGTACATCAGGTTCCTAAAAGGTACACATACAATTTATGTACATGTACACTGTATCAGTCAGACCGCAGCACGTATGCTAATGAGCCAATCCGGCAAGATTTATTCAGCACTCTCGTTGACGATTTTGGCGTTTGAAAGGTGTCTTGTACATGTGAGATTTTGCGAGAGTTTGACAGGGCTATGGTTTTCACAGTGTAGCGACATGTACATACATTAATCATGGCTACAAGTCACGGTAAATTGTTCTCCAGACTTTGATCTTTATTTTGATACCACATTTGCTTATAATATCAGTTCTTATCATGACGATATAATCAGTTGAATTTGTGTAAAATTTGCCTGCTTTTCACGGAAAATTTTGCGGTCTAAAGTTCGTTTTTGGTTCCTGACCGGATTAAGAAACTGTTGTTTCTGATTTTGGCTTTTTCGTAGAGAGGAAACTTAGATGCTCATCATATATTTGAGTCAAGGAGACGCAAGCATGATTTATACTAGTTTTTCCATTTTGAAATGTTTGTAAAATTCACTCTTAAGCCGGAAGTATGCTCCACACAAAGTGTACAGTGGCGCAAAAGAGCTCTCTCATTGGACAGTGCTTGCATTCAGCGCTTGAACTTGGCTTGAACTACAATGTACACGCGTGCCTGTATGCAAGCATACGCTATGCACACACGTGGCATAAAACCGTAGCAGCGTAATGACGTAATGCAAGCGCTGAATGCAAGCGCTGTCCAATGAGAGAGCTCACTCTTGAGATTGCACGGTTTCAAGCTGACCAGCACTGACATCGATGTATATTTTACTGGTTCCTGACCGGATTAAGCAACAAATTGTCAAGATATTTACATAGATACAAAGATTAAGAGATGGACTACCAAATAATGCATTTTCATTTAGACGCAAGGTGAATTTGGTATTCTTTTGACGTCTTGAACATGTACTACACGAATGACTTTTTTCATCATTATTCAAGCTCAAATTACGCTATGATATTTTCCATTAACAATAATTTGAGTAACATGTGACGATAGCTTACATATTTTCCTTGAATTTGATACCAAATTTGTGAATATAAGGTGTATTTTTGTTGCCGAAAGCCCAAGGACAAAATCCCCTTTCGCAGCTCATTACGTATGCAAGCCTCGAGCAGGCTTGCATACGAGTTGAATAAATACGAGCGAATTATCAGGTGCTGCGGTCTGACTGGTATGTGCCTGCATGTGTGGTCTAAATTCATGTTTATTTGTATCACATCAAGTAGGAAAAAAAACTTTATCCAAAGATCAGAGTTTTTGTTATCAATGGCTTTTCTTTTCCTGTCTCAGAACTGTGGGTGTAATTTGAATTTTCCAACAGATATTCTATTGTACTTTGTGTGCTTGTTTTGCAGGAAAACTCGTATGAAGATGTGTAGGTAGCAATCGAGGCTGAGCTCACTAGATTTTGACTTTCACTGACCCCATTCAGGTACCCATATCTACAATGTATATATATAGGCCTAGTGTATAGCAAAAGAATTTGCCAGCACTCAGCACACCCTCTATTCATATCTCACATTCGATCAATATTTTGCACTATCATCTATATATGACATTTTAGCGGCGCATTAAAATTGCGTATTATTGTCTGCTCAATTCTTACCATTTATATGAGAGCGTATTGAATGAAATGCATAGGCCAATGTATTAATTCTCCATATATGCTACCGTTGTTACTGGCTGTCCAATAATACACCGTATTTTGTCTCGTCTGTTGCACGAGCACTTCTGTTCCTGTCACATGTAGGTTTCATTTAATGAGGTGATTGACTATCAAGCAGCGTTCCCTACTGGATTTGTAAGGTAAAGTTTCTGTCACTGAATATGTGCAGAAGTCATGCCCCTTCAATAATATTTGCTACTGGTCCTTTGAAAGAAAAATGATCATAGGTTTGTCACACAATTTACATGAAAGCAAAGCTTGGCATTTTCTCTACAACCCTGCTCATGGTATGTCCAGGGTGATTAAAAACCTATAAAAGTTACAGAGATTTGAGAATAGATTCCCCCCTCCCCCCCCCCCCCCCCCCCCCCCCCCCCCCCCCCCCAAGCATGACTACCTTGCAGTCTCAGAATAATGTGGCAGACAGCGGGCATACACCATGGCACATAAAGAGTTCATATAGGTCTGCCATAATGACCATTTTGTTGGTATTGTGATGTAAAGGTCACAATTAAGTTATGAGATATTGAGTACAATTCTAGCATTCCACAGATATAATTATTATTGTCAAAAAATACTAATGGCATTCCCACATTTTTGGTAAATATAGTGTGTAAAATGTGTGAATGTTTGAGAGAAATAACAAGTATGGCACAGGGACGAAGCTGAAATAAACTTACACTATACATTATTTCATTCAAATAGATTCACAGTGGGGGTGAAGATACAATGTGCTGTATAGTCTGTTTTCAGATATGTCCCTGAGTAGTCAAGTACTAGATAAAGTGCTCAATTCTATTTATGTCTTTGCATTTCATTTTACTATGTACAGTGTATATATTATACAAAGCTTTCTTATCATATTCCTTTTGAATGTGTTCTCTTTTGTATTCATCTTGTATTTCACTTGCTGAACAATTTGTCTTTCTCTATTGATTGCATACTTGAAAAGTTTGTACTAAGAAACTGTCACTAGTTGTTAACATCTCCTTGGGTCCCTGCTATGGTGCAGTGGTCTTTATACTTTTATCAATTGTGTTTCATTCATAAAGTCTTTTTCTTGCACAGCAATTAGTCTTCCCACTCAAAGAGTGCTACATCAGAAAAAAAAAAGTACCTGAGAACACAAAACAGATCATTATCTTGGGTATCTTCTTCTTCTTTTTTACACGAACATTAAGTTTGGTTGGGCAAAATTTGCAATATAACCCTTTGTGAACTCAAGCACTTGGCTAACCTTGCCAAGATTTTCATCCGCATTCAGTTATCCATCCAAAGCTGACCCAGCTGTAAAGTGTAGCAAGTTTACACAGGTGTAGCAATCTGCCTCAATCAAACAGGAGGGCCATGGCGACACAATGGAGATTAGGGGGATTAGTTAATCTCTATTCAATGATAATTACTAGTTTCCAGACTTCTGTGCTAATCAGCAAAGAAAGCACTGAAACATGTGCGCCAAGTGGCAAGCAAAGAACAGTAAGGGTTAAGCCAAAACAATCTTTCATTTTTTTAAGGCTTGCACGGTGGCTGACATTTTGGTTACCATATTCTTACCATCCTGAGGATGGCAGAACATGGTCATTGAAATGTTGAGGTTGAGCAGGTACTTGGCAGGATCACAATCACATATCCACTAAAGAGTTCATGGCGTATGCTGAAACCACACACCACCACACTGACTCTATCATACTAAAGATCTAATTTCTCCATCGAAAGACACAAAAACAGATTACTTGACTACATACAGTGCAAGCAGTGTTTCACTTTTTGCTCAATGGTCTTGATGGTCATCTCCATAGAGATATCAACTCAACTACAAAAAAAAGAACATTTAGAAATGCTGATTTGTTGAAAACTCTGGGTAATATCACATTTTATTTTTGTTATATGAGAGGGCAGGTATCTACCCTCTATCACACGGATTGACAAGGGCCAGGATGACAGATCTTTCCGCCAAAATTCAGAAACGATTAGGAAAGACTGCATCGACCCACAAGGCTTACCTCCACCACCTTTCCTCACTCTGATCATCTTTTTTCCCCCATCCTCCGATGTCGTGCTCTCAAGCTTGGGGAAGAGATGTCGGATGGCCTGGTGGACCTTGGTGCGCCTCTCCTTGTCCTCCGTGACCTTTGAGTTGGTACCACAGGAGACAGTGCTTAGAGGCCAACTACGACATCTTAAAGAGTACCTTTCTAAAATGCTACAGCTTATACACGAATGCATTATCTATCATCCAACAAAATACAATGGAGCTTTAACTAAGATCAGATGAAATGATGATGACAATAATGGAAATGAAGATGGTGATGAATGATGAATACTAACATTTCATAGGGTAAAAAAAACCAACAACACACATCTAAAGCTACATGTATAATAAAATTATACTACGCACATGACGATCAGCAAACTTGAAGCATCATCATAAATAAATTTGTTTTCATTTTTCATCTGACAAAATGGATAGATCATATTCAGCATCACAAACTGGTCTGTCACGGGGTCCAGTTGTGAGTACAAGGTACTTGGGCTGACCACTTCACCAGTTTATGCACCCTACTCTTGCGATTAATGAATGAAGCAGGATCTATTATGTGCGTTGGTTGTGACTCTCTCACACATGGGACCTACATCACTGTATCCTGGCTGTGGGACTTTAAACTGATCTACACAGTGTGTGTAGTTTGCCTTGCAACTACAACAGCATCATTTCCTGTGTCTCAGGATTCACGAGCGCAATTACAGATATCAAGATATTTTACATCCCTTCAAAATTTAAGCCTGAGGTAAGGGAAGGGGTATTGAGGGCTACTAGGAATGGGGAATGGTGATACTATATTTATACACATAACAGAGCATCAAACTGGTTTACATTAGGATCCACAACCTAATTTTTCCAGACTTTCACACAAAATATGACAAGTTTTTTTGTGTTTTTGTTTGTTTATCTGTTTGTTTGTTTGTTTGTTTGTTTGTTTGTTTGTTTGTTTGTTTGTTTTTTGCTCTTCTTAAACAACAATCGACTGCGGGAAGGATCAAGGATAAACATGTTTTGGGAATACTAAGATTGCAGATTCTTTACCCTTTGAGTCCAGGCACATAGTTTAACACAACAAGCCTTTCACCTGCATTCAGTTTATCATCAAAACTTGACCTACTTGTAAAGTTAGCATGCTCATACAGGTCAAGCAATGTGTACAAGAAGAAGGCAATGGCATTTATACACAAGTTTAATGATTCACTGAGTATGTACATGGTCTACTCCTGCATATTTATTTATTCATTTATTTATTCATGTTTTCTTTAAAAAAAATACAGGGTAGGTACATTCAGTTTGCTAACTGCTTTACAATGGTTCCTGAAAATAAAATAACAATACATTTGTAGTAACATGATTCACACAATTACAGATAACAGTTCTCTAATGCTGACAACCATAAAAACCCATATACAAGGGTATATACTCCTTCACAAAACTCCACAAGTTTACAAAGTATTTCTCATTCTTACAGTCATCTATAAAGTGACTTATCTACAATCTGCATGCAGGCACCAATACATGACCAGAAGCCAGATCAAAAAAACCCAGCTAAATGTACACACACAAATCCTTAGGTTTCATGACAGAATGGATAAAGCAACTTTGTCCATTCTCTTTATAGACTGAAGCCAAGGTCATACTGGCAAAAATTACTGAAGTTTATTGAAGTTCTCAGATTTTCTTCTTTTTTTTTCCTGGTGTAACTGCAAAGTTTCTGAAAAATTCTTGCAAAACTTTTCACAAAACTTACCAGTCCAACTATTGAAATTGCCAGAACCCCTGCAAATCCACCTGAAGTTTGAACAGTCCCGACGCTCGCAACTGAAACTCTGCAAAGTTTGTCAAGTGACCAGTCCACTGCTTGTTTGTGGTGGTGCCTCAGAAGCACATGCTCACTGGGGCATATGTGTGTGCACTGATCACATATCAATCAATAGCTGTCAGACAGCGAATGTTTTCTTCTTTTTTGTGCATACCCATAAGTGGACCAAACTTGAGAACTTGAACTTTGAGAAGTTTGGCAGCGAGTTTGAACGCACAAGCACACTGATATGATCTAAGGGTTTTCAAAGTTCAACTACAAGTAAAAGAAGTTTTGCCAGTGTGACTATGGCTTGTAAGACTTCCTAATATTGTATGGACAGGATTCTGCCTCACTGTTTTATGCCATACACATCATCTCTTACCTCAATGACACACTCTGCACTCTTGTCCTGACTCTTGGCCAACACCGAAAGTCTTTCCTGGTCTTCCTCGGTCAAGACTTCATTCACATCGAATGGCAGCTGCAATTCAATCCGTGAGACCAAAGATGAGCAGAACCTACTTTTGTACATGACCGACTCCCAGATCAGCCTAATCTTAATCAGAGTGCTCAGAAGATTTGGGGGATAATACCATTAAAACGAGCCCAAATTATCATATCTGATTGTGTTACAAAACACAGGATAATATCAATCCATTCCTGATAATTATAGTGACACAAAACATAGAACCTAGTAAAGATTTTGACTGCATGGCAAAATATAAGTTGATATCAATTCATTCATCTGCATTCTATGATTTTTCCCACTGTAAATCTGCTGTAATGTGAATGAGGCATAGACTCTCTATGCATGCAGTCAAAATTTCTCAGGTATTCCAAGAATTTACCCCATGCAATACAGCAAAAACTAGAAATATTATTATTGTAATGTACATTTAACCAAGACTCAAGAGCATTACAATGAATGTGGATAATTATGGATATAAATTGTTTGCTAACATGGTAAAACAGGCATGATCACAAGGAGATACAAAGGCTGAGCCATCACTTAAACCATGCTTTTCATTACAACAAAAAAAGAAAGAAAACAACAACAACAACAACAACAACTTTGTGAAATATTTGATACCAACATATAAAATTTGGTATCTAATGAGAGAGACACAATACTTACAATAGATTTCTTCTCTGGGCATTTCATGTCAGTAAGATGAACAATCTTGCCATCGACATCAATTTCATTCACCATAAAATCCCGGTATCTGAAATAAAAGTTAATATTTAAAATGCAAAGTGTCAACAGATAAAAGAAAAATAAATCTACAAGTGGGAAGGCATTGTACATAATCAAATCCGCACCTACCAATAGTCATGAGGTTACAAAAAGATACAGTGTATAATGTAAAAACTTGCTTTAAAATCCCCCATCATAACTTTTTATTACTTCTGCCAAGGGAGAAGGTTATGTTTTCATTGGCATTTGTTTGTTTGTTTGTTTGTTTGTTCGTGTGCAAAATAACTCAAAAAGGTTGAGAACGGATTTGGATGAAACTTACAGGAAAGGTTGAGACTGACACAAAGAACAGTTAATCTACGTAACAAGGATCCACCCCTACTGTCTCAAATGCAGACAAATGGGTATCACACACTGTATTTGGACTTACCTCTGCTTTAAAATCCCAGCGATACCAGGGTGATGTGACCTATACTCCAGAATACCAACATCTGTTTCCTTCAGTCCAACGAGCACCTGTTTCCTTCTCTTGGTTGAACTGACCCCAGCAGAGGAACCACTTTCTTCCACACCCCCCTCTTCATCCATTTCTTCATCTCTGCTGTCTGCACCTATCGCTTCATCTCTGCTCCTCAGTGTCGACTGGGAATCCGGCTCACCCGAACTCTTTCCCTCAGTTTTTACATCACCCTCTGAATGCAGACAGGCATCAGGAACTGCGTGGGGTTTCTCTGCCCCATCACTCCTCTCAATCCCACCAGTGCTTTCTTCAGCTACAGCACCTACACCGGGTGATGAGGACGCTACATCATCTGCTCCCACGGTCACTGTAGGAACTTCACATGGGCCTGCAGCAGCCTTGGTATCATCGCAAATACCTGCCGCATTTGAATCAGTCACCTCAGTCCCTGTCTCCTCATGAGGAGTTTCTCTCCGTCTCTTGCTGAGGGGAGAGCCTGATGGGGCTGTAGCTTCATCTACAGAATCATTCAACTGTTTTACATCCCTCTTCCCAGGAAACGATGTGGAGTCCGCCATCCTCTTGGAGGTAGAAACTCTCTGTGCCACAATCTGCTGCAATTGTTGTGCATATTGAGGAAATATTTTAATTTATAAAACTTTTCAATGAGGCACTGAAACCTTAGTTATGGACGTAACTCACCGATCACCAAACTTTTCTGCATAACCATTACCCATCAATTGGAATTTGAAAATTTTGCACAGGATTAGATCATTTTTCGCGCTTGGCCCAGTAAGAAGAGTTTTGCATGTTTTTAATTCCGCAGAATCAAGACAGTAAGTATAGGAACATATGGCAAGCAAAAATATTTGTGTGCTTATATTTTCGCGGCAGTTTCTGGTTGCACAAAAATTTCAACACCGCGAAAATTTCCACTTTTACAGTAATATTAGGCCAAGTAAAAAAAGATAGTAGTTTCTCGTCCGGGTTTTTTGAGCAAGGCGATGAGGGAGGTCCTTACTATTTGATATCTTACTATTTTTTCGAGGATTGTCAAAATGAAAGTAATATGTGTTTCTCGTCCGGTAATTCTGAGACAGGTAATGAGAGAGGGCTTTACTATTTCTATATCCAATTTATGAAATGAAATACACGTATCACTCTGGTAGCTGTGTTATGAGAGACCCGGTCCCAAGTGTATGTCTTGCCTGCACTCTGTGCATTTTCAAACAAATAGATTATGTACCATACTTGAAATGAAACTTCATGGATGCAGAAATACATTTGCTTTTTCTTTCCACTACAGAAGTCAAGGGAAAATGACCATCTTAATACTGGTATTTAGTGTTGTAATGGCATTTCTGATACCAGTGTACTTGCAATTCTAATGTATTGTGCTATTAAATGAAACAGGTATGAAACATCTCTTTCAACAAAGAATGTGGATACGACGGAAATAAATTCCATGATATTCAAAACACTGCTTTATTCATCATTGGTGTTTGTGACTTTTTGTCTCCACACAGCTGGTATGTATCTGCATTTCTTCACATGAATTGTAGCACATTCAACTGGAAACTGGCTTGTACAATTGCAGATGGATGTCAAAATGATACTGATATGGCATTATAGCATTAAACATTTAAAGATGTTTCTTCATGTTCTAAAAAGACATTTGATAATCACTCATCATTTGGATGATGAATGATTGTATACCACACTACAGATGATACGACTCACGGCCGTGTCCGTGAATTTACATCGTAAAGAAAAGTATCCCGCAGAAATACGAGACAAACCAGAATCCATGGAAAAGTTATTTATTTTGTAGATACACCCATTTGATAATTCTACATTTGCTGGAAAAGCGCATTCATTTTCTCTTCAAAATAGAACAATACATCGCCGTCAGATGCAACGTTACAGAGCAGAGTGTACGGGCTTCTACACATTCGAATGTGTTCATGCGTGCGTACCGGTGACCGACCCTGGACAGCTAGACACGCACACTTTGCCAATACGGTGCGGCACGACGGCCACTGCACCTACCGGCACCGTACCTTCCGCCACTGCACACACATGCACATAGTCACGATGACATGAAAATGTATACAAACTCGATACAATCCTCACAAGCATTTGTACAGTACAATTCATCCGCTTGAAGTATGAGAAACGGGGAAAAATACGAACAATGCGCGAAATATGCGTGGATCCACCATATCAGCGACTGATCGCAAAAATGTTGCCGCTATCACGTTCACGACGTACCGAGTGCGATGCGCTGTACATCACAGCTAGCTCAGGCCCGCCCCCGCCCATCCAACTACAGTTCGACTGCTTTTATATGTGGGTCATTCCTTCTTGCCGAGCTCGCAGTGTGAAATGCATGCGTTATACTTTGTACATACGCACTACAGAAGCTACACAGCTGTACTACAGCTAAGTAGAGGACGCAAGGCGTAATTTAAAGACATCACGATTGGTAGGTAAATTGTCGATTTTTTTTTTTTTTTTTTTTTTTTTATCGGCGGCCGAAAAATCGTAAATATCAAAAAAGTCGATGCGGCAACTGAAAATCGATGCGGGCGGGGAGCGGGCTGGGACGAGAATTATGAATTTCTTGGTATTTTCACTTCAGCGCCATTTTGAAAATAGTAAATAGTAAAAAAATCGATACGGCGGCCAAAATTGATGCGCGCGAGGACGAGAAACTGGTTTCTTTTTTTACTTGGCCTTAGTAGGTTCTAGATTCTATTAGTTTACAGGATATTTATGAGATGCACAAAATGAATGTGACACTTAATGTACAAGCAAGAACTTATGAAAGGTACTACACAAATTCAATCTTATATCAGCTCCAAGAACCTAGCAAAGACACACACGGAGAGAGAATGACAGAGACAGAGAAAAAAAGTTATTTTGTGGATTGTGCAGCTGTCATACTCATGATTATATTGGGACTATTCTGTCTGATCATGACTTACGACATCGCCAGCATTTAAATCTAAAGAAGAGGGGGTTTTATTCTCTTAGTCTAACTCATTCAAAGAATTGCCTTCGCCATTCTGTTGTTAAATGTTAACTCACAATAGTGTCAATACAAGTCACTGTCAGTGCAGTGTCACTGTCAGTTATTTCCAACTCAGTCTCAAGGCATGGCAATCCTTAACTGCGACAGCCGCCACACGCAGTGTGGCGGCTGCGCCGTGCTCCCATTTCAGATCTTCATGTTGAACAAACGGGTGCCTTTGCGGCGCTATATTTCCTTAAATTTTCAACAGAAACTACTAGGAATACTTACATGGGTCGATGAAACCTAAATGACTATCATCGGCGACTGTTTGAGGCATTTCATTGCTTGTGATGCACAAAATGATGTCTTATAAGCAGCTCACCGATGTTCACAGAATTCACAATCACTCGCACAGGCACACAGAATAGGGGAGCTCTCACATTAGCGAAACTGGGGGGAAGCCGCCAGGACCGCGCCTGGCGGCGCGGTCTCCGGGGCTAGGCAATCCTGTGACCAGCGCAAAATTTCTTACGCAGAAAAGAGTACGTGGGACCACAAAATGCAAGCTTGACACGGTCGCTACGCTGCTGTCGGGGAGCTACTAGATCTAGACTACTAACAGAGCGAGCGAGCGAGAGCTAGATAGAGAGTTTACTTTTTAAGTCAGAAACTAGTATGTATCCCACAGAATAAGAGCATCGCACATAAAAGCATACCTTTTTTTGATAGGAATTCTACAGCTATCGGCGGATAGGAAAACGAGCCTCTTTGCCTTTCAAGCACCCAGTGCAGTTGATGGTTCATTCTCAGAGTTTCACGTGTTGTGCTTGTTTACAACTGCAGCGGGGAGTTCACCATATGAAAACAGGGGCAATCAAACATCGTATTCCATTAAATTAATATCATTATGATTTTTTTTTACATCTAGAATGGGTGTTGAATATACATGGTATTATTTTCATTAATCAAAAGAATCATTATTACAAAATATATGGCTTCATAATGATGCAATTTACATTTTACATTTTTTAGAGAAAGTTGTTACCGTTTTGTGCTAATGGAGGGGTCCAAGGGAAATTACCAATTTAACTATTTTCACGGTAAAAATTGTATCTTCTGTACTGAAAAGTCGTATACCAATGATTTACATAATAATTAAAAGTAATATTTCGCAATATATTTGAGTTCTGTGTCTGTATTATGAGCATCAAAAAAATTATACAATATATAAAGCCTTGTTACCTTCCACCGACATGAAGTCAGGATGGCCGAGCGGTCTAAGGCGCCAGACTCAAGGTTCATAACCTTCTCTCGAGTGCGAGAGATAATGGGCGTTCTGGTCTCCATATGGAGGCGTGGGTTCGAATCCCACTCCTGACACCACTTTTTTTTTTTTTTTTTTTTTTTTTTGGCGGCGACTGTCTCATTTCTTTTCTTTTATTTTCGTCTTCTTTTTCTGTGCGTATGTACGAATTAGTGCTGTATTTTGTTACCACCAAAAAAAAAAAAAAAAATTACCGTTTAATTACATAGTGTGTGCGTGTGTGTGTATAATAATAAGTGTTTAGTGTAGGCATACTATAACGCATTTTAGATTTTCAATGACTCCGGCATTTTGCACTTTGTAGTTTATGGTGCGATATTCATGCAATCTGGAGCACATACAACCACACACACACACACACACACACGCATACTAATTTATATATATGTATATATATATACACACTAAAGGGCTTTTTACACTTGTAAATTTTTGCTTAGTCCCGTACCAACGGTGGGGCTAAGGGGGGGGGGGGGCTTAGCCCCACCGTTGGTACGGGACTATCCTTAGCCCACTTTCTGTTTACACTCGTTTTTGCCAAAGTGGGCTAGCCCCACCGATAGTCCGGTACTATCTGGCCCTGCAAAATAGCAGGGTTAGCACTGCAATTGTGGTGCCAAGCAAGTGAGTGTAAACAGAACGAAAAAATTAATCCTGGGCTAAGCGACGGAGACGAAGTCTGACCCTCACTGACCAATCAGAAACGAGGTAATCAAGTGCTGCCGGTGCGTGCGTGTACGTGTACAGTACACAGCGTAATCATGAATATTCATGTGGTTTGGAAAGTCCGAGGCTAAGAAATACGAGTGTAAAAAGGTCAGTTTTCTCCTTAGCCCCGGACAAGAGATAGTACGGGACTAATTGGCGAGTGTAAAAAGCTGAAAAAATTGGTACGGGACTAATTGGCGAGTGTAAAAAGCTGAAAAAATTGGTACGGGACTAACGATAGTCCTGGATCAGAGAAAGTCCGGGGTTAAGAAACACAAGTGTAAAAAGGGCTATACACACACAACCTAACATGATTGTGATATATGGGATGTTGTAATGAATATGCACAGGCACGTAAGACATAGGTAGTCATGGGACTGGTGTTTTAATGTGTTTGGGGGGGGGGGTTTCAGACTTATTCTTCTCTTCTTTTTCCCCCTTTTTTATGTTCACATGTTTCTATTCTCAAGGCATAATTTACCATTTCCAGATGAAACAAAAACCCAACATTAAAGCTTCAAAATAGATCTTAAAGGACAAGTCCACTTATAAGGATTGAGAGAATGCAGCAATATTAGTAGAACACATCAGTGAAAGTTTGAGGAAAATGGGACAATCCGTTCAAAAGTTATGAATTTTGAATTATCTGCGCAGTTACTGCTGGATGAGAAGACTACACAGTGTATGATGTCACATGCGTACAACGATATGAGGAAAATAAAAAGAGAATTTCACATAACTTTACTTTTGACTAAAGTTCACATTTCTTCATCTTGTTACTGACGTATGTTAAGGGTAATGATTCCCCCTGCCTTCTGAAAAAGAGAAGTCAAGTGTTCTTTCGTTATGCAAGAAAAGTGGAAATATGTTGAATTTTCTTTATTCTTTCTTTATATCGTTGTACTCGTGTGACATCACGAGCCATAGTAGCCTTCTCATCCAATCGCGACTCAGCAGAAACTTCAAAAATTCATAACTTTTGAACGGATTGTCCGATTTTCCTCAAACTCTCACCGATGTGTTCTACTAATATTGCTTCATTCACTAAACCCACATTTCTATGAAGGTGAACTTGTCCTTTAAATGTGAGTTAGGGATAGAAACAACCAATTAATGTAAAATTTTGAATTAGTTTAATTTTAACTATTGTCAAATTTACAAAATGCGAACAATGGGTGTAATAACAATATTTCCAGGGTAAACCGTCAACAGTTACGGATTATTAAGAAAAATACTGACATGTCCTTGTTTTTAGGTTCTATTGCAAAATAACCTTATTATGATCTATTGTGATACAGATAATCTACACATAATTATTGTATGCATCAAAATGTGATATCTTGAAAGTTTTTAAGATCACTGCTCCCAAGGGTAAAAAGTTGTGTAAGTCATGGGTGTTTTCGAGGCCTATATATGCAAATACACGTACACACAATAAAGAAATGATGCAAAAATCAAAATTTGTGGCATAAAACGCATGCACACATTCACACGCAAGTATAAAACATCCAGTTTCATTCACTCTTCGCAAAACATGTGCATAACCCGGTGAAGTGGTCCCGCTTCACATCCAGCTGGACCCAACGGAAGACCAGCTTGTGCAGTTGAATATGGGCTATCCAGCCATCTTCTCGGATGGAAAATGAAGCAAATACAAGGAAACAAGGCAATAAGAAACATGCATCTCATTCATATCATAATAATACCGCCTTTTCTCATTTTCCTCGACCGCCTTCGCTAGGAGGAGTAATCAGTTGTCAATAATTTAAGAAGAATTCTAGGATTGTTTAAAGTTAGACTGAGAAGAGAGAGCAAAATATGGCAAGCACAACTAATGTGGTCAAAATCGGATATAAAGTAAGCTAGGAAGTTATTAGCCCTATATTTCATAACACTTCTTGAACTACATCAATGAATGGATGCAAATGAATGCGCTGATGATGTCATCACCTCGCAAAAAATAAAAAATTGAACGTGTACAAAGAAATAAAATCGGGTTTTTTGTATAACCAAAGTGTAAAACATTTTCCTTGTTGAATAACTTCAACATAATAATCAGTCAGACATGCAGCATTTGAGAACGAGAGGGAGCATATTAATTGCATTTGAACGAAACATCCTGGAATTTCTCAATTTAAAACTGTAATAGCAATTTGTAAGGGAATGGTAATCATCACTTCACTATGTGCACATATTTTGTATTATTAACTGTTCCAAGAAGCGTTTTATGAAGAAAAAAAATTAGCGTAATTTGATTCATAGTTTTATAACTTTCTTCATTGTCGTAGGATTTTGATCAAATTTTCATTGCTGTGTTTACAATCAATTTTACTTCTTTTCAGGCTATTTTTCAACTGATGTTATGTGATACAACTGACCTACACATATGCATCAAAATGTGATAACTCGAACATTCACTGCTCCCAATGGTAAACAGTGCCTTCAATGATGATAGTCAGATATCAATCAAATTATTGTCAAAATCAAAATAACAATTAGAAACTGCAAAATAAATAATTAGAAAATATTTGCAGTTGTAATACAGTAGTTGATAAGACACAAATGACACGTACGCACACACACACACACACACACATACACATTAGGTACATGCATATAATGTATAAACACACATACACACGCACACACACAATCCATACTCGCATGAATTTGACGACTCGATCAAACAAAGAATAATTGCTGTTGCTCATTCTCAATACTTTGCAGGAAATACGACCCATGATTCAGCACTACATTTTATTTCCAATGCAATGAAAACTCCACTCAGGCATTTTTCCTAAATTGCTTAGAAACCTATATAAGTAAAAGCTTGACAGACTAGTAAGTATGGTCGCTATCATAATTACTGACAGGAAATGAAAATAATACAATTCATCATGTAACAGGAAAGAATGAAAATTCGGTTTTTTTTTTTGGGGGGGGGTTGCCATGTATTATGATTAGCATAGTACTTTTGGTAGTCGACGCTCTGATTTTTTTATTATTATTATCATTTATTTATGCATAATTTTATTTATTATGTAATCTACAGAATTTGTGCTCAACTTTTTTATTGAGTAAATCCATATCGATTCGTTTGCCACTTCATGGAATGAGGTGTATTGTGTAGATACGTATAGGAAAAAAATGAACCGCACTCCTCAACTATCAATCTTCACTGCAATTATAATATTGTGATAAGACTACGAATCATCCATTCACTAGTTTAAACTGTATATAAAAACAAAAATAAGAATCTAAGATTTACAAACTTCGGGTCCTTGAGAGTAATAAACCTATATTTGCTTAAAATCACTGTGAAAGTTATAAATCAGAGAGAGAAAGAAAGAGAGAGAAAGAAAGAAAGAAAGATACATCATGACCTGACAATACAGCGCTTTCCAGAGACTCCAACCCTCCCGCTTTAGACGGGAGATCTCCCGCCGACAGCCCATTTTTGCAAAGTCTCCTGTTCTCCCGCTTGAGATTTAATTTCTCCCGCTTGAAATGATTTCATTTCTTGCTCAGTGTCATCGTATGTTGAAAAATAAGCCTTAGATAGCATGAAATAACATCTAGAACCCTAGAGCTGGACCCCGGCAACAAGGAACTTAGCGCTTCGAGCACATCAAGTTGGAGTCTCCCGTTTGGGGTTTCAGGTGGGAGAATCTCCAAATCAGAAGGTGCTTGGGGTTGGAGTCTCTGGCTTTCGTCAGCCAGCATTGTATCAAAGATAATTCTTATAAAGGGACTTTTACAATGTGCTGAAAAACAGTGTAATACTCAATAAAACGTAACACATTTTTTTTTCGTACTTAGTGCTTTACTGAGAAGAAATACTTAATGATAAACAAGCTATTATTATATCATAACATATCATGCACGTCTGCAGTTCAAACAACAACTGTACAAGTGGAATTTTCCATGATGCATAAATCATGTGATACAGTTTAAGTACGTTTGTTTCTATTTCCAGCGATTCATAATTTTTGTATTAGAAATATTTCACTACAGATTACCAAGATTACACAGAACAAACTATTGAGCCTGAAATTACTTGCACGACTCGAACAATCTCTGTTGTAGGTGTACTGTTTTGTACTTAACCCGCTGGACAGGCTTGCCTGTGGGACGATGGATCCTAGGACAACAAATATCCTGTCAGGACAACGTTGCAGTCTATGTCTGGGGTAGACAACAAGTTCAGGAGCTGCACCGAATTGCCCTGCTGGAGAGATTGCGCAATCGTCACTGCCGCGTTTTTGCGCAGCTGAGGACTCTCGAAGCGCGCCTGCACGCGAGCGCGTATCGCGTCGTTGACGGTGATGGCCAAGGCTGCGCGCACGTCCAACGAAGGCGACACGAAAGTGACGTCGAGGTGAAAGATGTAGATGCCCCTCATAGGGACCACAAACGTGCCACTGTCGATGTTGAAATCGCCGTTTATATCGACGACAGGAGAGTTGTAGTTAGTCAAGGGTTCGTCAGCCAAGGTGAGGTTTCCCGCAACTGTGACCGTGAATGCACTTTGACGAACGCGCGGGAAGGACGAGAGGGGTTTGTCTGAAAAAAGAGCCGACAAAAGACAATCTGACAATGGAATTAAAGGGCGGTTAGAGTTGGAGACAAGACCAAGCACACACACCACTGGAGATCATGACGGGGGCACAAAAGACATATAGTACACATCTCCGTCATGTTGTCACTGAAAAAGGGGCAAAACAGATAAGACAGCATGTGTTCAATTTGCCAAAGATTTCAGCAATTCGTTTTCTTCTTAACTCAGTGATAACGGTACTCAGGGGCGCATGGACTAAATGTGTCATGTTCCTTTCCTTCCGTTATTCTACCTCTGCATAATTTCAGTCGTAGTAATCTAAATTTAGATGTACACCTGTACTACCTTTCCATCTTCTCTTTTTTCCATTGTTGCAAACTTAAAGTTTGTCATCAAGCCTGTCACGTTCATTAGCACTTTTCAGCGTAACATTTTGCATGCAGTAACTTCAAAGACAGACGAAATCGACTATGTATCTTACATCACAGTGGCGGATATACGGGGGTGGAGGGGGGGGTAGGTGTTAGGTGGTTTAAACCTCCTTGAGCTCCCTTTTTAAAATGTTTTTCTCGGTTTTGTTTTGTGGTTTAGGTTGTTCCCTCATCCCCCCCCCCCTCCTCAGCAGAAAGCTAGTTCTACCCCTACATCATCACAAATTATTCATATTATACCTAAACATCCAGGACCACCCCTTCCCCTCCCCGTCTTTGCCCGCAATAAATCTTGTCGAGTTAGATGATGACGAGACTGTCATCATACAGGGACGTCACCAGCTTTTTTTAAGGGAGGGGGATGCGTTTATATTTTATTTCTGGTTCCACTTCCGGGTTTCTTCAGCTAACAAGCGAAAAAGAATTAAGGCCTCTTACCCGCGCGCATGGGGCGTAGCGAAGTGACCGAGCCCATAAGGAGCGAGCGGGGAGGGTCTGGATGAGGGGTGTCCCACCTCCGAGACCATGGAGATTTAAATTGTGCGTGCATAAGTAATACGGTAAGTAAAACTTTTTTAAAGGGTCTGAAGGGGGGGGGGTGCGTTCGCACCAACGCCCCCCCCCCCCCCCCCCCCCCCCCCCGTGACGCCCATGTCATATTCTTTTAAGACATTTATTCTTATCTTGGAAATCGTCATGATATTCAACTGCTGGTTAATTAAATCCATGACATTGACAGAGTTCCTTTACGGCGAGTATTATGGGGAAAAGATTAAATCGACATTTTCTAACAAGTTTAATATATATATATATATATATATATATATATATATATATGAAGAGTTTGTTTGCAAAAACCGATAAGTCCATATTTGCCAAATGGAGATATTTGCGATTAAAGGTCAAGAAAAATAAAGAGAATAATAAGAACATTTTTGCTTCTTTTGACCATAATTTTAAAAATATACCTTTATATGTAGTGACCAATATATCATTTAAAAGGTATTATTTTGTACTTTATGACAAAGATCGTACTTCAAAATCTTCAAAAATGGACTTATCGGTTTTTGCAAACAAACCCTTCATATATATATATTCCAATCCAACGAATTGTTCAATGTCAACACTTAACCAGATAGATTGCTATGGTATGAAATGTCATTGCATTAAGGAGGGCTAATAAACCTTGGATATTTTTATGGGTTGTCCGAAAAAACAACCATATATCGCTCATTGAAGAAGAATGCATAAATTCTACACACCACAACACAAGTGAACTTGTTAAGCAAGCGGTAATAGAATTACAATGCCACATTTCTGAAATATGTGAGCCTCCTATGTCATTATCCTTGTAAAGTGTTAACTTGTTTTGTGTTTTTCATGGTATTTGTTTCTCTGCTCAGCAATGCTCAAAGACCATAATAATTCCACAAATCCGTACACGGAGCTGTCGATTTATATATTACATGACGTGCAATTCCCCTTTAACTTAATTAATTGTTGATTTTCCTTCTCTTGACGTATTCTACACGTCACAGTTATCTAAAATTTTATTTTGACTGGTTATTGTGTGTATATAGAGAGTAATAAGATCCTGCAGACAAAACTGAACCAAAAATGTCATGTAATTAGGAAGAAAAGGGAGCAAAATCAGCATATTGTTTTGTGCCATTCAATTTTCTCGGAATGAGCAAAGGACTATTATGCGCGTTTTGAAATCATTCAACACCCCGCACTATTATACTTACGATAAAGGAGAAAGGCGTTATAGATGAATGGATTGTCCATATCGCCCTCAACGTCGGAATATGTCGGGTTGGCGATGAGTAGGTAGTCATCTCGTCGCAACTCGACGGCAACGTGAGCGGAGAAGACAGTTCCTTCACCGTTGTCCTCCACAGTGGCGAGCGTTGTATTGGACAAGTCGTGGTCATCCAGGAGTACCAAATCGACCGAGGAGTTGTCTCCATTTACGCCTCCTCGATGGATCATGAAGACATAGAAACCGTCGTCCACTATGTGGAAGATTCCCGATGTCGCGTTTAAACCATCGTCACCCCTCAGCAACACTGGAGGAGGCTCGTCGAAGCCCGATAATGGGTTGAACGACTCGAACCACATTGGTATGGTGAAGGGAGTGGTGACCGTAGTCGATAATGTGGTTGGGGTCATAGGGGATGACGTTGGAGTCGAAAAAGTCGAGGAGGATGAAAAAGTTGTCGATGATGAAGCCGACGTTGACGAGATCGTGGGAGTAGACGTTGATGAAGCTGTGGATGATGAGGAGGCAGTGGATGATGAGGATACAGTAGTGGATGACATGGTTGATGTAGAGCTCATTGAAGTCGAAGACGAGATGCTCGTCGATGGAGACACACTTGTCGTTGGGGATGTAGAAGAGGACGAAAAAGTGCTTTCAGACGTCACCGTCGATGTCGGCATCATATAAGTATAATCCATTGTCGCATTTAGCTCGTTATCGACGATGCTGAAAGATGCGTCGTTGCGAAATTGCGATGACGCTGCTGAGCTTTCAAAAGAGGCACTGCAGAAAATAAAAAGTCTCTTCAAAGTGAATAAGGCAGCAGCTTATATAATCACGAGAAACCTGCCTCCGAACTGCATTATTGCAATGATAATCTGCGATTTACTATGATCAGACATCAATCGAGAGTCAGTAGCTAACTTTACTAAAAAAAAAAAATGATCATAATAATAGATAAATAATTAAATAAAAACAAAATATATGTGTATTTGCAAGGTATATGACGCAGGGTCAAGGATTGAAATCAGAAAACACGTAATTCAACACCATGTTCAATTTGGCTTTAACATTAATGAAATGCAGTGAAATCAGACGAACAAAATGGTATATCAACAGTTTCATAATGAGCCCATACCGTGTAATAGTATGAGAAACTGTAATTACAATTAGTGTACTTCTGAGGCATAATTATGTGGTTATCATGGTTATGCCCATTTTAGCCTGTGCGCCATATTTTCCCCTTTGACCCTTATATCAACCTGTGAAACAGTGGTTTGATGTTTCGAGATAAATTGAAAAAAACAAAAACAAAACTCGTTTTCGGTTTTCGAAATTCTACAAAGGAATGTGTTAGTGGCGCTTCATTGATCAGTTGTTGATCCCAGGATTAAAAAAAATCATAAGGATATTCTTTTTTTTTTTAACCCGAGTGTATGGATAGCGAAACTTTAGCAATTCTGTTTGCTTGAATAAACTCGTCGGATAAACGTGAACACAGGTTACCAAGTGCCACACCCAGCTTTCATTCACTCGAGTTATGTACGCAACGTGTACGGCGAGTCTTCTCCAGCATGCCAAACAAGGTTTGATATAAATTAACACCTTAAAAAGCGATAATGTCTGGTAAACTTCTTGGCCATACAAAATATTCGGCCTTTGCATCTCCAGATGCAAATAACGCTCTGAAGTATCCCTTTCCTTTCCATCGATGTTGTACACAGATTAGCCAGGTAAAACGTGATGGTTGAAACTCCGATTTGACCACCGAATTGGTTAGGACCTTACGTGAACGGATATAAATTTAAATTATAACTCTAATTTAACCCTGATAAAACCAGAGGCTTATGACGCGCCTATAGGCCACCGATTGTGACCGGCAAGATCCAAATCTTGTTTAATATTAACATAGAAAAATAAAAAGCGCGCAAAAGTTAATTCTAGAGCTATATTTACATTCAATCTACTCTCTTTTCACAATGTAAACTTACACAAAGCATATTCGAGCCTAGATCTCGATATTAGAGAACTGAAATGCCTGCAATTCTTCACAGCCCTTCAGCTTCATATTATTGTTACTTTTACTAGTCTAGAGGTCTCGGCCCCCTAGAGCTTATTAGTTTACGTTTCCCCTTGAACGAGAAAAATGGAGGAACCCATTGATTCGGCAAGAATTTATTATTTTTTTTTTTATGAGGGGGGGGGGGGAGGGGGAGGGCTGCGTTTAACTTACTTTTATCATGTTATCACAGAAAATTATCCACCTTTATTGTTGCGACCAACGTGAAGACATGGTTAGCCTTTACTTCCATTTCCTAAAGAGTAACATTCACCTGCAAAGACGACGGAGAATTTCATCGCTCTAAACTCAACAAGTTGAGTCATGTAACCTATCCTCGCACTCGTGCTGTAAAAAAAAGGAAAATGACAACAGCGCTGCAAAAAGTTGCTATCTTTTAGCATAACAGGATAGACAAACCCAGATATTCTCACCTTTTTCCCCTTTCTTGACAGCTTGAATTCGATTCGCCAAGAATAGCTTTGACAGGAAGAACTCTTTCTCAGACACACCACGCAACACCAACCAATATCAGTCTCGTCGCCTATCTCTCACTATGCCAATCAGGAGGTGACGCGACTCGAGCCTGGTTTAATCCTCATCGCGTCAGTATATTATAATGTATTCAAATGTATGGATATTTGCAATTTGAGCAGATGAATAGCGTAAGGCTGCGTTCACATAGAAGTATTCGCTATTCGCTATTCGCCATTCGCTATCGAGCACCGAGTACACCATCACCCGCACCGTCAACTCACCATCCCATGCAGTGAGGATTTCTTCCTCCTAGTCCTACATCCAGCAAATCTTATTAACAATTTCTAAACTGCATCAGAATGTCAGTCTACATGCCTATTTTTGCTAAAGGGCAATCCAGACCAAAATTGTCATTATTTCATAAACGAGAGACGTATACGCTGCAAGAAAATCGAACAAGCTCGATTCCCACTTTGCTATACTATTCGCAGCTATTCGGTACTTTCGAATAGTGCCCTCTTATTTGAACCGGTGTGAGGAAATCCTATCGTTCGATTCAAGCTTTTCGCGTGCCCCTCGAAAACGAGCCCCGAATACCCGAATAGTATACTTCTATGTGAACGCAGCCTAATGATTCCTGGGGCATGACAACATGCAAATGCATCAATGATTTACCAGGAAGGTTTTTCCCACCGACGGTCATGAATGCATGATATGTGAAGAGTCATGAGTGTATACCAAAATCACCGAAATAGTTACATAACTGTGATACTGATAAGGCCACTCCATCCCCCCCCCCCCCAAAAAAAAAAAAAAAAAATTACAGGCCGCCAACCTCACCTACCAACAACTAGCTGATAAATGAATGCCATGACGTAATCAGATATACGTGCACTTTTGCATATTGTTATTTTATCCCAGGTGAAAAAAAAAAACACAGAGAAATGCGAGCTGTTGTTCATGCCTGACATGGATGAAGCATTCAGATTTGAATTAATTGTATCATTAATACATGCATACTAAGGCTTTGACGTGCGGGAGGATGTCTTGTAAAAGACGTCGTGAATGTCTTCTACAGAAATGTTGCTGATAACTTTAATTCTGGATGATTTGCTTTGTTTGCTAGCATAATTTTCTATCTCAGTCTATATGGAGGGGAACTGAGCAAGGAGAGGGTCGTAGGGGTGGTGTATGCCTCTCCTATTCGAGGGAGCTTTTGCATTAAAGTAGAATTCAAATTCAAGGATCTGGTGCCCACTTTTTGGTGGAATATTTGGAAAATTATCAATCCCCAAAGTGTAGCCGTAATCAATGCATGTAGGGGAGGATGATATTGCATTGTACGTTTTGTTGTCCTTGAACTTGTATCGACAATAAAAATGTGATATCGGAAATCATTTGATACGAGGAAGTCTTTGTTTACAATTTAACATTGAAATAATAATGGGGGGGGGGGGGGGGCAACTGCTCCCATTATACACCCTCCATGATCGACGCCCCTGCATAACATACGATGGATCTTTTTTGTATTTTTAGAATTGAAATGAAGATATCTCGAATGTTTATATATATATATATATATATATATATATATATATATATATTTGGAAAATTGTCAATTCCAAAAGTGCAAAAATTATTCTGTGGAGAGGAACCAAGCGGGGAAAGTTTTAAGTGAAGATATCCCCTCTCACACGAGGGAACTTTTGCAATTTTTTGGAAACTGTAGTGATAGATCTGGTGCACTTTTTGATCAAATATACAGAAATCTGTCAATCTAAAAGTGCAATACGTTTATGGGAAAGGACTGAGCGCGGGAGAGTGTGGAAGGGGTATCACCCTTCAACGCAATGAAGAATTTGCACTTTCAGAATGAAGTTTAGTGATCCGGTAGCACACACTTTGGGTGAAGGCTGGTGGGCAGTTTGCTGTCAAAAAAAAGCTCGAAAAGTATTTTTTGTCCACATCTCGGGAATTATGCGAGGGGGGGGGGGCAAATGTCACCTCCCCTCCCCCCCCCCCCCCCCCCCCCCCCCCTCAAACGACGCCCCTGTTTGCACCAACCCGGTTGCACCAAAATCACATCCAGAGGCAAAATGCAAAAACTACCCCCTCTTCATGAGGCAAAATCAGTCATGTGATAGAAGTTGTGTGATCACCTGATACGTATAGCTTCTATCGCACTCATCACGTGACAGATGGCTTTTTGCTCTAGAGCTACTGTACTTCAACTTGTACACTTTTATGTACGACGAAACAATGAGATGTCTTCTTGTTACTGCGACCGGAGCTCAGCTACGTTCTGCTAGTTAGACGACATCTTGATAGCACTACTGGTTCGATCTCGAAGAAAGTTTCTAGAACAAGTATGTTCCAGCATCATCATTTCCTCTTCTTGCAAAAATGATGATTTCTCGAGTTTTTTAGGCCTTCGCGCGCGATCGCGATCGCGACTGCACTGATCAGCTCGTGTACGCCTCATCATAGTCATACTGCCCGGGGCGGGGGCACTAGCTGGCCACTGCATGCCCAGCCGGCCGGCAGCCCACCTCCAGTTATTGTCAGTCAGCCAGCTGCCAGCATCGCTTTATATAAGAGGATCGGGCAGATTACTACTTCCTCCTTGCCCTTGTGCAAATTTAGTGTAGATGGAACGAAGATCTAAATGCGAACTAGATCTACTTGTACAAAAACGTGTGACTGGGCGTGAGAGGAGCAGGAGGCCAGGAGAAAAAGACCATGCTAGGGGACAGTCAGAAAGCTGTGGTTTTCATTCTGACATGGGTAGCCTACGCTTCAACGTACCTGCTCCGCAAACCTTTAGGAGTGGTGAGTACGTTGGTGGTGTTTTACTGAATCATTTTTAGGAAAAAACACGTGCAAAAATCCCATAACAGCAACATTTGAATCAATTGATAGGTATGGAATCTGCAAGTTTCTTCTATTTTCAGTGGTTTGAAACAAAAAGGTCAGGGAGTGTAGTAATTTAAATTAATGGTAATTGGTCTCTATTTAACATGCATAAAAATTCTGCAGTCTACAAACCCTGGAACTTCCAGAAGTGTAAAATCATGTCTTTTAGTGATACATAATGTCAATGGAATGCCACGGGCAATGGTATACAGATAATGACATATTCTGGAATACATAACTTGCAAACAAGATAAAGCCACCAAAGTGTGGAGTGTGCCTTAGAACGTTAGAAGTAGTGATAATACACAAGACAGGTACTGCATAATATGCCACACAAATACATTGTAATTATGATATGTGTTTGTGTGTGTGTGTGTGTGTGTGTGTGTGTGTGTGTGTGTGTGTGTGTTTCTTGTTTTGTGTTATATATGTAGGTTTTTTTAATTGTTGTTATTTTGGTGTATTTTTGGCTATCCATGTTTGTTATTGTAGGTGAAGGCAGACCTAAGTGTGGACCTGTCTCTCACCAAGTCACAGCTTGGTTGGCTGGATACGGCGCTGCTGCTGCCCTATGCGACAGGCCAGGTATATTTGACATAATATGATGACCAATAAATTTTCCAATGATTGAATTTCTGTGTATGTGTTCCCCCACATAAAATGAAGGTACCAACAATCTTTCATGTGTTTGTTTTGTAATCAATACCCCAGTCAGTTAAATCAGGGAGGTGAGACAGGTTTTTGTCTCACTTCCCTGGTAGTCCAATTGCAAAGGTCTAAATTTCTTACCCCAAAAAAGTGTGTCATGGAACATGCTTTGTGTAGTTGTTTTAGATGGATTCTGCTTATTATGAGCAAGCTACAAGGGGACCAATGACTCTAAGTCTCCTCTTAAGTTCTAGGCAATGAGGAGATTGTGTTTTTCCCCAATGTTACAACCACCACTGCTTCCTGAGGACTTGAACCAAGAATCTCGCAATCTAGAGTCTGTCTGAGCTCCTATCCAATGAACCATTATGGCTCCAGTTGTAGCAAACCTATGAAGCCTATTTCAATATTTGTAATATGAAGGGGTTGTTTTGTAGAATCAAGACTTCAATGATCACTGCATTGAGGTTGAGTGGAAAAGAAAAATAATCGTTACTGAATCCTCTCCACCCCCTTTTTTCTTTGATTCTTGTCAGATTATCCTTGGGTCTGTCGGAGATAGATTCGGTGCTCAAAGAACTCTTGGATGTTGTCTTATCCTCTCAGCCTTATCAATGGTAAGTGACAGTCCTTCATGTACTGGAAGCTGACAGTGTGTGGTATGTGGGGATGTCAGAGACTTATCAGAAATGGATTGTCAATCTTTCAATGTCTTCGTGTAATGTCTTCACTGTAATCATTGAATTGCAATTATAGGGGAATGTGGCCACATTTGCTTATAACGTCGTGCGCATGGCAGATTGTCATTAGCGCGCTTCCCTGCGCCTGGCAGATTGTCGTTACAGTGTGGGAGTGCGCATGGCAGATTGTCGTTAGGGTGTGGGAGTGCGCATAGGGTTAACAACATTCTGCCATGCGCAAGGAAGTGCTCTAACAACAATCTGCCATGCGCACGGAAGCGCGCTAACGACAATCTGCCATGCGCACGACGATAAATGCAACTCTTTATGATTATTCTTATGCAGGGAAGAGAATATGATTTCTTGTTTTGTTTTGTTTTTTGCCTTTTTTTCTGTAATCTCTTGAATAATAAATGTTCATGCACATGAAATGTGTATTCTCTCATCATCAGAGCTGCTGTTACATCATTATGTAATTGTATTCCCTGGAAGAATCAACATCGCATAGATAAATATATTGCATGACGAAACTGCTTTTTTGTTGTTGTTGTTGTTGAAAGATAAGGCAGATAAATTGAATAAGAAAATCATTTTGTTTGCACTTTTTACATCATATTGTTGAAAGTTGAAAGGCAGAAGTTAAAAAGTTAAGATTTTAAGACAGTTTTCTTGTCTGTGAATGTACACTTGTGTGTTCTATGTGATGGAGAGTACTTAGTATTCTGTATTATGTGGGAAATGTCATGGAAAATTAAAACTTTTTCCAGGTTATACTCTTTTTGTTATATGCTTTCCAGGTCTGTTTTGGATACATACCAAGTTTCTACATGCTGTGCCTACATTTATTCATCAATGGTGCTGCTCAGGTAAAATGCACTTTGGAGCATGTATTAGATGGGGGGATATGTAATCGTACAAACAGGATGAGCATCACGTGACATTTGGTAATAGAAGAGATTATTGAACATGTTTTGACTAGTTGTGTGATATATTATCCCTTTGCACTAAGCCATGTTCCTTTGTTATTAAAACAGTTTTTGTTTTTGTTTTTCAATAGCAGACTTTGCAGCTTTCATTCTTCGACTTTTATATTTATCATTTTTATATCTCATATGCAGAAGTGATACCAAAATCATGTTTCAACCCTTTTCTGTCTTATGCAATCATTTCAGTATCATTTTTAAGCATTACCTCTTTCATATGTCAATTGTGAGAAATCATTTGTATTCAATAATCTGATGAAATGTGAACAGATTTGATTTGATAATTTTGATTTGGAAGTAAGTACTTTCTTTTGTTTGTCAGTTTCTGTATGTTAACATAGAAAATCTAATGTACATTACTTCCGCCCCTCTTGCATGTGATTCCCCCTTACTTTGGCAAATCATTTTATTGATTTGAAATTAAAGTCTTTGTATCAAGCTCAGTTCATTGAGCGTACCTCGCAATTCAAATTTTTGTCCCCCCCCCCCCAAAAAAAAAAAAAAAAAAAAAGATAGAGGAGAAAAATACAAAATATTACTGTTAATGTTACAATGTTAATGTGAATTTCCCTTAAAAGTGCTGAAAACCTGTTGGATGGAACATTTTGTGCATTCCCACTTCCAACAGTCACAGTGTATATTTTTATGATGACCGACTGGTATGTGTCAGAATAAAATTCATTATCTTACATCATTTTCCCAGTCCCAGGCCTGGCCTAGCTGCACCAAGATCCTGGGACAGTGTCTAAGACCAGGGGAAAGAGATAGTCTCTTTGGAATCTGGGGGACTTGCACTTTTGCTGGTGGCATCATGGGTACAGCTTTAGCAGTAAGTGATAAGTCAAATTCAAATCATGAGACCTTGTTGTTGTAGTTGTGGTTGCACCTTGTCAGAAATTTCTAGTGACTTTATCAGTTTTTCCCCATTTTATAGGCTTGTGAATGTTCAATATGTACACAGTCTTCTTTGCATTCTTTTTGCTACATGTATTTGCAAAATTTCAGGGAATGAATGTTGTAAGTTCATGATATCCAATTTGAAAGGGCTATCTAAGCTAAAATCAAACAGATGCCATGAACACAGTATTCCTATGTTCTAGCAAAGTGGGAGATTTCAACTACACAGTCTGAAGACAAAAGGGTTGAGTGTTCAAGCCCTACCACAGCACTTGAGTACATTGACCAACACACCTTGTCCTCAGCTATCCTCTCTTTCACAGATAAATAGATATGTGCGAGGTAGGAAACTGAATATTAATATTGTACTTAGATGTAGCTTGTTTGCCTCCATCAAGTGGCATATGTTTGTATCAAGCATATATTTTTTTTAATGCAAGAAAAGCCTGCTCTACGTGTCTTTCCACTCTTGCTGTAGGTATATGTACAGACAAACTATGGCTGGCAAATGGCTTTCTTTGTTCCATCTCTATTTGTGGTAAGATTGCCATCATGATTTGATCCTTTTTTTCATATAAAATTTTCATATATTTTTATATGATTATAACTGAAGCCTGGAATCTTTTATGATACAGACTGTAATTTGAAGTGTTTCTACCTTTGTTTATGGTGCTTTAAAAGGGCTTCAAGTTGTAATGTTCATATCTTATGTTAATGTAAATACACATGTATTTATATATGATTTTTCTTTCCAGATTGCATGATAGAATGTTTGCATCAGTTTTCATATGTTATACAGAGAAGGATGCCTACATGCACAAAGAGTAGTAGTTTACATTGTGCTTTGTACAATATCTTGCACATGCAGATAAGAACAAATAAATGAAGATAAAAATAAGATAAGATAAAATGAAGAGCCAGAGAAGATGGGAATATTTCCATGATTCTATCTTGTATGACCCCATGGGTGCATTGTCACCGACAGCAACTTCCCTCTCTTGATTCCTAGGGTGTGATTGGTGTCATCATCCTTGTGAGACTGAGGGAACCTCCATTGGGCCTTCCGGTTGCCGACCTGGCAGAGGGTGAGAGAAATGATACCACACCAGTCTTTTCTGAGTTATGTCTCCATTGTAGACGGGGAGGCAAGTGTGCAGCTATTACTGTACAAGTTGTTATTTTCATGAGGGTTTAATTTTGGCGAATATCGCAAATCACAGTTTGATTGGGAATTCAACAGCATGCGAAAACATCTATTAGTGCATAAACATTAACGTCAGCAAAAATAACATCTTGCAAAAATGTCTATGACCTCATTTGCGAAAATATTTGTACATGAAAATAATAGCATATACGGTACAATGCACACCTGTGAAATGTGAGTCTCAGGGTACTTGAATATTTGTGTAGCAAGTAGGAATGGAAACTACTCTCATCTGCTTTGCTGAAACAAGCTGTATGCTGCATGACATCAATTCTCTTGTCCTATTCTGCAACAGCTTTGAAGTAAATAGCAGTGATGATGAAAATGATGATAAGATATTGAAAATAACTCTAATGATGATGGAACAGTGATAAAAATGATAGTAATGACAATAATGATAACACTGATAGCACTTACTATATATTTCAGTGGCTTCCGTTATCAGAGTTAAACCTTATGGATATTATTAATATTTGAAACTGTCGGTAAACATGAACTAAAATAATTTATACTGTATGTTCTCTTTAATCTTATTCTTCGCAATGATATGGTGTATATGTGTGGATCCTTTTCTCTGTGATTTCTGAGTGGGTTTGCATCACCCATATATTACAGCCAAACTGAGTAGAGTCAACCCAGTGCATGAGAATGGCATGGCAAGTTACTGCTGGATGCATAGGTTACACAAACAGGATTAGCACAGGATTGATTCACCTTTCTCTTTGTATTCTACTTTTGGTGTGATTCTCAATATTCATAGAAGCATTACCAACTGGGTCACATGCTGGTACTGCGACTCACTCCAGCTCTCCAACCTGGACCCAGCTAGTACTTACTCCGTAGGTTTGTCTGAAATGCAGCTTACTTTCTGTTACCATTGCCAAAGAAGGAGGTTATGTTTTCCTCTGTGTTGGTTTGCTTGTTTGTTTGTGTGCTAAATAACTCATAAAGTTGTTTATGGATTTGAATGAAACTTGCCGGAAAAGTTGATAATGACAGAAGGAACTGATGATTAAATTTTTGTAGTGATCTAAAAATTGTGTGAATTTTAAAAGATTTTTGCTCTTTTGGCACATAGGTCAATGAACTTGGGAAATCAAGCTGTGCATGTCTGAGGTTTACATGTGCGCAGTAAATTGTGTGCTCTGCTTGGGTGAGGTGCCACCTAGCTGGAAGCTGATGACGTATACAAAAGGATTCTATATTGGGCGATTTTCAGCATGCATGATTAATAGGTGGAAATGAGCTGCTTGGCAGAGGTCTGTGCTGTTTGAGTGGTTTTCTAGTTTATTTCTTCACTCATTTGTGTGTATGTGTGTGTGTTATACACATAGGTTTCCTGGTTGTGGAGATAATGAACTTTCCTGAGCATACCTGTGACAGATAAAGGTGGGGAGGAGACAAAAGTCAGAGTGAGATTCGAAGACAAAGGACACTTGATATGTGTGTTGTCTGGGGTATTGAGGAGGGTACCATGATTTGAGATCATAGTTTCATTCAGATGAAATCAGTGTGGTTGACATGGTGGGGGCAGTGTAGCAGGAGACCAAAATGAGAGAACTTAGTGGTGGTGATTGGCATTTCATAACAAGTGACATCATGGCTTGTCCAAGTCTCCAAGATGGTTGATTTCATAAGTTACAATAATGACCTTTCTCATGCATCACATCCACTTCTGACACATGATTTACATTTGCTGTGGACATTGGTGTAGAGGTTTACTATAACTAGTGCAATGTTCAAACAAAGTGTGCTTGTCGTTTGAATATCAAATGAAATATGTGATCTGTCGTTAAAGTTTAAAGATGTTTTCACAATCCCTATTGAACATGTGTAAAATGTATTATATACCTCCCACGTAATTATTGTGCCAAATCCATAAGGTGCAGTTTTTGCTGATTTTTTTTTTTTTTTTTTTTTTTTTTTTTTTTTTTTTTTTTTTTTTTTTTTACGATGTACTATTATGAAAGACTTTGCTCAGCATATTATACCTGAAACAAGGACTTCAACTCGTCAGAAAGAGGCGCAGATACTATTAAACAAGCTAATGGCTGCCTCATTAATGTTCTACTTCTGACTCTGGGCATTTGGTTTGCACTGCCCCCAATATTTTAGGATGGTAAAGGAGGCCGCTCTTGCGACATTCTGTGTCAAAATTGTGAGGTACTGCATGTTCATGTGGCTTCCACTCTACCTACACCAAGAGGTGAGTTATTTACTGGTCTAATTTGTGTGTGGAAATATTTGACAACTCAGTACACATTCGTCATGAAATACAGATACATGCAATGATTGTTAATATTATTATGTATAAGAGTTGCTTGTACTGTTTGATTGTGAACTAGGAATATAGGAATTACCTCTATTCTTCATTTTTGAAAAAAAAAAAATATATATATACATCTGAGATGCATTCAGACTAGATATTTGTCAAACACAACTGAACTGACTGAAATATTATCCAAGGGAAAAGACATGTTATTCGACCTGTCATTAAGGAATAAATTGGTTATAGATTATCTGAAATGGGAACAGATATTGGGGGCTGCATTGGCATGCTGATGTGTGAAGTGTGATTTGTCCACAGTGTGATCTGCTCACAGGTATCTGTGTGCGGGTGCTGCCTGCCTTGTTCCCATGCATACATCACCATCATATTTTGTACTCAGGGAACTGAAAGGCAATATTTTGTTTATATGATTATTGAATTTTTATACTTTTTCTCTCACAAAATGTTGATGTTTGTTATTGATGAAGTCTTGACATGTTCAATTTTTGGCATCCGCAGCTGAGCTACAGCCGGGTAGAGGCAGGACTCTTCTCCACTATATTTGAGATTGGTGGAGTGTTTGGAAGTGCGTTGCTGGGATATATGATTACAAGGTAACGAGATGGCGGGGATGATGTATAGCGAGACCCCACTCCCATGTCAAATTTAACATGTGAGAGGACTAGAATCAAGCATAAGTGTGTAAAAGAAATGCACTTGACAAATGTTTTCTTTTCATCGTTTCCCAATTTGTTGTTTGTTTTTTATTTGCTTTCTTATTTTTGTTTCAACTTCATGTTTGTTTGTTTTATTTTAGTCAATTTAAAAGTCGAATGGATTTTTTTTCATTAATTCTTCTGAAGGCTTGTTACTGAAAAAAAAAATTGCAAAGTTTAATTCTGTTGAGATTTATCATAAAATATGAATCCTTTTATCAGTTAGATAGATTAATTGTCAAAGCTAAGACTGTTTGAATGTTTTCACTCTTTCGTTGAATGAATGAGATAATTTTAGATGTAAATGCTTATCTTGTGGTTTCTGAAACATGTGCATTTATTGGTAACACTTTGTATGTCATGTTAATCTCATCGCTAATTATGGATCTTTAAGATGGCTGTTCACTTGAAATCTTGCATAAAATCTAGGTACTTGCGAGACAAGACCTTCAAAGGTTTAAGCCTTGGAATCCTGTTGAGCGCACTGAGCTTCTTTGGGTTCTACATTACAACTCATCAAAGTGTGCTGTTGAATCAGTTCTTCATGGCACTGGCGGGAGCCTTCAGCTGCGGGGTGGACCCCATTCTGACGGGCTCCATCCCGGCCCATATTGGGGCCCTCGGGGGCATGGATGCCCAAGCCTCTGTGGCTGGTCTCATCAATGGTAGGAATGCAGTGTGTTCACACATTTATCAGATGGTATCCATATCCCATTCAAGGGAATAGTCGGCATGTAAGCATTCATGTTTGTTTGTTTGTTTGTTTTCCTATGAGTAAGTTTTTCCTCTTCATGTACCTGTTTCTGTTTATCAGAAGAAAAGAATTACATGTAATGATATTTGAGCCTTCCCTGAGCAAGTGTGCTGTATATGTCTGAGATATTTAGTTTAGTACATAAAAATATTTTTTTTAAATTTTGTTGTCTCTTTCCAAACATTTATGTCATAGTATGCTGTGGAAAATGAAAGATGAGACACTAGTGTATAAGTGGCTCAAAGACAAATGTAAATGCTGTCACAGACTAGTCCATAGAATTTTGTGTGATTTGTGTTCTTAAATTTACTGCATCAACACAAATGAAAGAAGCCTGCTTGTCGTGTTCACGTAACTTATGATATAATTGAGCTTCTTGTCATTTGTAGTCTCAAAACTTCATGGATCAGCAAGTTTTTAAATAAAGTTTTTTTTTTTTCTGCAGGCATATTTTTCGTCCATGTTGTTTTTCTTTTTATTCTATATTCCACTTCACAATCAAATCAGAAAAAAATTTGCTCTTGCTCAACCTATAATCTTCTGTGTGCCACATTTATACATATACATGTGAAATTTGTGCACATTAGACTCAATTAAACAGGAACGTTTGATAGTGAAACGGAGAGAACATAAGGTTTGTTCTGTCACCATGATTAAAAAAAATAGAAAAGGTTTCTATGAGAAATAAGATGCATGTTAAAGTGTGTTTCCTCAGATGTGTAGAATTTTCAGCAACACCTGTGTTTTTGGGCAAATGTAATTGTTGGAAAGATGTGAAAGTCTCAAAGCCATAATTTCCCACAGATACTTGCCCAAGTATTCTTGGGAATCATCCTCAATGGGGTAACATCTGTGTGCATGTGCTTTCTGTTTTTGCAGGAATAGGGACCCTTGGCACAGTGGCCGAGGGCCCTGTCATTGGTTTAGTGGCAGATCTTTTTGGCTGGGGAAGCATGATCTATCTGATGATTGGTTTATCTCTGCTGGCTGCCATGGCAACATTCAGAGGACACTTGATACAGATGCAGAGATGACATTGTCCGCATCACTGAACTCATCAAGACTTAACTGGACTAATCATCATGCTTCTTCCTTCATTTTTTTTTTAATGAAAAGTTGTAACACTCAAGAACATATTTTGAAAAACAAAGAATGTCGAAGCACTGCATAATGTATACTAATCATCTGTTTATCAGAATATTTGTTGGTCACACTCTATTGATAATTTTTCCTTGTAATATGTTCATAATTTGTACTTCGCAGTTTATTCTTGCTGTGAAATAACTTAGTCTAGGATTTGATTAACCTGTTGAGGATGGGCATATTTTGCTACAAGACACATTTCCAATAGACCCTTGCCCGAGTATACTCGGGACTCATCATCAACAGGTTAAGCATGTGCTTGTATTTTGGATCAAGTCAAGATTACAATTGTATTGACTTTGGTTGAAATTTGTTGATCTGATGATGCTATCTTATAAACATATAAAGAAACAATTATTATTATTATTTTTTGGTATTTTTCTCTTGACTGATGGTTCATTATGGTGATGGTTGCTTTTGTTGTTTCTATCCTAAACCATTCTTTCTCCAATGTCAGTGAGGGTGTTACAAAATACAATGCAATACAATTGAATACTAAACATAAATAGAAAAGTAAATGCTTTTTCAAGTTCATATTTCTCATAGATTATTTGGTTAACATTAATGTTTTATATACCATGTTAAAGGTATTTCAATTGGCTATCAACCTGGAAGATTAATAATAGTAAAAAAAAAAAAAAAAAATTAATGCATGAGTGAACACATTCATTCTCCTCTTCCAAAGCACAAAAGTAAAAATTGCAAAAATAGACAAGTTGTCATTCATTACGTATGTGCTCTTCCATGTAACAATGAGAACAAAGACAAATTTAACACATGAAGAAAAACATATTAACTTGTAAAACTCAACTTATTTTCTCTGTGATGTCTTTGTAGCCCCCACAGATAATGAAGGGTAAAAAATAATGGAGGAAAATGAAAAATCTTCAGTCAAATCCATATTCAAATGACATTAAAGAAGAAGCCACAGTAATAAAAAATATAGAAATTTGAAATGTTATTTCAAATTAAGAAAATTAATTATAGTATTTAGTTCTTGAATTTGTCCGGTAGATTCTTAAATTCCTGAATTAAGAGAATGAAATTTGAAAAAGATTTTCATTTCATCACCTTTGCAGCTTACTTCCTATGTCATTTAAAGTTCAAGTTGAGCCAACAGAAAATTCTTATTTCTAGCTTCCGTTTCCTCACCTTGTTTCAATTTTAGGATTTTAAGAGATACAAGGGAACAGAAACTTATTTTTGCTATCTACATGAGGCTCAGAGTACTTACAAGATTACAGAAAATGAACGTTTGTAAACAATGAAGGAATTCAAATAAATAATGTTTTTAACGCTTTTCTAAGGAGTTTGTCAATACCGACCATCTATTGTTTGTAATTGTGTAAAAAACACAAAATTTTTCTTTATTTCCTGAACAGAATATAATATGTGGTAGCAAAGTGTTGTTATGGTATCAGAAATGAAATCATTCACAAAAAAAGAAGGTACGTATTTATCAAATTTTGTCATGATTTAGAGGAAGCTTGCAAGGCTAGTTGTGTTACCTCATTAGTCTCTTTTTTTGGGGGGGGGGGGGGAGAGGGGGGAGGGGGAGGGGCAATGGTATTGAATCAGCATTATAATTATGATTAAACGTTTCCTGGAAAATGTTTGCATTTTAATGTAATTGTTTGTCATATAATCTTTCAAAACCAATGTTCATGAAATGCCGATGTTGGACTCAAGAAGCTTACCGTGGTTATCTGTTATTGTTTTCGTTTTTTCATTATTCATCTTCTCAGCATTATTTTCGTTGAATGGTTACGTTCAAAAGCAAGAATACGATTTTTGGAATCTTCTCGCCACAAAGATTTGCATGATAAGTGAAATACAGTATAGTGAATAGGTAAACTTGGAACTTCACAAAATGATAATTGTGATATTGTAATAAGTGTGTGCATGTGTATTTGTATGTGTGTCTGTGTGTGTGTACATTGCAGTATTATCATTAACATAAAGGCAGAAAATTATTGTATTTTTTTCTCAAAGGTGGGCTTCACTCAGCAGTCGAATGAAAAAAAAAATCAGTTACAAGTTCTTACAGATGTTTGTTTTTCCTTTACTCTTGCTGTAAGACAAAATCTAAATTTGAGCTCTAAATTTGAACGGAAAAGATATCTTCAACATGACTAAAACAAATACAACTGTACTATTCTACAACATCAAACAAACCTATTAAACAATACCGATTCCATAACAATTGTGCACAAACAGAAAAGTTTTGGGAAAAGAAAATTACATGAGCACATACCTATACATTTTTTATGATTTGAGATTATATGTATATATATACATATATATATATATATATATATATATATATATATTATTATTATTTTTTTTTTTATTTATTTATTTTATTTTTTTTATTTTTTATTTTTTTTTTTGGGGGGGGGGGGAGGAGCTTGGGTAATTTTGCTGATGTACTGGCAAAATGGGAAACATTCTTTATTCCGAAGGTTTGATCTGACAATAGAATGAGGTCTTTATTTTCAAAGGTTTGTTAATCTGAAATGAAAGTATTATGGATCGTTACTCCGAAGCTTTGTTTGTTTGTTTGTTTTTACTGGATCCGTAATTGAAAAGAAAGGTTTGTTATTCCAAATGTTCATTAATCCGAAAAAAGAAATAAGGTGCTTTATGATTTCATTCCGGTGGTTCACTTTATTTCCGAAAAAGGAAGGTCTGTTTTCGGAGGTTCACATAATTATACAATGTACTGTAACTTCTGAATATGAAATTTAGTGACAAAATATGGTGTTATTTCAAAATGGGATAATAAATTACGCAGTGAAGACACCCACAACTCACCAATGCACATAAACCTCGGGACATACACACAACAGGGGCGACGGAACAGGGGGCTGGGGGCTGTAGCCCCCCAACACTTTTGGTTCCTGAAAAAAAAAAGGGGGGGGGATCACAACGCCCACTCAAATTTGAATTTCGGATTCCGCCCTTACATAAAGTTCCGGTCTAAGCGCCACTTATACATTCCGAAAAATTAATCAATAGTTCCCTCATGTACAAGGAGAATATCCCCTTTTAATCAACCCTTACCTCTCTCAGTTCCCCCGATAATTTTTTTTGGGAATAATTTCCCGAATATTCCATCAAATATGCTTATACGAGATATCTCAATTTCAACTTTAAAAAGGCAACAGCTCCCTCGTACGGGAAGGGTGGGGATAGCATTCTCGAACGCTTTCTCCCTGTTTGCCCCCCGCCCTGTGCATACAAGTAGACTATGACTTTACTTTGAGTTCTCCAAATATAAGGCGCAAAATGTGTGCACCAAAACGTTTAACTGCAATGGGAAAATACAGAATCTCTCTCATGTAGGTGGGGAAATAGCCCTGGCTTATCCCCTCCCACATTCTCCAGCTATGTCTTCTTCTACAGACTTGCACTTCTCGAATTGAAAATTTTCCAGATATTTCCAACAGAAAAGTGCCTAAGTTGAATTTCGTTTCTAAAATAATAACAATAAAAAGAAAACGCTCCCTCGCATACGGGAGGGGTATCTTGCCATCCTCCCACATGTAGTATGATATGCGACATTTGAGGGCGGATTGCGGGGCAGAATTCAGGAGCAGAAAAAAAAGGTTGAGCTATCGAGAGGACGGCTCCTGATCCTGGCCTCTGATTGGTCAATCAGCCGGACCCACGCCCATTTCGCGATGAGTCATCCACCTGCTCCTGAAAGCGGGGCAGCCTGGCGGGCAAGGAGCAAGGAGCAGCAGTTTGGGATGATGTAATAACCCAATTGATGCGATCGTCGGGTTGAAGTCGGTCACGGTCATGATTGTTATTTTTTTGCCGACCATTCCAAACTGTATAGTGGGCAGATATGTGAAAAAGATGCTCACATCCGGCGGAAAGTATAAAATTTTGCCTGTAGGCGTATTTTGAGGCGCTGATTTCAAAAATTGCCGGATCTAAGAGATCTGGCCACGGGGTCGGCCGCCATTTTGAAGTCCAATATGGCCGCCGTCAAAGATCCCTATCTTCAGTTCTGAATGACATTAGCCATCGGAATTTGATATATAAAAGCATGGTCATATGATGACTTCAACAACAGACTTATTTGATATGTCTGACAAGCTGCACGGCAGCCAATTTGAATTTTTATACATATTTGCCATGTTGGAGTGTTGAAAATCTCTATCTCGGGTTTGTAAATTAGGCTACATAATTGAGCGCGCGTTTGTAACTGATAGAGTGCGCGCTGCTGTATTTACATTGTGACGTCAGTGAAAGGTGCATTATGCTTCCTTTTTGCTGCACTTTTTGACATGCCCGTGAATGTTAGTCATGATGTTGTCTTCGTAGCTACATTGGAATTCAAAATAGCAGGCATTGCGTTTGTCAGACACATTACATCAGTTAATATTTTAACTCAGTATGTTAAAATACTTGTTTACACCTAATTTCAGGGTCACTCACCACATAGACATCGAGATAGGGATTTTGAATATTTCGTCGAGGCGGCCATATTGGAATTCGAAATGGCGGCCATTCGATGTTTGTCAGACACTCCAAATCAATCTGTCATCAAATTCAATGTGTCGAAACGCTCATGTGTACCAAATTTTGGTGCCACAGGTCATTCAGAACTGAAGATAGGGATCTTTGAATTTGTTTTGTGATGGCGGCCGTATTGGAATTCAAAATGGCGGCCGACCTCGTGGTCAGATCTCTTGGATCCGGCAATATTTGAAATCAGCGCCCCCAATAATACCCCTATATGCAAAATCTCATACTTTCCGCCGGATGTGAGCATTTCGACCAAGTTTTGCTACATATCTGCCCTACTATATTGTTTTGAAGCGTATGTGAAATTCCATCATGTTAATTATTTAACATATTAGCCGGGTTCACACGTACAAAATAGCGGGATGACGATCGCTCTCCATATCGCGTTTTTTTTTTTTTTTTTTTTTTTGCGAGCGTCCACACGTACCAAATTAGCAGAATAGCGATCGCGATCGGTATCCCGCTAATTTTGCGAGCGCGTCCACACGTACCGAATTATCCCGCTAATTGCCGATAGAGATAGGGCCTAACAGCAAAGCCTGCAAACTGGGTCACACAGCGCCCTTCTCTACCACTACCTGCGCGCACTTCCCTTTGTCCTTCGCAGAGGCCTCGCTGTTGTGATGTGCGCATTGCATGATGGGATATAAAAACTCGAGATTCTAATCCCGACCGTTCACACGTACCAGCGCAGGGCCAATTATCCCGCTAATTGACGAACCAGCGCAAGATTTCTTGGGATTAGCATCGCGATGCTTATCCCACTAATTTTCGGGTTTTTCTGTCCACACGTGCAAAAAACTCGGGATGACGATCGCGATGCAAATCTCGAGATTTGTATCCCGCTAATTGGTGTACGTGTGAACCCGGCTATTGGGGGGGGGGGGGGGGGGTTTCACACGTACCCCAATTAGCGGGATACAAATCTCGAGATTTGCATCGCGATCGGTATCTCGAGTTTTTTGCACGTGTGGACAGACAGCGCACCCGATAATTATCGGGATAAGCATCGCGATGCTAATCCCAAGAAATCTTGCGCTAGTTCATCAATTAGCGGGATAATTGGCCCCGGTGGAGCCGGTGGAGCCGGTGGAGCCGGTGGAGCCGGTAGAGCCGGTGGAGCTCCACCTTGACGTCATACGATAGATATGCATGAGATGACGACGTCATACGATGAATATGCATGAGATGACATCAGACATGAATATTATATGATGTCATTATTTCCTGGTAGGATTAGATAGCGTTAATAAGGGGGAAATGAGTGAGGGAATCCTTCCGACAAGATTGTGAAAGCTTGACGGTGTTGTGGAGCGGTCAGGAGCTGTGAATACGTACGATGTTGATGATGTCGCGATGATTAATTCTGGATGATGTAAATCAGCTTACCAAGAACGTGAATGTAAGCGTGGAGCCTTGCGTATGGCAAGCGATGTGTTATTCGGGTTTTTTTTTTTTGTTTTTTTTTTTGTTTTTTTTTTAGGAAGGGTGAGCGTTGTGTGGAGCCAAAAGAATATGCTTGAGGTTAAAAATCTCGATTCATTCGCGAATATGTAAATCAGCGTACCATGAACGTGAATTAGTTGCGTGGAGCCTCGGCAAGCGATGCGACCATGCGATGTGGAGGGCTACCTTTGCTGTTGTTATTGTTGTTGTTGACTTTTTAAAGGAAAGTGAGTGTGGAGCCTTCAGGGTTGTGACTCCGACATGTGGAGCGTAACATCTATTTCGATTCTTAGAGGGGAAGGTGAGAGTTCTGGCTGTGGAGCCTGATGCATATGCATGAGACCGTCATATCGCCGATGATTATCAGTGAATATGCAAAGTAGCTTTCCATGAACGCAAATCCATCGTTAGTGGACCCTTGACAAGCGCGGTGACGATGTGGAGCGCTACACTTACCTTTTGTTTGTGTGTTTATTTATTTGCTTGTTTAGGAAGTTGAGCGTAGAGCCTTGAGTGTTGTGACTATGACATGTGGAGCGCTACATTTATTTTCGTTTCTTAGAGGAAAGGTGAGAGTTCTAACTGTGGAGCCTGATGCATATGCATGAGGTCGTAGTGATGATTTATCAGTGAATATGCAAATTAACTTTCCACGAACATCAATCCATGTTTCGTGGAGCCTTGACAAGACGGTGATGTGACTATCAGATGTGGACTCAGCGCTGCACTAACTTTTTGTTTGTTTGTTTCTTTATTTTAGGAAGTTAAGTGCGGAGCCTTTAGCGCTGTGACCATGCGCTGTGGAGCATTACGATTATTTTGTTCTTAGAGGAAAGGAGAGAGATCTAGCTGTGGAGCCTTACGAATATGCATGAAACCGTAGTATCGCCGATGCTGTATTCGTAAATAATATGCAAATTAGCGTATCACGTACGAATCTGAATACTTGTGGCATGGAGCCTTGTTAAGCGATGCGACCATAGATGTGGAGGGTTACATCTGTGGTTGTTGTTGTTGTTATCTTTCCTTTAATATTAGGAAGGTGAGCGTGGAGCCTTAACAAGCGCTGTGGCTATCACATGAGATGTGCGCACTATATTTGTTATTAGTGTTGTCATTTTTTTTTAAATTTAGGAGGGTAAGGCAAAAGGGCTTTTACAAGCTCTGATAAATGTGGAGCGCTATATTTGTTGTTGTTGTCTTTTATTAGGAAGGTGAGGGTAGAGCCTTTACAAGCTATGGGAGATGTGGAGCGCCACGTTTGTTACTGCATTAAATGTAGACAGGTGAGGGTGGATGGAGCCTCTACAATTAAGCTATCGGATATGTGGAGCGGCACATTTGCTGTTATCTTTTTCTTTTCAGGAAGATGAGGGTAGGGCCTTTGCAAGCGATTTGACTATGAGATGTGGAGCCCTACATTTTGTCGTTGTTGCTGCTGTTGTTTTTTGAGAAAGGGTGGGCGTATGTGGAGCTGTATATGCATGAATATACATGTATGTGCTGCAGACAATCTTTTTTTTCCCTTGTTTTCTTGTTTTGTTTTGTTTTTGTTTTTTTTTTCGTGAAAGTAGATGTAACCCACAATCCATGAAGTTCTTGCCTGGAGCCTCGTATGAAGTATCGTGAAGCAAAGTGATCTTTATTATCGATCGTTCATATGGTGCAACGGATAGGATATACTGCATACCTAACAACATTTTGAGGGCGTAACGGATCATGATGTATAGCCTCAATAATAAAATAGCAAAATACTAGGAAGTTTTAAATGACTCGAATCTATTGCGTTCGATTCGGCCTACATACATGAAAAAAAAAAACATGGAGAGAAAAAAAGAAAAAAAAGGAAGAAAGAAAGACAAAATCTACAGCATCAATTGATTTAATATGTATACGCAGTATGTATAGCTATTCAAATTACAAATCAAGTATCTATACAAATGGACCCAGAGGTTTTTTTTTCCCTTCAAAATACGTCAATGCATCACTAACACTATTTCAACCATAGTTCGTTATATGCTGTTGAATATGAATCCATGACTTTATTTGAGTATTTCACTCGATTATGCGTGACAATCACATAACTAAATTGAACGCGAACACCACGTGAACTAGACTACCAGTATTTTTTTGATAATGATGCGTGTTTTGATCAACCTTTGATTGTGCGAGCTTGCTTGTGCAACCTTGTGCAGGGGTATCTTTGGTACAGTGGCTTGAAAGGTCGATGGTATTATGTAACCCGTAGGGAATGACTGGTCTCTATGGAGTGGAGAGGGAAATTTATCCTTCCTTTACTCCAAGTCAGGCTCATTCCGCCTTTACATGGTTGTGGAGCATTTAGCTTACATTACCCGCAGATATTCACAAGAAGTTGGGGCCAGAAATCATTTACGCGTTATGGTATTACGTAATTGCAGGAATAAATGACCGCTTTCCTTGAAGTGGGGCGGTGAATTTTAACTCCCTGTACTTGGGTTGAGGTTTATCCGGCCTTTGGTGGTTGTGGAGCGTATCGCCTGCATTACCCCGCAGATATTCTAGGTGAACAATTTCAACACGAAGATGAAATTGAATTTTCCAATGAATTTGAATATCCAAAAAAAAAAAAAGAAATCCCAGCTAAAGAAAAATTGTTCATTGTATCGTAGCACGCTGAATTAGTAGATGACAGCACATGGCCGCTACTTTCTACTTTGGAGTAGGTTTGAATAATATATATCACGACACTGGATAGGTCGGTCTCATTGTGTTTCCCTATAAAGCATATTGGATTGGTGCATTTTGTTGTTGCGATAGTTGCTGAGTGATGATGTTGGTCGATGTTTGTAGATTCTTTGGCGCAGTATGCTGTTTCGAAACAATCTAAAGTAACGAACAAATAAAATGCCAATAAACAAACAACAATAAAAAGAGAGTAAGATATACGATAGTTTTTTTTTTTCTTACTTTGATCTAACGGATATCTTATATACATCGAAATATCGATGAGTATATATCTTGTTCACGAGTCGAATTAGAGTTAATTTATATTTCTCGCATTCATTCGTATTTTTTTTGTTTTTAGTTATTGAAATCGTTATAAAATGTGTGGTGTTGTGGTCATTTATCCTTCAGTTGTTTTTTTTTTCAGTTTCGCATTTTTTTTCGTTGTATTTGTTTTTTCGCTTAATCTCATTAGCAAGTTTGAGCTTGTTATTATTATTCTTTTTTACTATTATTCATGTTTTCTTTTAAGAATAATACACGGTAGGCACATTCAGTTTGCTAAATGCTTTACAATGGGGCCTTATATATATATACACAAAATAAAACAATAAATGCATTTGTAGTAACATGATTCACACAATTACAGATCAATGACATAAACAAAAGAAATCAACTTAACTATACACTTCTGTTACATGTATACATAAGAAATAAGGCCTTAACAATTTAGAATAGGCTTGTTTGTTGACCGACCAACATTTTTTTTCGAACCTGCATGCTTTTAATTTAGTATTTGTTAGTGCTTCACTTTAATAATTTTTGTACATTAAGCTTTACATTAATTTGATAGTCTTAAAACGCAGGACTGTTGAAGCTCGTATGTTGTGGAAAAGTTTTGTGCATTCACATCTTACAGTATTTACTTGAGTGTGCATGAGGCTATCAAGTTAAGTGGACATGAATATCATATACGTGAGCAAGACTACCAGTACTTTTCATAACTGTATATACCTTGTTTGGCCATGTATATACAAGCTTGTGCAGTAATGGAGGTGAGTGTCTGGAATTGCATATTAAACTATACTCTCTAAAAAAAATCGAGTGAAAATATTCACTCTTAAAGGAGTGAATTTAAAAAAGAGTGAATTTAGAGTGAAATTGGAGTGAATTTTGAGTGAAAATGTTCATATTCACTCGTTTTAGAGTGACCTCAGGGATCACTCCAAAATCTTCGAGTGATCCTTGAGGTCACTCCAAAATGAGTGAAAATGAACAGTTTCAATCAAAATTCACTCCAATTTCACTCTAGTTTCACTCTTTTTTGAATTCACTCTTTTAAGAGTGAATATTTTCACTCGATTTTTTTTAGAGAGTATGCTTTGTGCTATGGCAGATCTGTGTGCAGTTGCCAGGAATCATTCGAGCGTGAGTATTACGTAACCGTAGGAAATGACCGCTTCGCATGATATGGGTGGGAGTTATATCCCTCCTTTACTCGGGTTCAGGTTCATTCAGCCTTTGGCAGTTGTGGAGCACGGACCTCTAAGTGTTCAAGAAAGAAGCGTGTTTATAAAATAATACCCATTTTGTGCCATCTTTGTTGATTACACCAACCTGTATTCTTACAGAGACAAGCATGGAAGACGTCCGTCGGAAATTTAGCTGCGAATTTTGCAGCGCAAATTTCACGGAGAAAAAGAATTGGTTACGCCACCATAGTGTACTTCATCAAGAACAGAGAGTATTGCATGTGTGTGATTTGTGTGGAAAAGCTTTCAGTCGGCCCGATAGTCTCAAACGACACATGAAAACCCACCAAAATCCGAAAAACATGAAAACAGATGATGAAGACCGGCGTCTAACTTGCTTACAGTGTGATGCACAATTCGTAGAACAGAGAGTATTTCATGTGTGTGATTTGTGTGGAAAAGCTTTCAGTCGGCCCGATAGTCTCAAACGACACATGAAAACCCACCAAAATCCGAAAAACATGAAAACGGATGATGAAGACCGGCGTCTAACTTGCTTACAGTGTGATGCACAATTCGTAGAACAGAGAGTATTTCATGTGTGTGATTTGTGTGGAAAAGCTTTCAGTCGGCCCGATAGTCTCAAACGACACATGAAAACCCACCAAAATCCGAAAAACATGAAAACGGATGATGAAGACCGGCGTCTAACTTGCTTACAGTGTGATGTACAATTCGTAGAACAGAAGCATCTTGATGAACACGTGAAAACACATCGCCAGAGAGATACTTATTGTGTCATACATGTGGACGGACATTACCAACGTGAGAAATTTATGAAACATCTGGATTCCTATCAACACCGGACTCTTCCAAAAGCATCCAAAAAGCGAACACCTGAACAACAAGGAAGCCAAGCAAAGAGTAAGTACATGAACAACAACTTTATCGAAGGGGTAATGGAGAAGTTATAAACTATAAACAACAACTTTATTGAAGGGGTAATGGAGAAGTTATTATCTAGAATTTAAAAAAATAAATGTAGTTATTGATTAAACCTGTGAAGATAATGGCTACCAATCTGTGGGAGAATCAATGAATTTCAAATGGTTATCATTTTTTGTAGATATTTTAGGCAGTAGTATGCACTAAAGAATAAAAAAAGAAAATGCTAAACTAGAGTATACGAAAACAGCCCTGCTGCATATCATCATTGTTTAAAGTTGGTAGATGAAAATTATAGAATTGATGAGCTCTGCCAAACGACCGTCTGTATCGGATATCAATCCACCACACCTCGGCGGCGCAGCTATCAGGATCGATGTGTGGAGGAACGTCGATAACTGGCATCAAGTCAGGCTATTCGCGACGTCCTGAAAATGGGTGCAGTATTTATCATGTGTTATTATTTAATTATTAGTTATTATATAATTAAAAGCCCATTTGCTCAGCTAACTGTAGCAAATGTATCGCAGCATTGTTCTTGACATCAACAATCAAATGATACAAAGGAATTGTAGGTCGGCCTATATTTTGTAACATGACAATTGAGAGGGGTTTTTTTTTTTTTACAAACAAGGAAGCAAACAAATTTTGAGTTAATCTAGGCCTTCCGCTGTATATACGACTATTTGACGCTTGTTGTATATTTGATTAAAGGGATCGTACAGTTCTGGTTGAGACCTAATTTCAGGTTTCTAACATTTTTAGGTGAGATAATGAGAAATCTCATATGAAATATGAAAGAGCATGCAGTTTTATGAGGAATTCAACGTTTATTTGATAAAAATTGGTTTTGAAATGGCTGAGATATCCAAAAAAGAACGATTCTAATAAAGTGTGGGACCCACACTTTGTAACGATCTCTTTGTTTTACTTTGTTTTTGGATGTTTCAGTTATTCCGAACCCGATTTTCATCAAATAAACTTTGAATTCGTCTTAAAATGGTATGCTCTGTGCTATATCATAAGTGTTTTCTTGGTATCTTGCAAAAATTCGAAAGCCTATTTCTCATCTCAACCAAAACTGTACTATCCCTTTAACCTTGGATATCCTCGCCAGAAAAAAAAACACAGCTAAAATCGAGCAGTTGGAAACAACGTAAGAAAAAAACAACAATGCAGGATGGTCACAGCACGCTTATTTGCATAGTGTGATGTCTCGGACTGATCATTACGCTACTAAGAAGTTTGTGCTTTCTTTTTGTTCTTGAACTGACAAGATTTTGTATGAAACAAGTAACTCATTAAACAATCTTTTTGCCGTGTACAAGTCTGTAGATATCGAGATAGGTACTGATCTATAATTTTCACTCATCTTTACAATGATATATGCAGCAGGGGCTGTTTTCGTAAAGTCTAGCATTTCTATGACGATTTATATAACTATTCTATGACGATTTATATAACTAAAAACAAAAGACAAATGAATGCGAGAAACACAAATTAACTCTAATTCGACTCGTGAACAAGATTATGCTCATTGATATTACAATGTATTGGATATCCGTTAGATCAAACTAAGAAAAAAAAACTATCGTATATCTTACTCTCTTTTTATTGTTGTTTGTTTGCTGGTATTTTATTTGTTCGTTTGTTGTTGTGTTTTACTTTGATTTGTTTCGAAACAGCATAGTGCGCCAAAGAATCTACAAACAAAAATGCGCCAATCCATTATGCTTTAGAGGGAAACACAATGAGACCAACCTATCCAGTATCGTGATATACTAGTATATGATTTAAATCTATTCCAAAGTAGTTGCGTCGACTGTTGATACGAACTTATAGTCACTTATTTTTCATTGCCGTGAATTAGCAGAGAAGGGTTTTACAACATTCACAGACTATATATTTGCAAAAAAGTTTATATTTTTATACGTGAGATGCACCAAGCTTGGCAGCGTTCCTTCAGCCAAAGCACTGGAAATGCAAATGGCAAAGTATCTCATCAGACGAATAGATGTAGAGACATCCAACATTCGTTATAAGAGGAAACCTATCATTAAAAGTGTTTTCGATTGTATTCATTCTCAAGACGGGTGACTTTTAGTTTAGTTGTCAATTTGTCATTGGTGAAACTGCATTGTTTTTGGCACCGTGCTTTTTTTTTTTGTAAGTAAGAAATGTTAACGTGTTCGTTTTTATTTTCAATTTCTTCTTTTTTTGCAGTTGTCAGACAGAATTTTTAAAACGAGTAAATAACTTGTATTATATATAAACACATCGATCAAAACACAACTGCAAAGTATCCCATAATGATAGTATAACAGAGGCGTAATTTTATATCGGTTATTGTATCAAGTTTATTATTGTTCATACAGATTTCCAGCAATTTTGTTCTCATTAGCCGTACATAAATATTTCGTGTATAAAGTCTGAAAGGGTATTACTTGTGAATATATATGTGATCTGTACAAAAACAAAACCTAGTTTAATCTGTATATGAATTTTGAATCGATGTTTTCACATTACAAGAAGCGCATGTATTTAGCAAAAAGATGTAAACTAATTTTTAAAAAAAGAATTGCATCTATATGAATGTCAAATGTTGCAGTCTTTTTACCAATCCTCCCTGGAACCGGTAATCTGTTTGATACATTCGGCATGCATGTGTGTGAGTGTTGGTGAATGACATTGTTCAATGACATAAGTACGGGAATCTTATTATGAAAAAACAAACAAACAAACAAATGATATCTATACATATTCTTCTAAGCAATAAAAAATGCATGCAGCAGATACAAAGAAATGTACATTCATTAAAAAATGTACAATGAAATGAGGGAAATATAGTTTCACGGGACACGTAGCGAGCATAACATCTACTTTCACAAGCACAAGTTAGAACAAGATTTATGTTGGTCTGTAAACAAACCTGTCACACTCTCGAAATTGCTTAAGATTTATCGAAGGAAAAAAAATAGAAAAAAAAACTGATTAAAAAACCCATTTATTGCAACACACACGTAGGATAATAACATTGCTTAACATATAAAATACAAATGAATGCGAAGAATACAAATACACTCTGGTTCGCTTACAAGATCATTCTCAATGATATTGTTTACGATGTAAACGTCTGCAAAATTAAATCAAGAAAACAGGCCTATGTGTCCAAAACAACAACAACAGCAACAGTCATGACACAGTATATTATACCAACCAAACTGTAAAACACGAACCGAATAACCACCACATAACAAATCATCTCAGCAACAAAATGCGTCAACCCCGTTCTTTATCGGGAAATGTAATGACAGTTATCTATAATACCAGAACGTTGTTATTTTTTCCCCACTCCACAGTTGATGATAACGGACATGTTTATCATAATAATGTACTGATAATCTATAACTTTGTGCGATAAATTGATGAAATTCCCTCAAACTCTATTTTTTTCCCCTTCGGATTCAAATGTAAAGGTGAATTTGATTACATTGTCGCAGTAGAAACTGCTCTTTCTGAATATCTGCGGGTAATGCAATATATGCTCCACAACCATGTAGAATATCATTTCCTATACGGGTTATGTAATACCATTGACCTTTCTGGCCACTGTAAAAGATACCATGACTGCCTTTAATACGCACAGGCACTTTCAAACCTTCGCCTCTATGGTTGCACAAGCTCGCACGAACAAAGGTTGATCAAAACACGCATCATTAGCAAAAACTACAGGTAGTGTAGTTCACGGATGGTGTTCTCGTTCTATTTTAATAGTTATTCGATTGTCACGTATAATCAAGCGAAATATCGGATAGAGTCATTGATTCACATTCAACAGCATACGAGCTATGGTCCAAAATACTAAGAATAGTCCACGATTTCAGTGATGCGTTCATGAGAGTTTCGTTCGTGTTGCTCATAAACTGTATATAATTTTTGCATATTACAACAACTACAACAACTGGCTTCGTTCGTAAACACTTGGTTTGTTATTTGAATAGCTATCATGTACATCGTGTATACGTATAAATCTGTTGACATGATTATTTTCTTTTCTTTCTTTCTTCGTGTATGTAGGCTTTATCTAACGCAATACATTCGAGTCATTTCAAACTTGAGTATTTTGTTATTCATTTAGGCTACATCATGACCCATTATCCCCTCATAAACTTCAATACTTTAATTATGCATATGGCGTATCCTATCCATTTTACAATATGAACGTGCAATAATAAAAATCACGTTGCTGCACGATACTTCCCGAGGCTCCACGCAACAACTTCGTTGAAAGTTGAGTGATACGTTCACGAATAAAATCATGACTGCAGCTCATACATATTCGTAAACCTCCCCACAGCGCTTACCCTTTCTCAAAATTAGCAGCAGCAGCAACAACAACAAAATAATGTAGCTCTCTACATGATATTCACAGCGATCGTATAAAGGCTCCACCCTCACCTTCCTGAAAAGAAAGACAAGAATAACAACAAAATGCAGCGCTCCACGTCTGACAGTGACAGTGCTTTCTAAGGTTCCACACTCACCTTCCTGAAACAAACAAACAAACAAACAAACAAACAAACAAACACAATGCTAGTGTAGCGCTCCACATCTCATGGTCGTATCGATTGCCAAGGCTCCACGCAACAAGCATTCAGGTTCGTGACAAGCTGATTTGTATATTATTATCTATTAATACATAATCGCCGATACTACGGCTTCATTACTCATAAGGCTCCACATAGTGCTCACCTTTACGAAAAAAAAAGAAAAAAGAAAAGAAAGACAACAACAGCAACAACCACAAAGATAATGAAGCGCTCCACATCTCATGGTCGCATCGGGTTTGCATTCATGGAAAGCTAATTTGCATATTCACTGACGAATCATTGGCAATGCTATATTGTCTCATGCATGCAACAGGCTCCACAGCAAGAACTCTCATCATTCCTATAAGAAACAAAATAAATGTAACGCTCCACATGTCTTAGTCACAGCGCTAAAGGCTCCACGCTAAAAAACAAGCAAACAAACAAATAAACAAAAAAGCAAGTGTAGCGCTCCACATCTGACAGCGTTTGTTCCACGAACAATGGAGTAGCATTCATGAAAAGCTAATTTGCATATTCACTGATAAATCATCGGCAGTACTATTGCCTCATGCATATTCATCCGTCTCCACAGCTAGAACTCTCACCCTTCCCCTAAGAAACTGGTTTCGTTTTCAGTTGTAAAAAAGTCGATGTCTTTCTCTTTCAAGAAGGCTTGAAATAGTCTGTTGGTAAATTCAGTGCCTTTGTCCGTTTGAATCTTTAGCGGAGACCTCTGCGGTTTGAAGATAATTTTCAGAGCACTGACCAAGCTTTTGCCACGTTTGTCTATGATGGGCACTACCCAGGCAAATTTAGAAAAAAAAATGTCTATACATGTAAGGAGATACCTATACCCCGAATTGTAACGGGAGAGCGCAGACATAATCTACCAAGTCCATTTGCCACTGATCATCCATATATACCATCAACAATGACTCTGCTTCTACTAAACCGACGTCTGGCCGATTTGTGCAACGTGTAGGTGTCAATGCCCTCTTTTGGATATCGGCCATCTTCTCGCACAAACTTGTACAATTTCTCTACCCCCGCCAAAACTGGCTTCGTGTTCTGGATTGAAATAAATGTCATTCAGATATCGATTCATGCTCTCTCGTGCCACTCTCAATGTGTCGGTGCGATCGCGCCCACAATACCAATATACTCCCACAGACACAAATGTTTATCAACTCTGCCTCAATACTATATGTTTATCGTGGCACAGTCATATTCTGTATTCACTCGCTGTCTGATATGCCCGTCGGTCATCAGAGTACACTTCGTACCCTCACATTTCACAGGTAGACTTCGTACAGTCATATTCTGTTTCACTCGCTGTCTGCTATGACCGTCGGTCACTGACTGATATGACCGGCGCTCATCAACACACTTCGTACCCGCACATTTCTTAATCACATTGCTCTCATTCCTCAAGCAGCTATGGGCTTCATCCAGTCAAAACAAATGTTTTTATCAACTCAGCATCAATACTATAATTTATCGATACATTCATATTTTATTTTTCTCACTGTCTGATTTACCCGCTCCTCCTTTTTTCAAGGCTACATTATTACTATAAGCTTTCTGGCCTTTCCAAAGTACGTGACCTGATTTTTAGCAAAGTACATAGCGATACTATTTTTACATTTATTACACTCATTTTTTCCCATTTTCTCGGAAAAATCAAGGTCGAATTTTTCCCATATAGACGGGATACACCACTCCTTCCTGCCGAAAATAATTAACACGAGATTGAAGTATATTCGACCAATATCATAAACGTTGAATTTAGAACAGACTCATAATAAGGCATTTGTATGTTTTAGGGCTAAGTGTATTTTGTCAACCATGCTGGAATATGTAGATCAAAAGTGGTATATAACAGCAACATAGCAGGAGTATAGGTAAAATCAGTAGAAACGGAAGAAGATGAACTGAGAAAGATAACACATACTTTTTAACCCGCAATGAACATAAGACTCGACCTCGTCCATATTGTGTTCTTTTCTTTTTCGACTACATGTCCATTAGCGACCCATCAGTAATTGCAGTATAGATCAGATCCAGAAACCTGACGTGAAAACAAACAATGAAATCAGGACTATACATGCCGCTCTCAAAATATCCCCTTATGGCACATTATTTTTTCTTTGAGAAGTTATGACTATATAGCTTGTTTGAATTTGCATTGGTATTACTTGTATAAATATACGTGATATTGATTTTAGGTTATGGTTGTGTTGGTCAGATGATATATTTACAATATCGCCCCATGACAACATCAAACAGTCGAAGGATGCATGACAGTCCGTTGATCTATACAAGGTGTATGGTTTGGTCATCATAAGTGTTATCACCATTGTTGTTGTTTTTTAATGAACCGGTCGGTTTTCCTTACATCAGTGTTTGATCAGTCGTTTATTTGTTTACATTATCGCTATGGCAACAGCAAATACACTCAAAATTGGTCACTCGCAGTATTCACGTGATATTATCGTGAAGATTTTAGCTATGATGATCGTATTGTTCGTGACAATCGTTGATTGCGTGAAAGTTAGTCATGTTGTCACTGTGTTATCAAGATATGAACATGTCGATTTCCCGACATTATCGAAAGAAAATACACTTCTGTTGATATTTTGAGGCCTGAAACACAATTCTACCGCTGTGTTTTTCCTTTAAATGAGGAAAATGAAAGGAAGGTATACAGGGTTTATTCTCCATAGGCTCGCGTGTTGGAAGCTCGCGGTTTTGTTACTATAATGGCCGCCGTTGGGCTCCACATGCGGGGCGCGCGTTGTTGTTGTTGTTGTTGTTGTTGTTGTTATAATTTTTGGCGTTGCATTCAAAACTCGAATATTTCACGCCAAACAATTCATTATTTTATTTTTAGACACCACGTTAATTTTTTTTCGCACTTATCATAAACAAAATATTTTTCTAAATATATATTATAAAATAAACATAAAAAACTGTCCTTTGCACTGGTCCACTCAACCTGCCAACCGCTGTCTAATGGTATAATCTTGCCAACCCAGCTATGTACATTTAGCAGGCTTCTCAGCACAAAGGCCTAGGCCACTCATATACACGGAGAGCAGGCGGGGGGCGCAAAGATAGCAGAATTTTTTAGAAACAATTTGAATAATAATCAATTTCTCATACTGTAATAATTAATCTCTCACACTGTAAGCACTTTCATTTGGAGCTTAATTAAAGTGAGGTTATCAACAATGTTAGTGTGCTATAAATACAGCAACAAAAACAAACCTAGAAAACTATGTGAGAAGAAGAAGGAAGAAAAAAAAAAGAGACAGGGTCTACAGCAATCTAAATCTATTTGTTACTGCCGATTTAACAGGAATAGCGCCACCTTGTGGTCGAATCTAAAAACGCATCACAGTATCTCACTAGTATATATAATAGGCAGTACATAGAAAGAGAAGAGAGGACTTGGCTGACAGAAACAGGTGAGGGATGCTGTGATTGTGACCCGGGGGAGGCGCACAATCTTTCAACCTGCTTCTTCTGCTTTTCCCACTTTGTACCGCTTTTCCAGCTTTTCACCTTTTCTGCTCGGTAATCATGTAAGGATGTAGAACAGACAGGCAGTGAAGAATTCATCGTGTTGACCTTCATTGATGCTCGACCGTGTCTCAAGTGTCCAAGTGTAGAAAATAGTGAGTCAGACGTGAAACGATGCATTAAAGAACACAGTGGACAATACCACAGCACAGTTACTTGATTGTGATTCGTTGCAAGTTTGTGAGTACCGTACCGTGCCAGAGCAACGCAAGTGTGTACAGAGCATCAGTGTGTGTGATGATCGGATGATGAAGTGTGAATGGTAGTGGAAATCGGGAGACGGATCGGCGGAAGAGTGGCGTGATAAGAAAGAGCCAACCCAAGATTACACAAGGTGCCCGGGTATCATACATTACAGCATATAAGAGTCAGTAGCAATAACCAGCAGCTACATTTCAGTTGAAAGATTGCCTCGTTTGGAGAATGAGACTGTGTAGTGACAGAACTGATTGGGTGGAAACAGTGAGTCTCAACATGAACTGGAACAGAGGCGACTTCAGTGGATACAGTGAAGTAATTAAACCAGTCCTACCAAGTACAAGTATGGCTAGTTAGACATCTAGATTTAGTCTTGGAATATGAATGATGAAAGGAAAGAAAGTCTAACTCTTTCAATGTAAGGCCAGGACTAGTCTAGTACCTGCAATCGGTACTATTAGAAACGTTAAAGTGACAGTGTCTTGGAACAGATCTGCAATGAAGGCCAGGACTAAGTATTAAAGTGAAGGAGTCTTGGAACGGATCTGCAAGAAAGGCCAGGACTAAGTACTCTAACGTTAGTCTCTACGAAGGAGTCTTGGAACAGATCTGCTACTGCTAGTACTTAAGGCCAGGACTAGATCTAAGTACTTAAAGTACAATGAGTCTTGGAACAGATCCGCAAGTTGTCTATACAGGCCAGGATTAAATGCTCAAATAAAGTGAAGGAGTCTTGGAACAGATCCGAGTATTAAAACACAAGGCCAGGACTTTACTGAGTATAGTCGTGGAACAGATTTGCAAGTAGGGCCAGGACTAGAAACCACTAAGTACTAAAGCGAAGGAGTCTTGGAACAGATCTAAGTAAAAACAAGGCCAGGACTCTACTGAGGATAGTCGTGGAACAGATGATCTTCAACAAAGGCCAGGACTAAGTACTAAAGTTAAGAACTCTTGGAACAGATCTGCAGGTAAAAGGCCAAGACTATATTGGCGAATAGATGTCGACACAAGGCCACATTGACTAGCACCTAGTCTATGGTGGAAGAGTCTTGGACCGGAAGACTAGAATAAAGGAGAAAAGGTCTGGAAATGGGTCTAATGTTAGATCTGCCGTTAAAGTGAGAGTACTGTTATAAATACCCAAGTCAGAAGTGGATATTGACTGGAATTGGCTGGATCGTAGTCTTACTCTCACAACTTCAAGCCAGCTTGGACTAGATTTACATTTGGACTGTCTACATTGTAGTTCTCAGTGTTGGAGGACCAATTGTTTGTAGAGCCTTGGAATAAGAAAGGATCTAGAACTCTACAGCTTACGAGTAGTCACAAGCAAGGATAGGACTAATACAGTACACAAATTGCTTTGGTACCAGTAGGACTACAGCTGGAAGCCAGCTTGGACTAGATTTACAGTCAACAGTCTAGTATTGAAAGGAGTTGGAGGACCAAAGCAGCATAGTCTTGGATGATATTTCAAGCAAGGCCAGGACTACAGAAATCTTGAAGGACATTGCTTGCAAATATTACTATGTAAATGCAAGGCCAGGATTAAACAAGTTTTGGATAAGACTTGTGGAAGCAGTACCAGGACTAAGAGGGAAACAGGCTGGAAGACGGCGCAGCAAGTTTCGAGGTTTAGTTCACGTTTGCTTATTTGGGAGTACAGTGACTTTGGACAGCCATTTGTAAAGATGGATGAGCAGACGTCGGATGACTATCCAATGTATCATCAAGACCCATTCATGCCTCAACCATCGAGTCCACTCAGGACACCAGAGAGCTTAGATACCGGTACCGGTACAGGCTTTTCAAGAATGCAGCCGCTTAATATGCATGCAAATGGAAACGCACGTGAGGAAATGTCAGCACCAGCTAGTGCTGCAGGAATGGAAAATGCAGCAATGTTGTCATTTCTACAGCAACAGAATCAGCTGATGAGGATGCTCGTTGAGCAAAACATGAAGGCCTCTCTGCCACAAAAGCAGGTGAAACCATTCACAGGAGACCCACTACATTACCACTCCTTCGTGCGAGCATTCGAACATACCATCGAAGCTAAGACTTACAGTGACTCTGATCGGCTGTATTATTTGGACCAATACACATTGGGAGAAGCCAATGCCATCGTGAAAAGCTGCATGTATGGTCAAGACCAGACTGTGGCCTACAGAAAGGCGAAGGATTTGCTACGAAGGAAATTTGGCAATAGGCAGCTCATCGTAGAGACAATGATGATGAAAGCAGTGCAATGGCCTGACATCAAACCAGAAGATGGAGAAGAACTCCATCGCTTCTCGATTTTCGTAACCGAGCTGCACAATCTTGCAAGGGACCTCAACATGGAGTCAGAGGTCAACCACTCTCACAACATAAGGCTGATCATTGGAAAGCTCCCATACAAGCTGAGGGATAAATGGAGAAATCGAGCGGATGACATCCAAGAGGAGAAGCAAGGCAACATAACCTTCGATGATGTGGTGTCATTCATTGCCAAGCAAGCAAGGATTGCAACGAATCCGGTGTATGGGAATCTGAAGTACCAGGCTAAACCACCAGCAAAATTTGTAGGCACAGGCAAAGTGTCTGCAAGTGCAGGCAAATCAAGTTTCAGCACAGCGGCGATGCCTGCAGCAAAAGCAGAGAGCAGGAAGGAAGTGTGCTTGTTCTGCAGCAGAGGGACACATACTCTGGCTGATTGCACAGTGCTCGCATCCAAGCCATATGAAGACCGCCTGTCATTTTGCAAAAAAGAAGGTCTGTGCTTTAGCTGTCTTCAAGGTGCTGCCCACTTTGCAAGAAATTGCAAGAGGAGATTGAAGTGCAGCATTTGTAGCAAACAACACCCAACAGTGCTGCATAGGGAGTTGAAGGCGAATCAACCTAAAAGGGAGAACAACTCAGCTGGCACTCAGCAGCAAGTTACAGAACCAGAGGCTTCTGCTACTATTACGCAGCAGCCACAACAGAATAGTGAGAACAAAAATCAAGCGGTGGCATCAAACACAATTAAGTGCAGCTTAAACACAAGTTCACCAGGAAATGACACCTTGCCAGGCATTGTGCCTGTCAGAGTACGCTCACGAAGGACAGGTGTGTGCACAGAGACATACGCATTCATCGACTCTGGCAGTAACGCGGTCTTCTGCACAGAAAAGCTGGCAACAACGTTGAATGTACAAGGCAAGACGATCAACCTCCACATGTCTACCATGACAGACGAAAAGATTACGACCAGCCAAGTGTTGAGAGACCTAGAGGTCATGGATGTGCAGGGACACAACATCATACGACTGCCAGAAGTTTACTCACAACAGTACATACCAGTAGACAAGGAAGACATTCCTAGTCAAGAGGATGTGCAGAAGTGGCACTATCTGCAGAACATTGTAATGCCTTCCTTAGCAGAAGAGGCGCACGTTGGATTGCTAATAGGAAGCAATGTTCCGAGGGCAATGGAGCCAGTAGAGGTGATAAGCAGTGAAGTTCCAAATGGGCCCTTTGCATGCAGAACAGTTCTTGGATGGCTGGTGTACGGTGTATCAAGGGATGGAGCTAAAGGAAACAAAATCCAGTCTCACAGAGTGAAGGCTAAGGCCGACATTGACCAGCAGTTTGAAAGGCTGTTCAATCAAGATTTCAATGAAAGGATCATTGATGACAAGGAAGAGAAGTCACAGGAAGACTTGATCTTCATCAAGAAGGTAGAGCAGTCGATGAAGCTGGAAGATGGTCATTATGAGATAGCTCTTCCCTTCCGTAGAGACGATGTGAAGTTGCCGAATAACAAACTTCAAGCAATGCAGCGAGCAGGCCACTTGAAGAGAAGGTTTGAACGACAAGCAGACTTCAAAAGGGAATACACTGACTTTGTAGACTCCATGATGAAGAAAGAGTACATGGAGAAAGTACCTGAGGAAGAAATACAAAGAAATGATGGAAGAGTGTGGTATCTTCCCCATCATGGTGTGGTACATCCTCAAAAAGGGAAGCTGCGGGTCGTCTTTGATTGCTCAGCTGAGTATGGAGACTTCTCTCTCAATAGGGAGCTGCTACAGGGGCCGGATCTTGCAAACAAGTTGTTTGGAGTATTGACCAGATTTCGTCAAGACAGAGTGGCAATGCAAGCAGACATAGAGGGCATGTTCTCACAGATCCGTGTACCTAAAAGAGACAGAGACATGTTGAGATTTCTGTGGTGGGAGAACGGCGACATTGAGCGACCTTTGACAGAGCACAGAATGAAGGTACACGTCTTCGGTGCTGTATCATCACCATCATGTGCCAACTTTGCATTGAAAAGAGCAGCACAGGACCAGACAGGTAGCTTCTCAGATGAGGTCATTCGTACTGTGCATCGAAACTTCTACGTCGATGACTGTTTGTGCTCAACGCAGAGTGTACAGGAGGCTGAGAAATTGGTGTCAGACCTGACAGAGATCTGCAGAGGAAGGGGATTTCGTCTGACGAAGTGGCTATGCAATGAGCCAGAGGTGCTAGCCAAGATCCCAGTGGAGGAAAGAGCAAAGAGTGTACGAGACTTGAGCTTAGATGTCAAGAATGAGATCACCGAGAAGGCACTGGGTATCGTGTGGTCTACAAATGAAGATACGCTGGGTGTGACAATCAATCTGAAGGACAAACCTGAGACAAGAAGAGGGATTTTATCCACTGTTAGCTCTGTGTATGATCCCATAGGATGTGTAGCACCAGTTGTGTTGCCAGCAAAACAGTTGCTCCAAGTGCTGTGTAGATCTCGGTTGGGCTGGGATGCCAAGATTCCGCCGGACTTGCTAAGGAAATGGCACACCTGGAAAACCGAACTACCAAGGCTGATGGAGTTCAAGATGGCAAGATGCTTGAAACCGCCAGATTTTGAGCCAGATTCAGTCACCCTGCATCATTTCTGTGATGCCAGTGAAAAAGGCTATGGCAGCGTCACATATCTGCGATGGAAAAATGCAGAAAGGGTACAGATGAAGTTTGTGACGAGCAAAGCTAGAGTTGCACCACTGAAGGAGGTGTCTATTCCTAGAATGGAGTTGACAGCAGCAACTGTAGCGGTCAGAGTTGACCACATGATCAAGCAAGAGCTCGACATCTTGGTAGATGAGACCTTCTTCTGGACTGACAGTATGACTGTTCTTGGCTACATCAATAACGACACGTCACGATTCAAGACATTCGTAGCGAACAGGGTGGCAGTGATTCGAGATGGATCCAAACCAAACCAGTGGAGGTATGTGGAGTCTTCACTTAATCCTGCCGACATGTGTTCAAGAGGAATCGAAGCAGATAAGTTTCTGCAGTCAGATGTCTGGAAGGAAGGCCCAGAGTTCCTCCAAACACCAGATGAGGAGTGGCTGACAAGAAGTGAAGTCTCGCCAAGCAATCTGCATGTTGAATTGGAATTGAAGAAAACATGCCTTGCCACGGAAGTGACCAAAGAGGAAACTTTCAATCCCACAAGTGAACTTATCCATCACTACTCAGACTGGATGAGACTGAAAAGGGCAGTGTGCTGGTTGAGGCGATTTGTGAAATGGATGAGTCAGAAGAAGGAGCAGACCACTTCCCAAGATGAATCCCTGAAAGGGAGACTGACACTTCAGGAAATACAAGCTGCAGAAGCAAAGATTGTGGGTTTTGCCCAGAGTGAAGCATTCCCATGTGAAATTGAGGGACTACAGAACGAAGGCTCAATTCAAACAGCAAGTAAAGGAGAACGGAAAACAAGGGTGAAAAGAGCAAGTCCTATCTATAGACTTGACCCAGAGCTGGATGAGGGCCTGCTGAGAGTTGGAGGAAGGCTGAGTCGAGGTTCACTTCCCATGAATGTGAAACATCCTGCAATTCTCCCTAAGAAGAGCCATGTGTCAAAGTTGATCCTAGAACACATACACAAGATGTCAGGGCACAGTGGGAGAAACTACGTACTGGCTCGACTTCACCAGAACTACTGGATGCCAAGTGCAAATTCTGCCGTCCGGAAGATAACGGGGAGCTGTATCCAATGCAGACGTAACCGAGCAAAGGTTCTTCAGCAGAAGATGGCAGACTTACCAGCTGACAGAATCAAGCCCGATGATCCTCCATTCACAAGGGTAGGAGTCGATTTCTTTGGCCCACTGGATGTGAAGAGAGGACGTTCAGTTGTGAAAAGATATGGTGTGATGTTCACATGCCTTGCAGTCAGAGCAGTGCATATCGAGAAGGCTGACAGTCTCAGTACAGATTCATGCATCGCAGCCATTAGAAGGTTCATTGCACGGAGAGGTGCAGTGCAAGTAATGAGATCTGACAATGGCACTAATCTGGTAGGAGCAAAAAGAGAACTGAAACGAGAGATAGATGCATGGAATCAAGCACAGATCAACGATGCACTGCTGCAACACAACATACAGTGGAGCTGCAATCCTCCCGGGGGCTCACATCATGGCGGCGTCTGGGAACGACAGATACGCACGGTAAGAGAGTTGCTGTTTAACCTTGTAAAGCAGCAAACACTAGATGACGAAGGTTTGCAGACACTCCTTTGCGAAGCAGAAGCCATCATTAATGGGAGGCCCATTACCAAGGTGTCAGATGACCCGACTGATTTAGAAGCATTAACTCCAAACCATCTGCTTCTAATGAAGTCACAACCACAACTACCACCAACGGTGACCCGAGAGACTGATGTGTATGCCAGACGAAGATGGCGTCAGGTGCAGTACATGTCAGATCTGTTCTGGCGCAGATGGACGAAAGAATATCTTCCCCAGTTGCAGCAGAGGCAGAAGTGGGTGGAGCCACAACGCAATCTCCAGGTTGGTGACTTGGTGCTGCTGGTGGACCAGACATTGCCACGAAACACCTGGTTGCTGGGGAGAGTGACGCGCACACTACCAGATGCTGAGGGCTACGTTCGCAGCGTAGAAGTGAAGACAAAGTTGGGTGCTTATACGCGGCCTATCAGCAAGTTGTGCCTTTTGCTGGAAGGAGATGTGTAATTAGTTGTGGGATCCTGTATTTTGTGAATTATTTTGTGCATATGATGTGGTGCGAGCCAAGCGCCGCCACAAATAGATTTGATATGAAAGTTGGACCACAGCTGTATGTTTTGGAGCATCAAGCAGGATAGCATGACGTTTACATGGAGCGTGTATGCAGCAGGATCAGTTATGCAGCAACAATTTGTGAATCGCGTGTTGAAATAGTGTGAATATTGCTTGCTTCAAAGATAATAGCAAATGTATAGTAGGTGTGGTGCGAGCCAAGCGCCGCCACACTCTTAGTTTGCCGTGATTTTGTGATCAACGGGTATGTGCCATCTCGCATTCAACATAGTTTGCTCAAGTGCATTATAAGGACACTCCGAACCGTGTGACGCACAATGGACATATGTGGAAACAACAAATTAATGGAACTTGAAGAAAATTGGACATGTTAGATATATACAGACAGAGACTGTATCAAGCTGACTCGTATAAGCTTCAAGCGATATTGGACTTCATGGCCGCAGTTGCATGAAGAGTACGAATGTAAATGGTTGCATTTGTTGTGTTTAAGCTGAAATAACAGTGGTCAGACATACAAAGATCCACTCATAACAGAGAAAATTCTGGTGTGTAACACAAGGTAAAGGCAGTTGTGTTATTTGTTACACATTTGTATTGCATTTTGAGTCACAAGGTGATTATGAAAAGGAGTGCTACACCAGTTGACCACTAGGTACATGTTTTGATGCTTAAAAGAAGAATATTTCTTTGACTAGTGGATATCTCTCATGATACTGCATCATATGGATGTGTTAAGGTATGTGTGCATTTTTTGGAGATGACATCAAGAAAATATAGCTCCAGTGGTAATTTGCTCTTTAGGTGCAGAGTAATAATTTGCCAAAAGTGGTATATGAGATAAGAGTAATTGCATAATGTACACTATGTTACAGCAGTGAACATATTCAGTTCAGAAGCAAACTGAAAGTTTGAGTTTTTTGGCAAAGAGACGCCCAGTAAGTAATATGTCTTTGGATATATTTTGTTTGATCTATGCTCACTTCAGTGTGTGAGTCATTTGGTGTAATGCTTTATGACATACAGGTAATGGAACAGTTCAAATGATACTGTATGATATTATATGTTTATGTTATGCTGTGCAGACATAAATTTGATTCAAGATTCAAGATGGAATATAAGAGGTTTGGTACAGATGTACAAAGAGAAATATTCCCAAATCGGTCAAGGTGTTAACCATAGAATTTGGTATGCAAACCATTGGCTTTGGTGTAGTATGGTTTTGGAAAAGTGTGAAGACAAAAGTGTATTTCATAATTGCAAGTGTATTGCATTGTATTCTCATTTTATGGGGAGTTGTTGCAGTTTTCTAGTATAAGATAAGTTTAAACAGGGTTTTGTGAGATCACAAAGTCAGAACAAGAGAGATAGAAGCAGTGGTATACTATCAAGGTATATTTTATTGTTTCAGAGTCAGACAAAACCAAGTGGTGATTTGTTGTTCTGATGCTGTTTGCTTTATGCTATTATCGAGGTACAGCTTGGTACATAAATGTCATGAATAGTGAATAGTGTAGTATGCAAATATGTTCATCAGGTGATAATGTTTGTAGATTTGGTGTTGACAGGTGTTGGTAGAAGAGAATCAAAGGTTTAAAAACGCCAAAGGAGGATTCAAATGCATAATGAAAGTTTTTGTATTTGAACAAAGGTGGTTTGTTGTTATGGACAAACATGTTATCTGGTATTCCGTATATTTGTTGCATTAGAAATTGTTCCTAGTTGTAGAGTGACAAGCTGAGTTTCAAAGGATTTGTGCATTTGAGGTTGGTCGTGTACATTGTATAGAAACACGCTCTGAAACACAAAAGCTAAACTCAGAGAAATTGTGATTTCAATCATTTGACGATTGATTCTAGTAGAAAGAGCAGCAGGAGGTGCAAGTGCCTTGAGTAAATACATGCCTTGTATTGAGTTGAGTAGGATGCTCATCAGTCAGAACAGTTTAAAGTGCCAAACTCAAAGGAGCATTGGGTTATGTGTTTTACATTATTAATTTGTTCTAGTTTGTTTCATACTAAAATGTATGCATGGTAGATAACCATCTGTTCGTATTTGAATTTGTTACTAGAACATTGAAGTGTTTTGTAGAAACCTAAGTGAAGTTTCTTCAGCACAGATAGTGCTTGGTTTAATGGGGATACCATTTGATTATATATTGTTGGTTACCATGGTTTAAAGGAAACAGAAAGAGGTAATTTTCACCGGCAAGCGTGTTGAAAATTAAGGGGCCGGAAAATGTTACTGCCGATTTAACAGGAATAGCGCCACCTTGTGGTCGAATCTAAAAACGCATCACAGTATCTCACTAGTATAATAGGCAGTACATAGAAAGAGAAGAGAGGACTTGGCTGACAGAAACAGGTGAGGGATGCTGTGATTGTGACCCGGGGGAGGCGCACAATCTTTCAACCTGCTTCTTCTGCTTTTCCCACTTTGTACCGCTTTTCCAGCTTTTCACCTTTTCTGCTCGGTAATCATGTAAGGATGTAGAACAGACAGGCAGTGAAGAATTCATCGTGTTGACCTTCATTGATGCTCGACCGTGTCTCAAGTGTCCAAGTGTAGAAAATAGTGAGTCAGACGTGAAACGATGCATTAAAGAACACAGTGGACAATACCACAGCACAGTTACTTGATTGTGATTCGTTGCAAGTTTGTGAGTACCGTACCGTGCCAGAGCAACGCAAGTGTGTACAGAGCATCAGTGTGTGTGATGATCGGATGATGAAGTGTGAATGGTAGTGGAAATCGGGAGACGGATCGGCGGAAGAGTGGCGTGATAAGAAAGAGCCAACCCAAGATTACACAAGGTGCCCGGGTATCATACATTACAGCATATAAGAGTCAGTAGCAATAACCAGCAGCTACACTATTTGTCCTTTTCACGTATTTCAAAACGATATGTATATTGCGTGGTTGTAATAAAACATATTTTTATATTTAACTCTTTCTGATTAACTTCTGTTTTCATCAACTTCCTCTCATCTTCAAACATATCACAATGTAATAAATAATGCTCTACAGTTTCTCGAACCATACATGTGGTACACATTCCCGTCGGATGTTTGCCAATAATATACATAAAATGATTTAATCTTGCCACACCAAATCTCAATCTACAAGCAACAACTTCCTCTCTCCTTGTACGACATGTGACCGGCAGTTCATTCTTCTTCACGATATATAAATGGCGCCCTCTATCGGATGCGTCCCACTGACTCTGCCAGATCGCGTTATAATATCTCCCAATCATTGCTCGTATTTCACTATATGATTTTTTAACAAATATATCTACATATTCTCTTTTCAAGGCTGCTTTTGTCAAAGAATCTACCATTTCATTTCCATAAATATCACAATGTGAAGGAATCCATACAAAGGATACTGTTATTCCCATGTAATATAAATTCGCAATCTTAAACATTATTTCTTGCACTATATTATCACTGGAAACATTTTCTATTTCATGCAAACTATTCAAAGAGTCCGTTAATATCACCACATCTGAGACTGGCTGAAATTCTTCTATCCAGTTTAATGCCATTACTATGGCTATACTTGCTCCGCTCTACATACTGATATTGACGTAACTTTTTTTCCTACTGAAACATTCAGCTGAGGAGCGTAAAAGGCAACTGCCGTAGCACCGCTATCAGTCTCTTTGGATGCGTCAGTATATATTCTTAAATGATATATCCAGCGAGTATTTATCACTTCTTCGCTAACTGTTCTTTGTTGATGAACCATATCAGATTTACTGACCCTGTTATGGATATCATAACATATTTCAGGCTCTACGACATGCCATAGAGGGTGTACTGGTACACAGACATTTTCTACCTCCGCATCTAGATTTAGAGTGCGAACAGCTATGGGTTGATATTTCTTATTTTCTTCACATTTTCTCGTGTGATATTGCCAACAGTCCGTAAAGCAAGCTCTTGACGGGTGATTGGTACTAGAACTTAATATTCTGTATTTCAATCTATCAGCCAATAACTGACGTCTAAGTTCTAAAGGCATCTCGCCACACTCCACTTGCAGAGCCTCTAAAGACGTAAGGGAGAGCTCCTGTAACTAACCTTAGACATTGATACTGTATAGAATCCAAGGTAGATTTAATAGTCTTGCAGGTAGAATCGTACACCTCTGCAGCAAAGTCTATTACTGGTCTGATAAGGTGCCTGTACATCAAATTGAGGACATAAAAATCACTTCCCCATGATGCACCAGATACACATCGCATCAAATTGATTCTTTTTTGACAACTAATCTTAATTTTTTCAATATACTTTGACCAATTCAAATTACTATCAAATACCACTCCGAGATATTTATAACTGTGTACTTGCTTTAATTTCAAACCATTCATACATACATTCATATCAGTGTAACCTTTCTTATTAGTAAATACCATATAACACGATTTTTCCGCTGAAAAATTCATTTTCCAGGATTTACTCCATTCATACAAAAGATCCACACAGGACTGCAATTTCTTTGCTAATAATTTCAGATTTTTGCAAGAAATCCACAGAGCAATATCATCAGCATATATAAATGTAGTAGCAACTGATAATCCTTTGGATATATCACTTACGTAAATATTGAATAACAAAGGACATATAACACTTCCTTGAGGTAGTCCTCTATCATCGGTACGGAAGTTGTTAGAGAGTTGCCCTTTAACTCTTACATTAAATGATCTGTTTGATAAAAAGGATGTTATCCATGATAGCAATCTTCCATTGATCCCAACCATCTTCAACTTCCTCATCATACTACACTTCTCAATAGAATCATACGCTTTATCTAAATCCATGAATAACACACCCAAATAACCTTTATCTATCATACATTTCTTAACATCTGTATCCAACATGACTATCGATTCAAGGACTCCTCTGCCCTTTCTGAATCCTGATTGGTATTCAGATAAGAGATCGTGTTTTTCTGCATACCATTCCAATCTCTTGTAGATCATCCTCTCCATGATCTTACACAAATATGAGGTTAATGATATATGTCTATACGAATGAGGATCTGTCTTACACTTTCCTTGTTTTAATATTGGGATATGAATTGCATGTAACCAATCGTGTGGAAGATCAGAGGTCTCCCAAATACGATTGAACAATTCCAGTATTTTCTGCTGAGCACTTTTTGACATATTTACAATGTGGCGTTTGCAAATGCCATCTAGACCTGGAGTCGATTCCTTTGACATTTTAAGTGCTAATCTAAATTCACCAAAATTGAAAGGTTCATTTAAGCTGTCAGATACATGTATACTATGTAAATAGGAAGCATCATTTTCCTCCGAACTGTTTTCATTGTATACACGATCATTTTCTTGATAACAACTACCCAAAACATTTGCGACTTCAGATTCATCAGTAATATATAATCCGTTAACATTCATAATAATAGCTTTCTCGTTATTACTATGCTCTCCTCTCATTCTCCTCATCTTTCTCCATATTTGCGCGACTGGAGTAAAACGATTCATATTTTTACAATAATTTCTCCAATAATTCATTTTAACCTGTCTAATAACACGCTGCGCAAACGCCTTTTTCTGCTTATATTCACATAAATCCTCATATTTTCCCGTTCTCATAAATTTTCTTTTTACTTTGTTTCTAACTTTAACTGCATCCCAACAGTCTTTATTCCACCACGGGATAGAGGAATGACGTTTTTTGTTTCTATTTGAACAATCTACAGACGCCTTCTCAACAGCATTATTAATAACTTCTAACATCAATTTATATTCACTCTGCACATCATAAGATTCCATTTTCATTAAAAAACAATCATCAATCTCTTGTTTATACATACTCCAGTCAATTTTCTTATAACATTTCCCATCATATGACGTTTCTTTCTTATACTCATTTCCGGATACTTCTATTGTAACTTCCACGGGGAAGTGGTCACTTCCGAATCTATCCGAAATGACACTCCATTTACTCTTAACGGCTAACCTCCTACTCACAATAGTTAGATCTAAGCAAGAGAGTGTACCAGTATGAGGATCGAGTCTTGTCGGATCACCATTGTTCAGTACGACAGCATCGTTTTCTGAAAGAAAGGAGACAATTTCTTTTCCATTTTTGTCACAATAATCACTACCCCACATTTCGTGGTGGCTATTGAAATCTCCGCACAAAATAATAGGTCTGTTTATTCTATTCCAAATGTCACTCAAATAATTACACGTTATTCTTTTGCAAGGGTTGTACAAATTAATAACATTTAGTACTAGGTTTTCAAAAGAGATTTCCACACATTGATATTCTTCATCCGTAGGAGTATCGATCAAGCGATAATCGAGGTCTCCTCGGATAATGGTGGCGCAACCACCTCTATTTCCTGAGATTCTATTATGTGGTATACAAGTATAATTTTCTAATTGCACAACGTTATTTTCTTTAAACCATGTTTCCTGAACACAGATGATATCAGGTTTGCTTGTATGGCATGATGCTAGGTAAGATTGTAGTTCGCATCCATGAGAAGGGAGTCCTTGAGCATTCCATTGCAGAAATGACAAGGGACCCATGGTATAAGTTAAACATCATTCAACAATGCATGTATGGTGGAGGGGTCAGTGTTTTTTCCAAAACACTTCTTCGCTGCATCCACCACAAGTTTTATCCGGTTCGACTTTGAATTTGACGCTGGATTGTCTAGATTGTTTACAACGAACACTAGGAATGCCAGCAACTGGTCGCAAGAGAATTGAAAACCCTCATGCTGCTGAGGTGTTTGTGTCTGCTCTTCAGCTGTCTCAGTTTGCGTTTGCGCGTCACTGGTACTTAGCTTAGCAACCTTCCCCCCCCCCCCCCCCCTTTATTTCGTTTGTACGTTCCTTCACTAACTCACCAACAGTCATTGTGTGTTGGGCAACAATAAGAGGTTTGCTGGGATTCGCACTGCTATTATCATTCTGAAGTTTGAAAGTATTTCTTTTATCTACCAACCTGTCATCTTTGTTCTTACTTTCCGGAATCGCATTCTCTTGCTTCTGGCGTAAGGTTTTTGCGGCTTCTGCGTAGCTAATTCGGTTTTCGATCCTGTATGACTGAATTTGGCGCGCTTTCTTTAACTCCGGGCACCCCCCGTATGCAGCGCTGTGCTGGCCATTACATCTGACACACATTGGTGTTTCTTTATTTTGGCACTTGTCAAAAGAGTGATCTCCACCACACCTGACACATCTCTCCTTTCCTTTGCATTGGGCCTGACTATGCCCTATTCTTTGGCATTTAAAACATCTTATGATGGGTGGTATATACGGTTTCACTTTGAAAGCTTCGTATCCGAGTGTGACGGACTCTGGAAGTTCTTTACTCTGGAATGTCAAACAAACTGATCTTGTAGCTTTCAGTTCGCCATTTTGTCTTTTTTTAATCCTTTGGACTCTCGTCACCTTCTTGCACTGTAACCCTTTCGCAATATCCTCCTCAAGTAGTTCGACATCCACACCACTAATGACTCCTCGAATAACTCCTAATTTCCCTTCTACCACTTTCACATCATTACTACCAAGCTTGACCAGTTGGGTCATTCTTTGGACTTGTTTGACATTTCTACATATGACCTCTATTACGTGGGAATTAACCCTTCGGGCCTCCTCCACTGGACCAACTTCTTCATTCAAGATCTTTGTCAATTTGAAAGGGTTCAAGTTGGAAAAAGTTTTCCCACCAACAGTCATAACAGTTACGTACATTTTGTTTTGTGGTACAAACTTTGGTCTTGTAGACTGAGGGGCTCCAGTTTTGGAGGTCGAACCAGTAGGGAGATCAGAAGGGTTGGTTTGGTTGTTATCATATTCGGATGTATTTGTCAGAAGTCTTGGTCTTTTATTTCGTGTACGTCCATGAGAGACTTGCTTAAAACCTACATCATCAGTGGTTTCTACTCCAATATCTGATTCTGGGGCTGAGCCCGAGTCAGAGTCTGTGCCTATGTTTTCTACAATCATACTGTCTTCCCTAGTGGGCACTTTATCGCCCCCACCATAGTGGTAGGCCATGTGCCGACTTTGGGGGGAAAAATACAAAGAGAAGATAAATTTCAGTTAGTGGTGCAAATGTGCTTCACTAATATTAAGCTCCAAAATGTGCTTACCTTTTCCGAAAGGGCGTCTAATATGTCCCAAAATATATCCAAGATATAAACATTCAAACTTCCCGCCAAAAGATGTTGTTAATTCGGGAGCGCACTACAGACGCGTCCGGTCCGGTCCGCGTCACTCCTGCCCGCGGTGCAACCAAAACTCCTAGTACACTGCGCGTATTTTGTACATACATATTCTTTTTAGACTGCACATCGTAGAAACATTGATGCGAAGAGGATGACTGTGACTAGCGTATTTCTTGCGCTGGACAATGGGCATGCGAACGACTCGATACCGGTACAAGCACATCTAAATTCTCGGGATTTACGGTTTTACCAGCTTTTCTGAATAGATAAATTCCACATATAGCAATCACATACATGTACCTATATATTGCCAGGGGCGTCGCCAATATCTCATGTCTAGGTATAATACCGCATGCAGACAGTAACGATACCTATAGGCCTATACGCGCCAGTTATGTCCAGTCATATTTATTTGTGCCTGCATTTCTATAATACCTGATTGTCGGATGAATATGTTTTTTTCAGACAGACAAAAATGTAACAGTTTTGTCGGTCCATGTTGCATTCGTGTTTAATACGCTCTAAGTCTAGTAACACAATGTTTAGTAGAATTTTAGAGCTGTTAACTTGCTATCTTTTCTAATCAATTTATGCCATTGCATTCATCAGTATGTTGTTGAAAAAGAAAGTTTTAATGACCATTCATTATTTCATCTTTTTATTATATTAAAACATGTCTCTCAGGCGTTGCATGCAATGTAGTTACGCCAAATTTTTTCACCTACGCAAAAGTTCTATTGCTTCTTCGAAACAATAAATATTTTGGTGCAGAATCTGTACAATAATGTTTGGGGACTATAAAGTGCACATTGGAAGCAGCAACGCGACTTTCCTGAACAATGTCCCTTTATAATACCCAGGGCCTATTGATGTGGAAATGCCCATTTCTTAATTGAACAAAATATCTTATGTCTTTCATGGTGTTAACACTGTCACCATAGCAAATATTCATGGCTTTAACTCAAGTCGTTTTTCCCCCAAGGGAGCCACTAATTGTTGGTCTCGACATTAGTCTGACTTCCAGACTGTCTATTCGTACTATTTTTCCCCCAGAATATTAATTAGCGCCCACTAACGACAAAACAAGTATGTTCTCAGCTGGATTGTGCTGCTTAACGATGCACAGTTGAAACTTTTTGATGCTGCTGTAGTTCCAATACCATGGATATGGCTGTGAAATTTGGGGATACTGTAATATGAATCCTGATTGTTGAGAAATTGCATCTCAAATTTTGTAAAACTATATAGGACATGCTCAAATGAAGGGTTATAGGTAGATTGCTTACTTCTAGTATATGAATAATTGCTTGGCAACATTGAAGAATGATTAACTTCTGGTTTTTGTACTAAGTACCCTCGGAAGACGATCTTAAATTGTCTGCAATAGCGTATAAACTGTGTTTAGAAATACACGCTGTAAATCAATAGAGTGTAGCTGGATTCAGTTTCACACCAAACAAATCAGGCCTTCTGAGGCATGCTTGGTGCTGACATCGATTTTTCATCGTTAGAAGAAAAAAAACAGTGTCACAGACTCTGTCTGATCAACGAAAAAAAAATTGATTTAGATAGCGTAGGGAGTTGTATAAATTATAGAATATTTAAGGATGTTATGCTACGAAAAATATATTGTTCCCAAACCTTATAGAATTACTTTCACTAGATTTAGATGCAGAAACTTCAGCAAAAGCTCCCCGGTTGTTTCTGGCAGTTTATATTATGAACTCACCCCTTGACCTGAGAACTTAAGCAAAATAATGTAGGGGATGAATAAAATACTCGAGTTTTATGTCTATGCAGAAAAGGGGAAACTGCTAATTACATTAAAGAGTATTTTGGAAATCCGTCTATGATACCTTCAAATTTAAGAGATTTCTTTTCAAGCAAGAGGAAACGGAATGATTAATTTGTACAGATTTATACTTTATGCAACTATAAGAACTTAAATCTTCCCATGACAAATAGTAGGGCCTTGTACAGTATTTCCCTTTTTTCATTTATTCATTTGTTGCCGTGTTCTTTTGTACTTGTTGGTTGTGGTAATGATGTTATCATCATTATTCTTATATCATCGAAGCCTCGATGTAGGGACGGGACCATGGAAATTACCGTGTGTCAGTCGTTCTGTAATGCCTATTATGGAACTTAGGCAAGCGAAAAGAAAGTGGTACCAACAGCAGGGTCACCTCGGTGTCAACAGTTTGCTTTTTTTTTTCTGAACGCGTAAAACATGGTTTCATTAAGAAGTTTGTTATTGCCCAACATGCAAGTTATTGTATGCTGTTTATAGACTTCGAGATTGTTGCCATGTTCTTGTTAAATGTTTTTGTCATGGCCGGCGGAACCGTGGGGGCCGTGGGGGCTCGGGCCCCCACACTTTTTGTGCACCATACAAAGGATAATACATAAGGTGTCATCGCTTCGGGCTCCCACATTTTTTTTTTTTCAACCCGGAAGTACGTAAGTGGCATCATGGACCTACAACGAGTAGGTCCATGGTGGCACTGATAATAAAAATAGATGGAGATCTTGAAGTGTGAGCGCGGTAAGCTTATGCTTTTCCACTGAAGACCTTTTTTTTTTTTTTCGCTTGTTAAATGGAAGGGGAGAGATGAGCTGAGGAACTTTTTTTTTCTTCTTCTTCTTTTTGCTTGTTAGCTCATGAAACCCAGAAGTGGGCCCCACACTTTGAAAACGTTCCGCCGGCCCTGTTTGTGCCCTAACAAGGCTTTAAACAATAAAGAAACTTGAAACTTGCCTTCGGCAAAGGTGAGACACACGACTCCGTTGCCGCATCAGACGACGCATCAAAATTTGTAAAAGGAGCAGCTTGCAAAGGGTCTGTAAACCAGACTACCTCAACACCAGAGATTTTTTTTTTTTTTTTTTTTTTTTTTTAGCTGGTGGGTACCCACCACAGAACTCTGGTAACGGTACAATTTGCGAGAGTCGTCGATGTCCACCATGTACAGTACTAGTATCAGCCGGCTAGCTTGGCCCGGGGCGCCCCGAGCCAGCCGCGCGCAGCCGCGTGTATATGGATTGTGGTGGGCTCGTGCAGAGCAAGGCAAGGGGTAAGGATAAACACACTTTTTATTTATTTTTTCATATAAATAATTTTCTTTTCACCCCTTTCTCATACTTTACTGACATACATTATGTGACCAACAGTCACCAGCGATAGAACTCTTGAAATACTATTTTGAGATAGTGAATATCTGAGCTTAGGAAGTGATGGAGTGTACACAGCAAGTACGCATACAGGGCATGTTGTTGTGTATAGCTGAGATGACTGGTCGACCATGACCTCCGTTCATCAGTGCCGACGTCAGCGCGCGCGCGAAATCCTGCACATCTTAAACGTTTTACATGCTGTGAACCATTTTTGGATTTGGACTTTTGAAGGTGGAATACGGTAAGATTAAGAAGTATGGCAGTTCTTTTAACCTTGTTGTATGTTTGACGTACAATGTATGTCCATTCATCAACCTTTGAGCTTTGCCTTTACGTCAGTATCGCACTCATGCTCGTCTGCTTGCAAGCCTGTCTGATCGGTCAGATCGTCTTGGTGGCAATGCCCCAGCAACCCAGTCTAACGTTAGTGTAGCAGCCTGCAGCCCATCCTGCAGCTACAGCTTCTTCAGCATAAATTTACGGGTAGGAAATTGTGTACCACGTTCCTGAACCTCACTACACAGCTCAGGGCAGATCATTGTATTTGTAGAGTTGATAAACGGTGATAAACGTTGTTGGAATTTATGTGCATTTTACAACTACAAACTATTAACAAATTAACAATCGAGTAGTCTCTTGTGTATGAATATAAAGATTAAGAACGACCGAAGTCCATGGAAGACCATTTGTAGTAAGGCTGCCTTCGATTAAACTATAAAAAAAAATTCATATCTTTTTTATTTGTCCAATAATATTCTATTTAACTGTGATAGGAAGGCAACATTGTATGTACAAATTAGTCTTTAGAACATAATATTATTATGACAATCAACATTTAACATTGATTGTGGAGAGGCCATTTTGTGTGGTGGACTTGGGTCGTTCTTTGATTCATATACATACATGATATTCTGCTATAGAGATGAGAGAGGGCGCTATAATATGAATGTAAGAATGAACCAAGTCCTTCATTCTTAATCTTACATTAATACAGTAACGCGTACTCTCCGCGTAATCGGGTATCACTTAAACGGGTGCTCCGTTTAATTGGGTAGTATGAAGTAATGTCAAAATCAGTTCCAATGCACATTAAAATTACCTGATAATCGGTTGCCTCTCCGCATAAATAAATGGGGAAATAATTTTCTTCTTATCTAATACTCACATTTTATCGCAGATAAAAAACTTTAAGAAATCATGAATGTCAAATTTTCCACGGCTAATCGCATTCTCTGCTTGATTTGCAAAGAAGACCGATCATTTGGGGAGTGATTAAACATGGAAACACATGTACCAGTACCGACTTGCCACACATAAACGAACATTACACATGTAGCTGGCACTCACAACTGCATAGACAGACAGGAGTTGAACACACTTGCACTGCTCCCTTGCTCTGCAACAACTGCATCAAAAATCAGGCCATTCACCAGCTCCATAATTTTGCTTTTCCCCAGTCACTTCTCAAAAAGTAACCCAAGGTTCTATGTGACTAGTGCACGCAAAGAGACGTGTTCATTTCGGAAAACGCCTGCATGTTAGCGAGGAGTCTAAACGACAAAGTTTTCTGAAGACATATTTGTCCATAATATTGCTCGTGACTGAGCAAGTGTAAGGTTTAACGTAAAATGTGCATTGCAAGCACGCGTGTTAAAGGACAAGTTCACCTTCATAGACATGTGGGTTGAGTGAATGCAGCAATACTAGTAGAACACATCAGTGAGAGTTTGAGCAAAATCGGATAATCCGTTAAAAAGTTATGAATTTTTGAAGTTTCTGCTCAGTCACAGCTGGATGAAAAGACTACTATAGCTTGTGATGTCACATGAGTACAACGATATAAAAAAAGAATAAAGAAAATTCAACTTATTTCCATTTTTCTCGCATAACAAAAGAACACGCGACTTCTCTCTTTCAGAAGGCAGGGGGAATAATATTACACATAATAATATTACGTCAGTAGCAAGTCGAAGAAATGTGCACTTTATTCAAAAAGTAAAGTTTTGTGAAATTCTCTTTTTATTTTCCTTGTATAGTTGTACGCATGTGACATCATACACTGTAGTACTAGTAGTCTTCTCTTCCAGCAGTGACGCGCAGATACTTAAAATATCCGTAACTTTTGAACAGATTGTCCAATTTTCCTCAAACTTTCACTGATGTGTTCTACTAATATTGCTGCATTCTCTCAATCCTTATGTATATGAAGGTGGACTTGTCCTTTAAGCATATCACTGCATGTACTTACATACACATCGTGTGTGTCAATTGTGAATGAGACGTGTTCTTCTGTTAATCGGGTACTCCGCTTAATCGGGTAAGAAACGCTCTGCCCGAGCCTACCCGATTATGCAGAGAGTACTGTATAAGGTTTAACTCATTCATTTCAGGCACTTCCGGGGATACGGTGTAATTAGGATTTATCATTTATACACAAGATGGGTCCATGCATAAGCTACAATTTGCCATGCCAAACTGAATTTGGCCAAAAATTGGACTTGGGTCGTTCTTATATTCAGGTCTTCACCAGACAAGCTTTTTCCTCTTACTTTTCTAACGTTAGTTGACTAGACAAGCTAGGGGTCATAAATGGGGTTAGGTAGGGTCTGACCAAAGAGATTATACCTATAGAGTAAGTAGTCGCCATACGCGTGCGTACAAATAGTGCGTCCAAAATTGAAGAGGGAGCGCACACTCAGCTCCTGGCACTGGATCTAAGTCTATGTTCAAGTCATATCTTCTCATATCATATCTGGAATGATATGTTATTCTTCATTTCACATTTTCATTTTCAGAATCACAATGTAGTTAATTGTTTGAATATTAGTTTCTACGATGATATCACATCATTTGAACGATTTGGTAGAGTTCAGACCTTTTTGTTGTTCGCAAAATGAACAGTGGGAACTTGGGTGTAGACTAGTCAGTACTTGAGCATTATGACGTTTGTTTCGCATACATTCCCACTCACGCCATAAAATCAAAGAACATCAGCACCATTATGACGCTTAAACATGACCATTGTGACATCACAATAAAACAACGCAAGGTCACTGAGCCGAATATTCAAGTCGAGCGCATTAAACAGTGCGCTGCCATCTACTGATTAATAACTGTACAGGATCCGTGCAATGGCAGCTCCCACAACGCGAAATGGCAGCTCCCCCTCGCGTGGCTGCCTCCCCACTGGACTACGCCCTCTTGTGGTATAATCTCTTTGGGTCTGACTTATAACTAAGTAACACAGTCCAGTCGCTGTATGTGCTTCGCACAGCGTCTGGTCGGGCGAGGTCTGACTCTGAGTCCTAGTCGTACTAGTTTCTTTGTTTATTAACCATTTCAATGTTTTTGTAGATGGTCTAGTGACAGAGATTCTGTAATCACAAAATTCGAAGAGTAGGAAGTGTACGGTACTCGTAGTAGTGTTTTAAGTACATGTATTCTATAAACCATGAAATCCATTAAATTACTTCCCTCTTGTCGTACTAAGTGTCAGTGAATAGTAGAGTATTTGTACTGAGTGCAGTGAGGTGCGCGGTCACGGGAACACGTGTCGTGCAGAATAAGACCCTATAGTGTGAACACACACAAATTAAAGGAGGAGGGCAAAATGATAGAGCAAGTAAAAACCAAATCTATTGATGACAGTGATGTTTTAATGGAGGGTGATTGACGAGAGGCGGTGCTTGAAGACCTCAAAGGAAGGGGCTTTACACACCGCTTCGGTTGGGAGAGCATTCCATAGACAGATCACACTGGGAGATCTTGACTTTCTAAGGTTGTTAAATTTCAAAACCTTTATAACCACTTGATAATGTCAATGATATCTTTTATTCACATGAAGTACAAGTCACAAAATTTCATTTGATTGCTTGTTAAAATGGTAGGATAGGCTTAACCACCACCATGTTTTAAAATGTTTGTTTTTCAGATTAACCCGTTGAGGACGAGTCCCGAGTATACTCGGGCAGGTGTCTGTGGGAAATGCGTGTTGTAGCAAAATCAAACAGTCCTCAACGGGTTAAGGGTGACCAGACACTATAAATAATACAGCACTGCTGTACATATTCATATAATTATAAATATGTATTATAACACATTTGTACTTTGTAGACTATATGTGACCCGCTACAACAGAAGGATCTGAAAGTTGGGGGAGGACAATTTCTGAAAATTGCATGACATTTGATATTCCCTTACTCTTCTTCTTCAATTTCATACAGTACTGCATAACTCATAAAAGTACTCGGTTGCGGAGATATCAATGATGTCAAGTGGTTGAGGAAATCAGAGTTTCGAGAAAAACGCCTTCAAAGTTTTCCTTCTGGCACTATCATGATCAAGGGGAGGCAAGACAGTTTTCACCGCTTGACAATAAGGCATGCTCCGAGCGACCTCCGCGATGTTCATTCAAGCTTAGCGCCCGCGGTCTACGCAGGACCAATCAGTAATCAGGATGCAACGCGCTGACCAATAAGATCACTTCCTCGTTGCTAGGGGCGGAGTCTACCTGCCGCGCTAAATCCAAATCTTCTGACACATTTCTGTAACGTTGAAAGTCGCAAAATCATGGCCTAGAAAAACCATGATATCTTGCCTTTCCTTTGATCATTTAGCTTCAAAATTTCGGCAGATGATAGACAAATATTAGTTTACAAAAGTATACCAAAAGCCGAAATCTGATTATTTTGAGCGAATTTGATGATGTGACTTCAAACTCGATTTTCTTGGCTCAGCCATCAGCGACTTTAGGATCCTTTTGTTGTAGAAGGTCACACGCACATGGAATACAGTGTTGTTTGTTTTCTATTCAATAAAAATATTGAAAAAAGTGTTGTCCTCATGCCAAAAGAGCAGCTTAACTAACTTACCACTTAACATTTACAAGTTACTTTATAGTCTTGTTAGCTATGTCCACCCCCTCCCCCCAAAAAGTTGAGATTTAATTTGAAGGGCTCAAACAAGTTAACATTAATACAGTCTATGTATCTGATCATGGACCCTTTGGCCCATTTCGTGACGAAATCATTCATAACGGAATGAAAATTTCATCGACAAAATGACTGAGTTTGTAATGGAGTAGGCCATGCAATACTTGGTGCCCCATACAAGACCAAGGTCTTTGTTCGTGCTTTAACCCTAACTAGGCCGGGCTATTTAGGTAGATCATAGAGCCGGGGGGCCTCCCAGGCCCCCCCTCCACATTTCGGCTGTCGACCGCGTGATCGCGACGAAAATTGGCACACACGTTGCCTATGATGTCCTCTAAAGTACCACAAAGTTAATTTTTAAAAAAATTATCATTTATGCTAAATTATGCTAATTTATGCATAACGATGCAGTAAATTAAATAATTTGGTATAAATCAATTAATAAAGCTCAAAATGGGCACATTTTTTGTGTACCTATTCTCTTTAGTGTCCTGAGCAAATGTACAGTAAGAAAAAAAAATTGTGCCATCAGAAAAAAATTCTTAAGTATTTGATTGTTTTTTAATTTCTTATGTATTTCCTTGTTTTTTCGACTTTATGTTTTTCATTGTTTTTTCGATGAAGCTTGTCCACAGCATTGTTCCGAACAAGAAAATATGTTATTAATTGATTTTAATCGATAAACCCCCAAAATAATCATGCTTTTATGAAATTTTCCAGTAAGAACAGTTTGCATTGAAATTGTACACAAATTCACGTTTTTGAGCAATTTATGGTCTGACATGCACGTACATATTTATGCGCAACTTCGGAACCGCGGCCCCGGGCATCGCAAATTTGGTGTCGAAAGATGCGGGAGACTCGAAAGAAAAAAGTCATGAAACGTCGCGGCGATAGCTTTTCGTGTTAATGATACATCGCGCGGAACGACGAGGGCCTAGCCCCTGGCCTAGTTAGAGTTAAACCATAGACAAGATTTTACCATGAATTTGGGCCTTTGAATCGTATTGATACTTCTAAACTTTAACTCTTATAATTTGATGATGATGCATGATGATGTAACTTTATGGTAGGGTCAGGGAACCATGGTCTATTGTGAAATCATTAAACAATTAAACATCATTCAGTGACAGGGATACAGAGCTACTACTAGCCTCTTGACATTAATAGTTAATAATTTTTGCCCGACCAGACGCCATGCTCACTGCTCCGCGCATGAAGCAGCCCCATGAAACTGAAGTCTTGACATCGTTTTACAAGTATTTGTAAAGAGAAAAATAAAATCAGAACTAACCTGATCTGGTGCATTTATATTCCAAATTACTATTCCACACTGATTGATACATTGTAGGTGGGTACTCAGATTTGTGCAGACATCGGGTGCAGACAGCGCTCAAGTCATGCAAGCTGTGGGATTTTCAGAGCAAGCTTGCGCATGCAACAGGAGGAAATTTCTGTTTTATTTAGCGTTTAAACACTGATCTCTGGTCTTATTGCATGGCTTGTTTGCTGTCAGCCCTCTTGTCATATCTCATCGATCAGTATTTTTCCATTGCCCGATGGCACATGCAGTGGACCATGGAAAGGGGATACGTGTACTGCTTGATTATTTTCGCCTTGGCTAGTAATACCCCTACAGCGTATGTTCTTTGTTAATGGGCAAAAAGAAACTCATTTCAAAGGGCATTGCAGGATCATGGAGAATTGCAGGAGGAATGGTTTAGTAGTGCTGTACATGAATCTGTGCAGTGCAAAAACATTCTATTAATTTTTCCTTTTTTTTTTCCACATTAAATATTTATATTGATATTAACAATACTTAAAATCATTTTCAGGAGTGATCATATTCCTGATCTCATAATATAAAGGATGATTAAGGCATGTGTTCAAATGAATTTTGGCCGTGTAAAAAAAAAGTTTCTTGTCCAGATTTGGAAAGAAGTGATGCAGGAGGTCCTTGCTACAGTGGAAACTACGTGTAATGAAATGCTTTTTGGACCAAGAATATTTTTTCTTTCAATGAGATATTTTGTTTAATATCAGTAGCAGATAATGCAATGGAAAGGAAATAAATTCATTTGGACTGGAAAAATTAGTTTCATATGTCACCTATTTTGTTATTTCAGATCTCTTTATATCGAGTTTCCACTGTGTGAATGACTTACTATTTCTGATCTGCCATGCTTACCCTCAAGCCATGGTCTTGCATTTGATAAGTTTGTCTCAGAATTCTGTATTATTGTCTATTTTTTGGTGTTGAAAATTTGTGTTTGTTCTCTCCCATTTGTCTGTCTGTTATCAGGGTGTACTGTCGAGATGGCTGACGAGCAAGAGTGGTCAATTACTCTCCCCAAAAAGTGTCAAGTGTCTGCATGTGGCAGACCCCTGGCAGAATGGGACAGGCATCTCTTCTGCGTTGGCTGCCGTGCTTGCTCTCCCCCAGTCACGTCATGTGACATCTGTGCTCAGTGGAATGCTGAAACTCTGCGAAAATTCAAGGCACTTGTAGGAGACATAATCGACCCTGAGCCTGACGTTGAGGAAGTTGTTGCCAAGGTGGGCAAGGAAAACCAGGGTGATCTGCTTGTTCTGGTACCGGTACAAAGAGATGCTGAGTGGCTTCAGAAGGCGATTTCTGTAGACCAGTCTCAGAGCAGTGGAAAGGATGTGACATCTGGAGTCAAAGAAACAATTTCAGATGCAGTTTCAAATACAGATTTAGAAGCTCGTCAAGTTTTGTCAGTGAGCGGGGTAGGGGTTCCAGTTGCTTCTATAATTCAGGAGAGTGAGGAGACCCAGAAAGAATTGCCCAGGGTGAATGCATCCGATGCGGAGAAACCTTTGCCAGATGGTCCTGCAACCCCACTTGTTGAATCCTGCTCGGAGGATAAAGGGCCTGAAGACAACAGAGATGATCCATCTGATGAAGAGACACCACCCCTTACAGCTCCACCATCAAGTCAATGTGACACTGGGCCGTCAGGTTCCCTGGAGGAGGGAGAGTCATGTGACCTCTTGGACATCACAGAGCAACGGTCTCCTGTGGACCATGGTCAGTCCCCAGATGAAGATGGAGACGGGGGCTGGGTGGACGTTGAAGCAGAGAGACCCGAGGAGGACCAGACATCTGATGCAGAAGGGGTGGAGCCTCGTCCAATTTCAGTACAGACATCTACTGGGGACAAGGAGAAGCCGCCTAAGGATTACGACAGTGATGGATGGGAGGTTTGTGATGATGGTAGAGAGCTTTAGATTATCGCGTTTCGGACAGTCATAGGAAAAACAAACCGTTTTGAGCATGTGCAGAATTGCTTATCGAAATCAATCTTCTTTTATCTGACTTTTCAGTACACATTTTGGCTAATGGGCCATTCCTGCATCTGCTCAATTCATAATGCATCTAGAGCTACTTGATGCAGTGATCTTATGGGGTCGCCATTTTACTTTGTATAGGTTGTGTCTTTGCAGAATCTAAAGCTACTTTGCAACACGGCGCAGGGAGAGAGAATGGCCAGTGCAACATCATCATCCACGTTGCAAATCTAAAGCTTCCAAATCTTGTAATAGTAGTTAGTAGAACTGTAAAAGATTGGCTGGGCACACATGAAATTGGTGCGTGTAATTGAACTAATGAAGTTAAAGAAAAATATATAGATGGTTTCTGTAATGATACTTCCAGTTCTTCAGATTGCATATCGTTTGCATTCTATCACACTATGTTCAATTTTTATCATTTAATGCTTTTCCTCATATGTATTTTTATTATTTGTCATTCAAAATTCCATGGTTGAAAAGAAATGGATTTAATGTGAAAACATAGTTATTTGCAGATGAAAGATATATTTGCCTATTTTTTGTAGTCTTGAATACAGTTGTACAAAATGCACTAGATCAATTTTTGTTGCCAGGATGTTTTGTAACTGGTGCATTTCGTATTTCATATCCACCATGGACTGCATCCCTCTTGTGAATGGATATAATAATCATGCAATGAAGATGATCTGAGGTTCATTAGTTTTGCTCCTTTCATTCATTCCCCTCTTTAGATTCATGCCGATGATGAGCCATCCCCTCAGCATTCTGAAGATACTGCCTCTGAAGCAAACAGTGCCCAAGCCTCTGAAGAAGAAGATTTGAGAGAAGGTATGTGTCAAGATTCTTGTCTCCAAATCGAGAAGTAGTACAGTGGACTCCTTTTATAATAGTCCAGGCGCAGGGACCCAGAAAAAATGACTTCGTTCAACCCACCCCGCAGAAAAGGTTTGACTGCATAGGGTGGTCGGTTGGACTCTCTGGAACACCCCTAGGTAGTATGTGATTCGAAATTGTGGTATCAATAAAATTTTACAGGCCATTTTAGTTGCGACAAGACCTTATTGTTCGAAAAAGAGTCTGCTCACGCCAAGACTACTACACGCACCACTAGCACTGCTACAGGCGCCAGTGCCAGTGGTGCGTGTAGTAGTCTTAGCGCACGCAGACTTTTTCCTCGGCAAACAAGGGTTTTTGCCAGCAAACTCACTAGCTGAGGTCAGTGTAGTTTAGTTTCTAGCCGTTTTTATTTCGTGTATATTTTTTCCGAGTTGCAGCAAGCCGAGTGAGGTTGTATACCCAGTGATTGTGACCCCAAACCGTTCGGGCGTCGCAATCACTTGGTATGCGCCTTCACTCGGCTTAGCACAATAAAGTGGGCTTCTACACATGCGCAAGCTGCAACTCGGAGAGATGAAAACGAAATAAAAACGACTAGAAACTAGACTGGGGTCGGTTACGGCTGGCACTGAAAATTACAACATAATCACAGTTTTTTTGCAGTTATTTCATGAATAATTCCTCAAAACACCGTAAAACCATATATATATATATATGTTACTAGAGATGTCAGCAAAACAATGGGATACATTGTAAGTTAAAATATTGTGCATGGTTATCATGGTAACCAGATGTATACAGGTGATTGATAATCCAAAAAATGCCTCAAACTGCTGCAAACTTTGGTATTTTTTTGTTCAGTTTTTTTTTTTTTTTGTAGATAGGTGAATTAAAAACAAACATTTCTATTGATTATTGTTCAAAAAAGTTTTTTTCCTGTTGCCATGGCAACCAGTAATATCCAATCAGGATTCAGCCGTCAATACTTAAGAACTAATGCCCATATTTTCAAAAAGCTCAATAAGCATGTCATTCTGCATAATTGTACCATTTACCGTACTTTTAACACATATTTGACTTCAAATTACAGGCAAATGTTGTTTCCAGCAATGTATGGACACAAAATTCCCTTCAAAATCTATGTTAATACAGAGAGCAAAGCCGACGATATTCTGATATTAGCTTTTTAGAGTATATATTTACAGAGAAATGGTTATTCGAAACAACCTTGGAAAAGAGCAGAAGAAAGCAATTGATTGTTCTTGTTCTTAAAGGAAATTTATTCAAGAATGCAGATAAATTCCTTTCTAAAGAAGGAATATACACGTACACTGCATTATCCATCAATGGAATTAAAAGCGTACTTTTCATTGGTGAGCTAATATTTGGACAACTTGTGGTGATATTTCATAATCAAGTTCGAATTACCAATTCTTTGTTAAATATGAATTCAATTTTACATTTCTCGTTAAGCCTGTTACTAGAGCTCACAGTGTGATGGATTGACTTTCAGTACTTCGTTATACATATATATATATATATATATATATATATATATATATATATATATATACACACAAGTATTTTAGCTTTATTTTCAACAAGTTTATTTGTGGATCGAGGTATTTGTGAATCAGGGTATTTTAAGGACGTCTCAGGGTCAGACAATTCAGACAATCAGACAACTTTCTGTCTCAAATATACTATCAGCATTTATGTTTGTACCACACCAGCGTGCGATAAAAGTGAAAAAAGCAAAGCCGACGATATTCTGATATTAGCTTTTTAGAGTATATATTTACAGAGAAATGGTTATTCGAAACAACCTTGGAAAAGAGCAGAAGAAAGCAATTGATTGTTCTTGTTCTTAATCAGGGTATTTTAAGGACGTCTCAGGGTCAGACAATTCAGAAAATCAGACAACTTTCTGTCTAAAATATACCATCAGCATTTATGTTTGTACCACACCGACGTGCGATAAAAGTGAAAAAAAAATATCTTGAGTGTAAATACATTTTCGTGCTTTTCGTGGACTGTAAGTGAATCATTCTGTTTGTTATAGGCTATATCTAAAGTGTAGATACATTTTTGTGCTTTTCGTGGACTGTAAGTGCACGAAATTTGATTCATTCTGTCGATATAGGGTATATTATTTGGACAACTTATGGTGATATTTCATAACCAAGTTCGAATCGTCAGTTCTTTGTTCGATATGAATTTCTTGTTATGCCTGTTACTAGAGCTCACAGTGTGACTGACTTTCAGTACTTTGTTATACATTACAGTACAAGTTTTGTAACTTTTTTGTTCAACAATTTTATTTGTGGATCAGGGTATTTTAAGGACATTTCGGGCTCAGATAACTTTCTATTTTCCACAGTCATTTATAAGTTTGCCTACCCTACATGACCCAACATTTCTCAAGGTTACCCACTGAGGGCACTATTTCCCAAAATATAAAAAATACATAGAAAATATGCTAAAATCATGTTTTTTCTTTCTATTTCTTTATCCCCAGTAAATATGTTGTTATTTTATATTAATCATTTTCATATTTACTACAAAGGAAGAGCAAGTCAACGTTCACTATTTGTTATGGTTGAAATTTCTCAAGGTCAACATGTGGGGGCGTAATTCATTACAATAATAATTATAAAGAAATATATGAAACCTATTACGTATTGCTTGGAATGGGTGCATATATTTGTATCACATTTCATACATGTATTTCCAGAATACTGAAATTTTAAGTTTACAGATTGATATTATGATAAACAAATGATATTCCAGCAAAGCTTGTGTGAAGATAACACAAAATAAAAAGGTAATCTTTGAAAAATGCTGTATTTTCGATTATTTCTATTATATCAATTGTTTGATGCCTATGTTATATAGAAAATAAAGGAAATAATAAGACGACCATTTCAGGGTAATTCTCAACCATAATTACTTCACATTTCTTTCCTTTAGCAAACTATAGCCAAGAAAACCCCAATTTCATCCATAATTATATTGTTAACTGAAATTGAAACAGAAAATCATACAAAATCTGACTAACATGGTTGTCAGTTTACGGTTGCCATAGCAAACAGGAATATCGGACATACCTAACTTATATATCAAAATGTTTGTAATAAGATTTTAGGAAAAGCCACCAAATTTGGTTGAAATCGGGTAAAGGGTTTAGGAGCGGCAAATGGAAGATATGGTAGGGGGCACAATGTGCCCCCCCCCCCCCCTTGGGCTTTATAGGGTTAAACTACCCACCTCAACACTACAAAGTTAACCTGGATAAAACGGATAGGACCCCTAAGATTTTCCCTCATTCTCTCCTTAATAGCATTAATTCATTACTGCACGTTTTAATACAAATTTACATGTCATGACTTTTCATTTTGTTTTTTTATTTTTAACCCTAGCTTACCAACGTGTAAAAGTACGCTTTTAATTCCATTGATGGATAATGCAGTGTACGTGTATATTCCTTCTTTAGAAAGGAATTAATCTGCATTCTTGAATAAATTTCCTTTAAGAACAAGAACAATCAATTGCTTTCTTCTGCTCTTTGCCAAGGTTGTTTCGAATAACCATTTCTCTGTAAATATATACTCTAAAAAGCTAATATCAGAATATCGTCGGCTTTGCTCTCTGTATTAACATAGATTTTGAAGGGAATTTTGTGTCCATACATTGCTGGAAACAACATTTGCCTGTAATTTGAAGTCAAATATGTGTTAAAAGTACGGTAAATGGTACAATTATGCAGAATGACATGCTTATTGAGCTTTTTGAAAATATGGGCATTAGTTCTTAAGTATTGACAGCTGAATCCTGATTGGATATTACTGGTTGCCATGGCAACAGGAAAAAACTTTTTTGAACAATAATCAATGGAAATGTTTGTTTTTAATTCACCTATCTACAAAAAAAAAACTGAACAAAAAATACCAAAGTTTGCAGCAGTTGGAGGCATTTTTTGGATTATCAATCACCTGTATACATCTGGTTACCATGGTAACCATGCACAATATTTTAACTTACAATGTATCCCATTGTTTTGCTGACATCTCTAGCAACATATATATATATATATATATATATATATATATGGTTTTATGGTGTTTTGAGGAATTATTCATGAAATAACTGCAAAAAAACTGTGATTATGTTGTAATTTTCAGTGCCAGCCGTAACCGACCCCAGTCTAGTTTCTAGTCGTTTTTATTTCGTTTTCATCTCTCCGAGTTGCAGCTTGCGCATGTGTAGAAGCCCACTTTATTGTGCTAAGCCGAGCGAAGGCGCATACCAAGTGATTGCGACGCCCGAACGGTTTGGGGTCACAATCACTGGGTATGCAACCTCACTCGGCTTGCTGCAACTCGGAAAAAATATACACGAAATAAAAACGGCTAGAAACTAAACTACACTGACCTCAGCTAGTGAGTTTGCTGGCAAAAACCCTTGTTTGCCGAGGAAAAAGTCTGCGTGCGCTAAGACTACTACACGCACCACTGGCACTGGCGCCTGTAGCAGTGCTAGTGGTGCGTGTAGTAGTCTTGGCGTGAGCAGACTCTTTTTCGAACAATAAGGTCTTGTCGCAACTAAAATGGCCTGTAAAATTTTATTGATACCACAATTTCGAATCACATACTACCTGGGGGTGTTCCTGGAGGTCCCATCTACCACTCTGTGTGGTCAAACCTTTTCTGCGGGGTGGGTTGAACGAACTCCTTAATTAAGGCCCGTACAGGAATTAGCGCCTTGACTATAATGAAGACTTTGGGACCAGCAGTTCTTTTTTTTTTTCATTATATCAAAATTTTGTCATAACCAAACAAATTAGAAAGCAATCTGAGAGCCCAGACCTCTGCTAAGCAGCTAATTTCCACCCATTACAAACATGATCTTCTCTCTGAAAATCATCCAATTTCTCAATATAAATGGAAGCCTTTTGTGTATGTCATCAGCTTCCAGCTGCCGACGCCTGTTTTCGTAGGAAATGTACACAAATTGCACCCATTCGGGCGTGACATGCAGTTGCAAAAATTGGTGCGGCTTTGTGATGGCACATGCAGACATGCAAATGGGGTTAAAGGTGCAAATCCATGATCAACTTCTGGCTAGGAGTCATCCGGGCAAGGGATGTAAAGTTATTTAAATACAGGGAGTAAAGTTTGGTCCAGTGAGGAGGATTTTGAGGAGGTTCCCTGTGGTTGAGTTTGCAATCACCCTATGTTCCAGTTTCAAAAGTTGCACAGCCAAATCAAAGTGAATTGACATATTTTTAAAAGTATAGAGTATTTTTAGACAGTGAACACGGTAACCCCAAAACTTTTTGACCCTCAAATGCAAGTAAGCATCTAGCTCCCCTCTCCACCAGTTATCTAGTTTTCATGCCATGTGACAGCTCTCTGAATTAAAATACTATATATGGTAAATGCTACATATACATTGCATGTTTTTGTTTGTTTGTTTGTTTGTTGTTTTTTTTTACAGCTGTACTTCCACACTCAGTTGGAATGTAAGAATGTGCCAAAAATATTAACTCTTATCCCCACATGAAAGTGATGTGAGACATGCTATGAGCTACGCAGTGTGTTAACAAGCTGCATGATAATACTGGACTACATTATCGCTAATAAAACCACACACAAAATTATTGGGAAGTCATACAGTAATAACGATTTCATCTTGTACGCTATAGACCATGCCCTTTATATAGGTAAATTTATCAGCATTGCTTCAAGGTTAAAAGAAGATCGTACTGACTGATATATCATTCTGCTTCTTTAGATGCAGCTGCGGCAGAGGAGCTACCCCATGAGGAGATTTCGCCAAACTTGCCACCTAGTCCAGACTCCCAGCCTAGTCCAGATTCTCAGCCTAGTCCAGACTCTCAGCCAAGTCCAGACTCCCAACCTAGTCCAGACTCTCAGCCTAGTCCCAACTCTCAGTCTGTTCCAGACTCCCAGCCTAGTCCAGACTCCCAGCCTAGTCCGGACTCTCAACCTAGTCCAGACTCCCATTCTAGTCCGGACTCTCAACCTAGTCCAGACTCTCAGCCTATTCCAGACTCCCAGCAGCAACCCCCTGAGTCAAGCACACTGCTTGACTGTGGAGATCAGAGGTCCGCTGCTCCTAAGGAAGACAGTCAGGCCCTTCCTGTAAAAGTCGAACCCTGCACTCCTGTCAAAACAGATATTTCTGAGGGTGGCGACAGCATCACATACTTAACCCGGCGATCATCCAGAGTTGGTGATGCACATAGCAGTGAAGACAACAAGAAGCAGCTCCGCATCAAGAGCACCACTGATGACACTCGGAGCCCTGAGAAGAAGTATATATTTAATTGTCATCTGTGCTACGAGTCATTCACAGACAGACTGCTCCTCCAGAAGCACCAGGAATGTCACCAGTCGGCCAGCCGCTTCTTTTGTGATATATGCAAGAGGACGTTTAAAGCGAAGAGGTACCTGGTCCGGCACAGACGCGATATTCATGGCATTAAACCGGAGGGCAGAAAGGCTTCCTCAGCCAGGGCCCGCGCTGGGAGAAACTCTGGAAGACCTGCAGGTGACAGCAGTGGGCGAGGAATTAGCTCATCAGTCAGGAAATTCAAGTGTATTGTGTGTAGCAAATTCTACTTAACCCGAGATTATCTTGTCCAACACAAGAAAGTGGTGCATGGTATTAAACCCACATTTAGCAGGATAGGGAGGAAGTCTAGTCAAAATCAGTCATCTGTCAGATTCCCCTGTGAGGTGTGTGAGAAGACCTTCAAATATAAGAGGGATCTCGTCCAGCACAAGAAAGTGAAACATGGCATTAAACCTACCCGTACATTGGGCAGGGCTGGTCCAAAGCAGGCCAGAGATGGGACATTTGGGAAATCCCCTGGTAAGAAATCTGTACTAGAAAATCGCCCCTCTGTCAGTAGAGTTCCTTGTGACGTGTGTAAGAAGACCTATGCTACTAAGGGGCAAGTTATCCGACACAAGCAAGAGGCACATGGTATTTCACCTAGCCGCAAAAAGGTAGGTCAGAATCTTGCGTCCGGCAAAAGAGTTTCTTGTGATGTGTGTAAGAAAACCTTTGGCAATAAGCACCATGCTGCCCGACACAAGAGAGAGGTACATGATAAGTTACCTAGATTAGACAGGGTTGGTCCGAATCGTGCTAGACGTGGGCCCACATCAAAGAAAAAACAGGACAACGTACTGGAAAGTCGATCTAAAGTCGGTAGATTTTCTTGTGATGTGTGTAATAAGACCTTGACTACTAAGGAAAATGTCATCAGACACAAGAAAGAGGTTCATGGTATTCCTAGACGTGAAAAAGTTGGTCAGAATCTTGCTGGACATAGGGGGACATCTAAAACCCACCGTAGTGATAAGCACATACTGAAAAATAACTCTTTAGTCAGTAGAGTTCCTTGTGACGTTTGTACAAAGACCTTTACTACTAAGGCCCATGTTACACGGCACAAAATAGAGGTTCATCATATTTTACCTACTCGTAGACGTGGCAAGGATGGTCAGAATCTCGCTAGACATAGGGGCACACCTGAAAAAACCCTGAGTGACAAGAATACACTGGAAAATCACCATTCAGTCAGAATGTTTCCCTGTAACTTGTGTAACAAGACCTTCTCTAGTGAGGGATATGTTACCCGACACAAGAACTTAAAGCATGGTATTTTGCCTACTCCTGTAGCACGTGACGCATCAGGCAAGAGATTTCCATGTGATGTGTGTGGGAAATTGTTTGGAAGAGCAAGGTATGTTACCCAACACAAGAAAACTGTACATGGTCTTAAATCTGCGTCTCGAAAATGTGCTGTAAAAATGGCTCATGAAGGAAGGAAAGTAACCCATAGTGATGACGAACAGCACACACTATATGACCATGTCAAATTACAGAATACCCGCAAGATTAAGAAATTTGTTTCAGAGCATGCAAGAGTCAAAGGCCATGAGAAAAAGGGCTCAAAGCTGCAATGCCCATTGTGTTCGACACATTTCCTGATGTGGGTGCACCTTCGTAAACACATGGACAGTGCCCATGGACTTAAATTCTCCCATTTCCTGGAGTTCCTGCAGGAGAGGCACAACCTAGAGGAATGTATGACTGTTCATGGGCGTCAAGTTGAGCGCAGTGATGTGTGCCAGAAAGAGACTGAGTCTCTAGATAGTCAATCTGAGTCTCTAGATAGTCAATCTGAAAATGATCTTTCCACTGACACTGAAGTACCTAATCTCCTTCCTGATAGTGGAAGTAAGCGTCGGGTAAGAAAAAGAAGTTCTTCTAGTGAGCAAAGCAGTCAGGAAAGCCACTCTGATGTTGATACAGGTGCTAAGAGAGCCAGAACATCTCGCTACGAGTGCCGGCAGTGTTCACTACCGTTTGATCACGAGGATTCAATCCATGGATCCACGGATGTCTGCCTAAAGTGCTTCAGTGCCAATAAGACCACTGGTCTGAAGTGTGGCACCTGCAAGTTATATTTTGAAAGTTCATCTCTGCTGATAAAGCATATTTTGAGTCATGAAACAGAAGATGAAGGGCATTCTTCCAATAACCTTCATGGCTATGTCTCACTTCCGTACCTCTCTTTGTCTAAATCATCGCATGCTGAGAAACGTACGGCGTTGTCAAAGTCATCGCATGCTGAGAAACACATGGCTTTATCGAAATCATCGCATGCTGAGAAACATACGGCTTTGTCAAAATCATCGCATGTTGAGAAACATACGGCGAAGGTAACACCAATTTCTGCAAACCGTGGCAGTGTCACACCCCAAGAAGAAAGCCCCGCTGTCAGTGGTCAACAGTGCTGCAAGTGTGGAGGGCAGAGAATCCCCTCTAGTGAGCTTCACAAGCATGCACGCACCCACCTTGTCTCCAAGTCTGAGTTCCAGTGCAACACGTGTCGGGAAATATCTGCAGACCTGGACGAGATAGAAGAACACATAGCTGTGGCCCATGAAGGGCCCTGCTCGTTCACTGTGGTTAATCGCTCCTACCAGTGTAAAGGATGCAACCAGAGCTTTGACAACTTTCTGGAGGCTCAAAAGCATGTGCTGTCCACGGATGCCGCATGCAAGCACGCTTGCTCACATTGCCGCATGTCGTTTGACCGTCAGGGCGACCTGATGGTGCACCTGGTCAAGGTGCACTCTATTTACCTGGAGTGTGGCCGTTGCTCTGCACAGTTTGCCCGTCAAGAAGACCTGCAAAACCACATGAAACTGCACAAGGGCAACATGGGTTAGTGAGATTCGAATCATCGCTGTAGCACTGTCCGTTGGTGCTATCTCTGTGAGCCTGAGTTTGCATGTCACATGTTCGTGTCCACTATGGGAAGTGCCTTGATGGCTGTTTCTGTTGTTTAATGTTTCACTATTCATGCAAACATTCCCATAATGTATTTCATTGGAAAACAGAAGGATTTCACCATGTTTTCTGGCCTTACACCTTGAATGAGTGTCTAAGCATGGTTGTTCGTTCCCGGATTAGGATCACATTGAAGGCACATACACTTACAGACTGATACTGTATGTGAATATGAAAGTTATGTGCAGATATTACTGTGGTGTATTCTATGTTTGCTTCATGGCATTATTCTTTCCCACCACAGCCATCCAGTTCTCCAAAATTCTTGGGGTTCACAACTTTTCTCCTGTTTCAGGCCAACAAACCCCAGTGTAAATAAAATATCACCAATAGATTTGATGTGCACAATACTTTTGAAGCTTGTGCTAGTCTGTCACATGGATTATATTAGTGTAGTATGGCTCATGCTGAGCAGGAGTAGGTTAAGGAACTGCTGTATACACCATATATTTTGCGAGTCTAAGTTTTTGTGAATTGGAAATTTCCGACGATTTCGCGAGTGCTTAAATTCGCGATCGTGGAGGCCTGTACCGAACAGAGAAGTGTGTACGTGCACATCACATTCACAATGGGATCAGAGTCAATATTTTTGCATGTCTTTGATTTGAGAATAGCACCTGACTCGCGAAATTCGCGATGATAACCTCGCGAAATATTCGGCGTATACAGTAAACAGCAGGTGACTATAGTTTGACGTATCTGAACACTTTTGTCCATGTGTCTGGAAATCAAGGGCAGAATATAGGGAAAGTACAGTATTATGGGAGATATACATACACATTGTACAGAATGTATGTAAAATGTCTCTAAATTTGTTTGAACAAATGCTACATGTATATAAGGATCACCGTCAAAGTAACATTACTCGTGGGTGTGAGGAGTAGCAACAGCTGCTGTATGAAAGAAGTGACTGAGAAAAAAAAGGGGAACAATTTAGTGTGTATCTGAGACAGTTGGCTTGTATGTGTAGGCATTTAAGACTGAATTTTAATAGATCAATAAAGAAGCATATGATTCCCTCATGCCAATCATTTGTTATCAGTGTCAGCAAATTCTGTTCAAATAATTCACTCTTGAGGGAATTCCTTCAGGAGTATTCATGGTAATGTTGAAACCTGTGATGAGCTAGCAAGAAGGTATTTAACAGAGTAATTGTACACAATGCAAAATAGTTGTTAGATTCTTGAAAGACATTCACAAACATGAAAGGCTTTCAAAGTAATTTGTGCACCTACAATTATAAAGTTGAGAGTACTATTTTCAGTGCATTAATTTACTCTATTCAGACTTTCCAGGCTGTGGTATCGTGCAAACGAAGTTCCGCGCATAGAGTGGGTGCATACATGTATGTGCGCATAATTATGACATGTTCAGGAAAAACAGGTGAAAAATTGTATGCACATTGTATGCACATTGCTATTTAAGATTGCACCTTGTTATGTTTTTGTACTCTTGTAGTTATGAATCAGTTTGTGATCATGTTTTATAAAATGGGTTCAAGAATGTAGCCAATTGGAAGCGCTGAAATGAGGCACGTGTGCGTGCATTATTTTCTTCAGGTATGCACTAAGAAGAGTCTCTCTTCCACCTCCCTGGCCTGACGTACGTCACAATATTTTACACTAGCAGTGCCCCATCAATCAGTTGTTACAAGTGCGTCACGCGCTACTATACGCGCTGTCAATCCTGTAAACAACTTCTAGTTCGGGCCGCGGGCTGCCACAACAGCCGGCGGCCTTTCTTGTGCATAACAGTACGTGGCGTACGTATACTCTTATACGTACGTACAGTACTTATGTGCGGGATTTCCGAGTGCGACGTGCGTAAATGTTTGGGACGAACATCTTCGGACATCTTGACTTTTGAGCGAGTGCTACATGTAGCTGACTGGTATTGACCCACAAAGGTACGTGAGTAATGCTGTTAGTTTTCGACCCATTTTATAAAACAAATGATGCACAGGATTATTTCGTGGCGTTAGTGAGGTTGCGCCTCGTGCATGTCGCACCATTGTCAATACTCTCGAGCGCGCCGCACCTTCACTAACACACTCTATCCTGTGCATCATTAGTATAATATGACAATCACATGTTGTACACTGACGTATGTTACATTTTACCACAGGGAGTGTTGAGTGTGTAGGCTGTATTACATTTTTGTACCTTCAGAATGAAATGTCATGACATACAATGTAAAGAAGTGTAGTAGTACAAGGATGTTGTATCCCTGGAAAAAAATAGTGACAGCCAAGTAATTGCTACACTGAATAAGGTACACGTACACCCCTCAAGACAATAATGCAAGGGACTGATGATGTATTATATGAGGCATAATGGATGGATTGGTATGCTGGAATATGTAGGCTTCAAAGGCCCAGACATATTAAAAAAGATTGTCTTAACATATAAGTGCCCTGTATAGTGATGTGCCAGCATCTATATGTGTATTGTACATTATGTGTGCGTTATTTTACTCTCTTGCTATATTTTTGTATTTCGCTCAAATTTTGTCAGTGTCTTGCTTGTTATTTCTACATGTATGGGGAAAGTGTCTTCCTGCACACATTTTTCATGAGAATGTGAGCTGGATGAGATTTCATAAACCCAATTATTGGCGATGTTATGAAATGTTATCGCTTTCATAAATTACGTATCCATGTACAACGGTATTAGGAGAATGTGAAACATTGTGTTTGTATTTGATCATGTAAATATTATTGTTGATGTACTCAAATTATTTTCTTTTTAAGCTGATGTTGCACACACTAAAAAAAGTACCGATAAATGAATTTCTGGATCTAGTAATGTTATGGATTTATTGATTCATGAAGAAGAAAGCTTGGTGATTTAGTGTACTATGCATCATTTAGAAATTTTATTATGTAACTTTGCCTTTTGCTTTTTGGGCTGATTTGCATATCAAAGTTTACATTCCTCTAACAATGTTTTGTGAGCACTGCACTGAGAGTCAGTGTTTTTGTGTACTTCATTTGTATGATATCATGTTTTAGAATTGATTGATGCTGTAATTGCTCCTTCTTGTATCTTGAGAAAAATAAATTGAAAATTGATTGATACATTTTACATCAATCTATTTACCTTTAATAAGTTGCACATGTGGTATCCTTCACTTTGCAGGTTATTGTCATTATTGACTTTCACTTTGTAATACATGTAGGTATGTTCATTTTTCTAATGTTTTGAGCACTCACATTGCATGTTTAAAGCTTTCCAAGATGGAATAGATTAACCAATAAAAATAGAGCACATGAAAAGCATACATGTATGATGTATGATGTGTTATACATGCAAGCACTTTGAAAGAAGTTTACAGATGTAGCAGTTTGTAAATGGCAAAAATCTACATTTTTAGCAGGTGTATTTTGTGTTCATGTACATATGTGAATACAATTAATGCTAAGGTACTACCTTGATATTCCAAACACCTCATTAGGGGTTGTATGAATGACCCATAAACATTCCAGTAATACCAATGGCACCATTGAGCCTTTTTTAACCCGTTGAGGACAAGCCCCTAGTATACTTGGGCAGGTGTCTACGGGAAATGCGTGTTGTAGCAAAATCACTCCGTCCTCAATGGGTTAAAGAGCCAGTAGTGATTCATCAAAACAGCCTTTCCCAGCCCACCCAACTCCTGACCAAGGTTTAAAAAAAAAAGAAAAAAAGAACACTGCATTTTGCTGAGAGTTATGACCTTGTTCAGGAGAGGATACTACTGAGCAGTGATCATGCTCAAACCTCAATTCTCCATATCACATACATTGTAGTCAAAGTTGCGTTAGTGGCCACCTGCCGTATACGGTCACTAAAAAACATCCCTCCGAGAGAAGAGCCATGTTAAAGAACCTGTCCCTAGCAGCCTCCTGTCTATAGCGGCCACCTGTTTTGTCTCCCATGGGTGACTGCTGTAGACAGGTTTCACTGTACATTGGAACCTTGTTCTTACAAGGTGAGATACAATAATGTACAGTGGAAACTCGGCATAAAGAAACCTGATAGAACGAAATACCTGATGTAACAAACTAATTTCTCTGGTCCTAGGGAATTTATTTCCTTTGCTATGTCCTGTCTGCATTGTATTGTCTCTTAACTGCTGATATAACAAAATATCTGATATAAAGAACAAATTGTTGTGGTCCCAAGGATCTTGTTATACAATGTACCGAGTTTCCACTTTATATAGTCTGATACTCGATGTAAGGAGGTACTTTTGGCACGTCCCATTCCCTGTTAGATTCTTTTATTTTTATCCCAGATACAAGGAGATACCTGCGTTGATTAGGGAATATCGGTGGTTCCAAGCAGCTGGTTGTTGGCATCCACCAAGTTTCAAATTCTTTCACTGCCTAGTGAATTCCCTCACAAATTAATAGATGATTATTATTAAAGGAGAGACTGATTTTATCAAATATTATGGATGTTCAGAGAGAGGAATTCTAAACAAGACTATGTGTTAATACCCCATATAGAAAACCAGACAGAAAAATCTGTCTGTTTGGAGGAGTTTTTGAATGTCCGCAGGGTTTTTATCATTTTTTTTTTATTGCTCTCCTCCGAAGGAATAGGAGTAGCATTGTGCAAAGGCTGCTCGCAATGGACTTGAACGGGCGGACGTGGACTCGTGCACACAGCGATCAGATGGGAGCGAGCTACTCTCACAGATCGCTGTTCGTGCGCAGTGTGTGCTGGTCCATTGCTCTCTGTACGTGTGCTGAAAGTATGCCGAGCTGCCTTTGCAAAAGGCAAGAATAGGAGGGGATTCGGTGAAGCCAGAGGTAGTCTCTGCAAAACATATCCCGACGACAAGATAAGACCGATCTTTCCATCAAATAGAAAACATGATTGGAGTGTGTATCCTTGACATCTACAGTTTTACAAAGGCATCTGCTATTCACCAAAGTGTATATTGAAACACGATCCTGAATGGTACACTGTATGTTAGCCATTTAGTTTAGCAGCTTGTGTTCTATTACCAAAGTTTAATTTGATTCTGTTTGTGCTGCCACATTGAAAATGGTCAGAATAATTATAGAGGTATCAAGTGGTACCCTCCTGGTGATGAGTAATACAGTGCACTCCTGTTACAACAAGCACGGTTTTAACAAAATTTTGGTTTCAGCAAAATAGAAATTCAGGCCTCGACCTTATCCACTCTATGTTTTTTATTGTTAATTTGTGCGGCTATGATGAAATTTCGATAAAACGAAAGAAAACAGTCGGTCCCAAGGACTTCGTTGTGATGGGAGTCCACTGTAAGTCAGTATTGTGTAGCATTTAGCTCTGGTGCATCAAGAATTTGAAAAATGTTACACCTACTTCCATGTGTAAACTAGCATGCATGAAGGGCAAAAAGCTTTTTAGAGAGACAGGTACAGTTGCAGTATTTTAAGCCTCTTGTCAAAAATGTCAAATGTCAAAAAACATCTCAAGTAAAAAAAACATGATTGTCATCCCATCTGTGCGTAGTACATTGTGGTTGAGAAAAATTTTGATGTTGCACACAGGTTGCGAGCCTCTATAGCCTGGATTGATTTCATTTCACTTTGCATGTATTTCATGTCATTTCATTTATCACATTCTCAGCAAAAGAAAAAGAAAAAGAAAAAAGAAGAAACATCATGTGCAATTAACACATGATTAACTTGAGTACAAAGTATTTCAGATACATGTACTTACATCTGTACGTATGATGGTGATATAAATGTACAGTAATACCAAAACAAAAACAAAAAATAATCATGTGAATTGCTTGGAGGAGTATTCTTCAGGTCACAGGTCTAATTGAAAATTTTACCAGTTTCATAGTAAATTGTCAGCATAAAATGATGGAATTTGATTCAGTGCAAAGATTCCCTGTTTGGGGCTTTTCTTTGGAGAAGACAAAGGGCAGAATTCAAAGGAAAGCAAGGAACCAAAATGTGTGTTTTGTATTAAAGAGGTGACACATTTCATTGCAAGAGAATTTTACTGACAAATCAGGTTGATTTGGAAAGAGATGGGCTGTTTTTTTTTTTCCGTATTCAGTCCACTTTATATGCCTTTCTTGAAATTATTACATTTCATCCTTTAAGATGTGAAGTTTTGCGCTTTTTTGCTTAATAACAGATTTGTGTAAATAAATTGAAGTAAATGGGTACACATGCTTTGATGAGGTTTTTATTTCCCTGGCCACTGAACTGTCAAAGATTGTCACTGTGGCAGGGCTGATATTATATTATACACTTTGTGTGTGTGTGTGTGTGTGTGTGAGTGTATGTGTGTGTGTGTGGTGTGTGGTGTGTGTGTGTGTGTGTGTGAGTGTGTTAGAGTTCGGCATCAATAAGATGTGTCATTGCGCGTACAAAGCATTATACCATTCAAGTTTTGTGCTTATACAGGTATGATAATTTAGTCCATTCACGTACAAGGGTGTGTATTAAAGGGTGTGTACAGTTCTGGTCGAGGTGTAGAATTTAGCTTTTAGCATTTTACGAGATATTCAGAAACCACTCTTATGAGATGTCAAAGAGCATGCAGTTCTAAGGGGTATCAAAAGTTTATTCAATGAAAATCGGTTTTGAAATGGCTGAGATATCCAAAAACAAGTTGAAACAAAGAGATCCTAATAAAGTTGGGGCATGTCGCCTTTTATTATTAGCACTTTTTTGGATATCTCAGACATTTGAAAACCAATTTTCATCAAATAAATGTTGAATCCTTCTTAAAATTACATGCTCTTTCATATTTCATAAGAGGCTTTTCATTATCTCACTTAGGAATGTTCAAAACATGAATCCCTACCTCAACCAATACTGTACAGTCCCTTTAAGGTTTGCTGAGAATGCAATGTCTGCATTCAACTCAACAGAACACGTAATGGCATTCAAAACTGATGAGAAATTCGATTTTGACTTGGGATGACGGGATGTGAATTTTGCCATGGTTGAAGCTTTTTCTCCATACCCTTCAAAATTGACTTAGTGGGCAGAGTTGATTATTTGAAAAATTGTGAAATTCAAACAATTGTGACTTTAAAATGATGAAGCACCATGTGAAAATTATACATGTATAAATATGATACATGCATGTATAATAAGGGTATTCAATGTTGTTTCCCAAATATTTCTTGTCATTGTTATGCTGACGATACACAGTTGTATATTTCCTTCAGTCCTGATGGTGAACAACACATTGATAGTATTTCAAACTTAGAATCCTGTATATGTTATGTCCGTTCTTGGATGTCCAAACATAAGTTAATGCGTAATGATGGGAAGACTGAGTTTCTTGTTGTTGGGACACCAAGACAAGTAGCAAAGCTGGATATTAGTAAGATATCAGTTGGAGATTTGGAAGTTAAACCATCGAGCTCTGTGAAAAACCTGGGTGTATATACAGTATATCAACCACATGCAAGTCTGCTTTTTATATGTTGCATAACTTGCGTCACTTTCGTAGATATTTGAGCCAGGAAGACGCTGAAACTCTTGTTCACGCATTCATTAGCAATAGGCTGGATTATTGTAATGGGCTATTGTTTGGTTTACCAGATTCACAGATAACCAAGCTTCAGCGTGTGCAGAATGCATGTGCGAGACTTGTGTCCAGTTCGTCAAAATTTTCACATATTACACCTGTTTTGAAGAAGTTACATTGGTTGCCAGTAAGACAGAGAATTGTATTTAAAATTTTGATACTTGTTCATAAAGTATTGCATGGTCAAGCACCTGGTTATTTATCAGAATTGATATCAATGAAATCACACTCATATTCTCATAATTTACGAAGTACAAAGGATAAGTTGCTTCTAAAGCAATCTCACTTAAAAACGAAAGTAACTTTAGGGGATTGTGCCTTCAGCTGTGCTGCTCCAAAACTTTGGAATAAATTACCTGAGAAACTGAGGAAGGCATCATCACTTGTTGTCTTCAAATCTTGATTGAAGACTTATCTTTTTTCAGAAGCCTTTGATTAATTTGTTATCTATTTTTTGTGTGTCTAATCAGTGACAGGAGCTCTGTTACATCACAGCGCAGTAGAGTATATTTACATAGTAGCTGCGCTATACAAATTTGTCTAATTACTAATTGTGACCGTGCACCTCAAAACGAACATAAAGTCGCACACACTGATTTTGCGTGAGGACTGAACATAAGTGAAATGGGTCAACCTAGCCGAACTTGACTTTTTCATATTTTCTGAAAGAGCGGGTCTTCTTTTACATTGTGCTAAAATTTGGTATCATAAAACGGGCAGGAAAGTGTGTTTTTTAGCAGTTTATCTCGAACATTTTTGGTAGAAGAGTGTGATTAGGTGTGTCTTTAGAATCCCTTTTTCATTTCTGAAAAACCTTGTCCCCACTCTTCACTTTCAACTCTAATAACTTTTGAAAAGATAGTGCTACTGCTTTGAAAGTTAGCATTAATTATGGACAGAATGTGTTAATGAGGCATGCTTAATTTCAGTTTAATCTGATAATCCCTTCATTGTTGTTACTCTGGTGGTTTCCTTCCTGTTTTTTGTCCCATTCATCGCACAGCCAGCACGGTTTGGTAAAGATTAAAGGACAAGTCCACCTTCATATACATAAGAATTGAGAGAATGCAGCAAAATTAGTAAAACACATCAGTGAAAGTTTGAGGAAAATTGGACAATCCGTTCAGAAGTTACGAATATTTTAAGTATCTGCCCAGTCACTGCTGGAAGAGAAGACTACTACAGTGTATGATGTCACATGCGTACAACTATATGAGGAAAATAAAAAGAGAATTTCACAAAACTTTACTTTTTAAATAAAGTGCACAGTTCTTTGACTTGCTACTGACGTATGTTAAGGGTAATATCATTCCCTCTGCCTTCTAAAAGAGAGAAGTCGAGTGTTCTTTTGTTATGCGAGAAAAATGGAAATATGTTGAAGTTTCTTTATTCTTTCTTTATATCGTTGTACTCATGTGACATCACAAGCTATCGTAGTCTTTTCATCCAGCCTTGACTGAGCAGAAATTTCAAAAATTCATAACTTTTTAACGGATTGTCCGATTTTGCTCAAACTATCACTGATTTGTTCTACTAATATTGCTGCATTCACTCAACCCACATGTCTATGAAGGTGAACTTGTCCTTTAAGCACTTGAATAGACACTGTACTTTAGAGCCTCTTTTCTCTGTTCACACTTTTCCTGAGTTTGTGCTTTCTTTCCAATATTTAGATAGGTTAAGAGAGACCATTTGATTTCAGTTATACATCATTTTAAAGCTTAAAGTCTGCTCTCTCAGAATGTGGTCTTAACTAAAAATTCATGTCTGGCGACTTTTTGTTTGTTTTGAGGTGCAGGGTCACAATTATACTAAAGCACATACATCATTATAAAGTGGACTTAAATAACAGAATCCCTAGAATCAGCAAAATCATTTTATCATATCAAAGCTTTGTTAAATGAAAACACTAAACTTTGTTGAAGCTTTGAACTTTGTGGCATGTAAACTTATTTTTACAAAGAAAGTTTGTTGTACATGTACTTCCATGATTTTAAACAGGTGTAGGAGTCCACTGTATTCATATCTAGGAGCCGTAAGTCCTGTAATTCCCAAAAAAGAAACTGAAACAAGAATTGGAAAAACAAAAACAAAAACAAATGATACCGACGTATTGAGAAATTACTAGTTAACCACATTTAAAATTATTAATGTTAAAATAACATTTATAAAGGGAGGTGTCTTCCCACCTCCCTGATATACATCAACTCCATGATTTGCAGTTTTACATGTTTGTTGATATCTGTTCAAATACAGCATTCAGGGGCGGATCCAGGAATTCCGTGAAGAGGGGGCGCATTTACGAAAATAAAGGGGGGGGGGGGCGCACGCACCCCTCCCCCCATTTTTTTCTTTTTATTTCTTTTGTTTCAACAAAAAATAAAGGGGGGGCGTGCGCCGGTTGCGGTCCTCCCTAGATCCGCCCCTGGCATTGCCTTTGAAGATAGCCCTGCCTCCAATGCTACCCAAGAAATGCTACAATTCCTGTAATATATATGTGACCGTGCACCTCAAAACGAACAAAGTCGCACACACTGATTTTGCGCGAGGACTGAAAATAATGTGAAATGGGTCAACCTAGCCGAACTTGACTTTTTCATATTTTCTGAAAGAGCGGGTCTTCTTTTACATTATGCTAAAATTTGGTATCATAAAACGGGCAGGTAAGTGTGTTTTTTAGCAGTTTACCTTGAACATTTTTGGTAGAAAAGTGAGATTAGGTGTGTCTTTAGAATCCCTTTTTCATTTCTGAAAAACCTTGTCCACACTCTTCACTTTCAACTCTAATAACTTTTGAAAGGATAATGCAACCACTTTGAAAGTTGGCATTAATCATGGACAGAATGTGTCAATGAGGCATGCTTAATTTCAGTTTAATCTAATAATCCCTTCATTGTTGTTACTCTGGTGGTTTACTTCCTGTTTTTTGTCGCATTCATCGCACAGCCAGCACGGTTTGGTAAAGATTAAGCGCTTGAATAGACATTGTACTTCAGAGCCTCTTTTCTCAGTTCACACTTTTCCTGAGTTTGTGCTTTGTTTCCAATATTTAGATAGGTTAGGAGAGCCCATTTGATTTGAGTTATACATCATTTTAAAGCTTAAAGTCTGTTCTTTCAGAATATGGTCTTAACTAAAAATTCATGTCTGGCGACTTTTTGTTTGTTTTGAGGTGCAGGGTCACATATATATACAGGTATAGGCTTGCAGACACAAGACATGGAAGAGTGAGGCAGCGACAGTTATAAAGCATGTATTCTTTTTAATATTACAAAATTTGAATCTCAATCTTCTTTCATGTACATACAGTATAACATATTATGTCTTATGAAACAATGCACAACACAATACATAGAGGGTCAAGACGAAACACACATACACACACACACAAAAAAAGAACAGTGAAATTATGATCCACATAACCAAGAACATGGTGGGGAAATATCTCATTCTCAACCTGTTCAAGTGGAGTTGTACTTCCACAGATTTTTAATACAATGCCCTTTCTCTAACGCTTGGTGACCTGTTTGTCATATTATCAAAACTTTGGTATACATGTATAAGGATCTGAAGAACATCTGAAAAACAAAGAAACTTTGAAATTTGGGATAAGTAAACTTACTCTAAAGAATGTGTTCATGCAAAAGTAGGAGTCCTCATAGTTAGCTCTAAAAGAACAAGTACACAAATAAATCTAAGTACACTCTTTTTTTCATTTTGAATTTTTTTTATTTTTTTTATTGTGAACACCTTGCACATGGCATCCACTATGGCGAACCATGAATTTATCAAGACTATGAGCCATGAATAGATTCTTATATCTCCATGCATCCCAACTGTCGGAGAGCATGAAGGTCACCAAGCTCCATCATAATGGAGGAGGGACCCCAGCAGCAACGTATGGAGAAAAGATGTGGTAACACTGTGGTGTGATGGGACGGTGATTGGGACTCTTCTCATTGGAATCCTTCCCAGTTCTATTCAGCCTTCTATGGACAGCGGTCACCACATCTAACGTAGCCTTTAGCCAACGCAGTCTGGATTTGTATCTCTTTTGTGTCTGAATTGAGACTAATTGCGATTAAACAATGATCACATCCGCAGGTTCCGCATGGCTCATGCCATAGATCACTGCTGCAAATGCCGTCTCATGTCGGCACACTTAGTCTACATTCAAGGCAGCAGAGGCCTTATCCAAAGACAACATCCAAAGCGCACCAAACGTGTACCTTGCAATGTAGGGTTACAATAGTGGCAGGGCCCTCTGATGGGAGAGTAATGCCATACCAACAAGGCAACCCTTGGCAAATCTGGCAATCCTCATGATCTTTATCATCACAGAGTGTGTTCTGCTGTTCATTGATCACTTCCAGCACACGTAGATGTTGACATCCTTCTCTATGAGTTCATCAAGTTGTCTGTGGCTCATACCGGTCCGGCAGCAGATCTCATCATAGTTCAACCGGCCCTGCATATACCTAGAAACAGAGAACAATTGCAGAACATAGAGTACTTTGTACATTGGGCGGGGCTCTTACAGTTGTCATGACAGCTTTGATTATATTTACACCTCTGTATCAAATTACATTTTCGGTTCTGCACTGACTAGAAATGCATCTTTGTTTTAAATCCTGAAGCATGGAAGACCAGAGGGCCATGGATTGTGATTTTTTTTCAATCTGCATTGAATTTTATATCTGATAAAATTGTACCATTAATAGATCATTCACACTTTTATAATAGACTGCATTTTGAGATTCAGCAGCATTGCAAAGAGGAGTAATTATGAACATACCGATTAGTCTATTAGGAGCTATAGTATTAGTAAGAACCAATGTCTGAATGACCTTTCAGGTTTTTCAAATTAGTTGTGACAGTAGGTGTATGGAAGTTGTGCACCTGCTTGTAAAGACCAAAACAAAACAAATCCCTATTGTGTCACAATGGCTTTTCTGTTGGACTGAGGCACATGGCTACACATGAGTGAGCTTGCTAATCTACAAATAGGTCAAGTTTGGATTAATCACTAAATGCAGATGAAAATGCATGGCAGGTTCAGCAAAGTGCCTAGATACACTTAAAGGGCTGAAGGGGTCAATTAACAAGGCCCGTTGGGTGATAGATATGACCTGCACAAAGAAAGTGAAGTTTCACATCTCAGAACATTTTATCTAACTTGCCCCTTCAGCTCACCTGTCTAGATTTCTTCCTGTGCCGAAGGATTCGGCACCCTGCAGCTTGACCGGAAACTTGTGAAGCCTGCGAATCAGCCCCCTGACGACACCAAACTGGATCAGATGTCTGCAGAAAATATCATAGCACAAAAGCCTCTTTATACATATTCAAGCTCCTTGAATAAATGCATTGTTGAGGTCTGTCATGAATGCGGATGAAACGGTAAAGAACATAAACTTGATGCAATTGATAGCACATAGACACCAAAAACAATAGTAATGATGACAACAATGCAATTCCGTTAACCCTGTACTGTACTTTGATAGCAGACTGACAAGGGTGTGAGAGTGGTTTTTTTTTCTAATTCCCAACAAACAGAGACTACCTAAATCCCCCTTTACCTCTACTGTGCCAACATGCCTTCATGTTGGACTGAGGCACATTGCTACCTCTGATGAATGGGCTTGCTATTCAACAACTAGCTTAAGTTTGAGAGAATTCCTGAACTCTGATGAAAAAGCTTGTCAATTTGAAGAGAAAGTACCACAGCACATAGAGGGTTAACATCATTTATCACTGTCTATTCACATGTGTATTCTTTGAATGTGCACTCATGATAACTGCTAGGAAAGAACTCCATTTTCCCATGCCAAAGGCAAACTAACCCTGTTACAGCTTTGCAATATAATTTGTTGTTGTTATTACAATCATTTAGTATGTTTGTGTATAGTACAAGTGAGTGCTACAAAAGTAGTATGTGACTGCAACAGGTCTTCATGGCAAATATACAGCCACAGTAGACATTCAGGCATTGCCATTCTCACCATACAATCCTCACTTGTTGCATTTGCTGACATGCTCACTAAATTGATTCATACACTCTTTCTCGAGGATAGACTCTCATAGATCGTTCATCAACAATCCGACGTTATCAAAGAAAGAAGTCAAACATCTCCTTTTCAAAGTCACTTCCCAATAATCTCTCATCTTCAAATCCATGTAATGAAACTGGGCATGCAACCAAATGCAAGCAAAACGGTTTCTTGATGTCTACAGCCTACCCTACATTGCTAGGCAGAGAGTCATTCTTTTTTTAGAAGGGTCTTTCTCAGATTGTTGTTGCAAAAATATAAAAAACCTTTCAAGAGCGCAATATGCTGTAGCAAACAATCCCAACAAAGCTTTGATGACATTACCGTTCACATATATTGAGAGCTCTAGGGTTGTGTCGCATGCATAGATCCCTGACGGTCATCCCAGGACACAGTGAGCTGTAGAGCAGTACAACTGACCTCAGAGTAGGGGGACTACAGCCTGTGAAACAATGTTAAATTGATGACAGTGTTTCTTTTAGATCTCATGAATGTGTTGAAGGTCAAGGACGAAGTATGATGGCCACCTTTGCATGAGTGATGCTATCGATTTCAAGAATCAAGTTGATCTAGTGCAGGAAAGGAAAAGTATACGCTACAACGATATCAGCAAACAAACTGACAATGCAGCATGTTGGTGTAAATAATATTTTTTCAATTAAGCATATTACTGAGCAGTGATTTTTTTTTTTTTTTTTGGGGGGGGGGGGGGGGGGAATAGTTCAATCAAAAATTTATATGGAATGCCTTGAAGCATTTAGATCACTTTTACCCTTTATGTGCCAATGCCCTTGGCTTTAACTTGCAAAGCTCACTCGATTAATTCCCCTAAAACTTCAGAGTGCATTTGTATATGAATGGAGTAAACAAAATATCGATATTTACATAACAAAGCCATTTTCTAGCTGTGTAATGATGTACTCGTTCAGCAATAGAAAATACTTTCGCATCATACAAATGTTGAACATGTGTAATGGTGCCAAACTAGGCATGAAAAATTTGTTTACTAATTCAACAGAATACTGAGCTCTAAATAGCAAATCAGTGAATTTATCTGGTGTCACACTGCTATGGCTGAGCAAGTTCAAGAGATTGGCAGATTTTCATTACTTTTCTACATCACATCTACTTTGTCTTCGTACCTGCTAGTGTGACATACTCGATGCACTCTTTTTGAAGCTTCTCATCCTCCATGAGTGTGTTGATGGTTGGTTGTACCATGTACACATTGGAGTACTGTGAAGAAAAAAAAAATAGATAGAAACATAATGGATGATTGTTTTCATTACAATTACAGGAAGGAAGTGAATGTTGGTGTGATATCATTCGACAAAAACAGAGCAGCTGAAGTTCAAAAAGATAAGAATATATCTGCTATTTGACAAAAATCTCCAAGCAAATCTCTTGTACAGACATCTATAAAAAATTAATCTTTATCAAAGGAAAGATAAAACCTGCATTGACTAGGGAAAAATTATCTACAATACATGTACCACGATGAGATCATCTTATCTTATACCTCTGTCTTACATCCCATGCAACTTCGACTAGACTCGACTCGACACGATCGGATCCGCGGATCGAGTACAGTACTCATTTAAGTTAAACACAATCATGAACAAACATATAAACATTGCAGCTGCCAGAGAAACATCTGAAAATCTTCACAGCTGATTATCTGTAACCAGGCCGTTGCCATGGTAGCTGGCACTTCTGAAACTTGTCAATATTGAAAGCATGCTCTAAAGTAGTCCTTAGACCAAGACACAAAAGATCTCACCTGAAATATTGGGACGATGGAAATGACACCATAGTATCTGATGGAGAAAAAGAATGTCTCATGAGTCATAGTAACACACCTTGGAATGATTTGAATGATCTTTTGCGTGCGTTTTCTTCTTCTTTGAAAGGTCGTTGATAACTTTTACTTCTAGGGGAAAATTAAGTGATTTCCAACCACAGAGATGATATACAGGACATTTGTGATGCAAGAGGCAAAATTTTCACTGAAAGATTATCAAAATATCAGTCCACACAGGTAATCAGCTAAAATAAAAACAAAAACAAAATGTACATAACTATACACAGTTCCTATCACGTCGAATTCCCCCCCCCCCCCCCCCCACTTTACATCACAGACACACCCACACATCACACAATGTGCACAACTATGGCAGCTGTAGAGGAGGACAATTCCACATAACTATTGATATACTGTAAAAGTGGATATTTTCGCGCGACTAATTTTTCGCGCTTGGCCCGGTGAGAAGAGTTTCACGTGTTTTTAATAGCAGGCGGAATCAAGACATCACACACAGGAACATATGGCAAGCAAAAATATTCGCATGCTTTTATTTTCGCACCAGTTTTTGGTTGCGCGACATGTGCGAAAATTACAACACCGTGAAGATTTCAACTTTTACAGTACTTGACATCATCATTGACCTATCTATCATTGCATTACTCCACTACCAGCTGATACTCACAAGAGATTCTGGAGGCAGATTTTCACCAAATTCAAATCTACATCTGCTTCTACAGCAATGCGTTGGACATGGTTGACTCCGTCAATATAAGGCAAGATCTTGAAAGGGAGAAACAAGCAAAGAATAAATAACTAGAAATGTCGCTTTGGCGACTGGTATGCCTCCGCCATCATGCATGATTTCCCAATAGGTCTAGATAGTACATGTGGACAATGTGTGATTACATTTTCACAAAATTGGCAAAATATTGAAATGACAAGTTTGTCACAAATGTGTTGAATGTTCACCTTCCTTGACCTAGGTTTAATTGGATGAATAGGAGAGCATGTATCTAGGGATTTAAGGACTTTAACTCGACTTTGACCCATTCATACATTTAGGCATTGAGTAATTTTCAAGTTAAGGTACAGGTGTGGAGAAAAGGTGCAATTTCTGAATTGAATAGTAAATTGTTACCATTTTCATCTGGCCCTTGACCCTAAAATTCATAAGATAATCACTTTCAGGTAGAACATGCATAATATGTACTAAGTTTCAAGATAACTTGAGCCACTTCCGAGACATGGAGGAAAAAGTTAGTTCAGCACTTTCACTTGATCTTTAACCTTTTGACCTTTGAGGCAAAAAAAGAAGAAAAAAAAAACTTTCCATAGAATTTCTATTAGGTTACACATGTATGCATACACCAAGTGTAAAAAAAAAAAAATAACCCTGCTGGCATTGCATGATAGGAGGGAAATAGTAAAATTTTGAAGTGTTGCACTCGACCTTTGACCCCTGACCTTTGACCCCATGAACCCTACATTCTCTAGATAATCACTTCCAGTCAGTACATGTATATACTATGTTCCATGAAGATACCTTGAACAATTTTCCAAGGTACGGAGAAAAAAAAGAAGTTTTAATATTTTTACTTGACCTTTTGGCCTTTGACCTCATGACCCAAACTTTCACCAGAGAATCTTAATTGGGTAATACATGTATACACTAAGTTTCAAGAAAATATATTCAGGCATTCAATAGATATGGTGGAAATAGTGAAATTTTATGTATTTGACCCTGATCTTTTGACCTTTGACCTTTGACCTCATCACCGAAACTTTCACCAGAGAATCTTAATTGGGTAATACATGTATACACTAAGTTTCAAGAAAGTATCTTCGGGCATTCAATAGATATGGTGGAAATAGTGAAATTTTATGTATGTGACCCTGACCTTTTGACCTTTGACCTTTGACCTCATGACCCAAACTTTCACCAGAGAATCTTAAACTTTCACCAGAGAATCTTAATTGGGTAATACATGTATACACCAAGTTTCAAGAAAGTATCTTCGGGCATTCAATAGTTATGGTGGAAATAGTGAAATTTTATGTATGTGACCCTGACCTTTTGACCTTTGACCTCATGACCCAAACTTTCACCAGAGAATCTTAATTGGGTAATACATGTATACACTAAGTTTCAAGAAAACATCTTCAGGCATTCAATAGATATGGTGGAAATAGTGAAATTTTATGTATTTGACCTTGACCTTTTGACCTTTGACCTTGAGCATGTGCACCCAAAAGTTGATAGGCACAACTTCACCCCCTAATACACATACATGCCAAGTTTCATTAGGATACCTCAACAGGTTTTGATAGTTACCTTGTCCACAAAATTCATTACGGACGGACCGACGGACGGACGGACGGACGGACGGACGGACGGAAGGACGGACGGACGGACAACCCGAAAACATAATGCCTCCGGCACCACTTCGTGGCGGAGGCATAAAAACTTTATGCAGGCTTTCAAGTGACCCTACTTTTCCTACTTTTTCTTTCATTTTCACCCTTGGCCCTACTTTTCCTACTTTTTTTGCTGAAAATCCTACTTTTTTGGGTTGAAGCTCCACAAAAAAAAAAAAAGTGTGCAAGGCTACTTCAATAGTTGCTATTCAGAAATGATGAGTAACATTATAGTTTCCGAATTTTACTGAAGGAAAGCCTATTCAGCATGAAAGAGGGATATCACAGAGTAATCAATCACAAGACTGCTGCCAGCCTCAGCTTTTGCTCCTGTGCAGATGTGATGGATCTCACTGATGTTGCAGCCTAGGACTTGGAGTTGTGCTCAACCAGCTTTCATCATCACTGAAAATTACCAGGTAAGCTTGCCATACACTTGAAAATGAAATTTGGCATGTGACTCCTAATGAAGAAAACTGAGGGAACAAATGCTGCCTACAGCCAGTTTTACAGGATGTAGAGTTCAAGCATATAAACTACATATTTTAGCAACAGAAGTACAGTAGGATCATCTCATTATGCCTCGGGGCAAAACACACTTTCAGCCGTCCTGGTTGGAGAAGACAGACATTGCAGAACACAAAATAGGAGAGTGGTGCTGTAAAGATGAGTTTTCTCCCTACAAAGCCTTCTGTTTCCTCTGTCAAAAGTCAGTTCAGTATGGCAATACAGGCCTCAGGCAGATTCTTAACCATGCTGAAGGCAAGAAGTACAGTGACTTTTGTTAGCAAGAGCTAAATTTGGGGAAACACAAAAACATTTTGTGACAGTGAGCAAAAAAAAAGTATCTCCAGAACAGAGCAGCAGTGGAATGTTTGGACTACAGCCTAGTCAAGTAGAGAGAGTGTCTACTGCAGAAATACTCTGGGCTCTTAAAGTTGCCCAAAGCAACTGCAGCTACTCTTCTTGTGATGGCACACCTGAACTTTTCAGGAGAACGTTTCCACGAGACACATCGGAACACTTCACGATGAGCCGGACAAAGGTCTCCTACCTGCTTTCAGATGGACTTGGGCCATACTGCAGAAAAGAGATGTGCAACTCCATACGTGAGGCAAATATTCCCTTCACACTGCAGTACGATGAAACCGGCAACTCTCAAAACCGAAAGCAGTGTGACATTCTGATCAGATACTCGTCATCAGACCTGAATCAAATCTGTGTGAGATTCTTGAAAGCTCTCTGGTTTGGTCATGCCCCTGCAAAAGCTGTTGCTGAAGCCATTTTAGGTGTTCTCTCTGAAGAAGGATTCCAATTGCCATTGAGTCAACTCGTCAGCCTCGGTTCTGATGGACCTAACGTCAATAAAGCTGTCTGGAATATTGTGAATGAGCACATGAAGGATTCAGGGTTGCTAGGGCTTCTGCCATTCATACCATGCAACCTACACGTCATTCATAATGCATTCCGACAGGGCTTGAATGTGTTAGGTGAGGACGCAGAACGACTCGTTCTGGATCTTTTCTACTACCTGAAAGCTTCTCTATGCCGCAAAGAAGACTTTATTGAAACTCAACTTGGTCTTGGCCTGGATGAAGAGACGTTCATCAGGCATGTACAGTCTAGATGGCTTACCCTCATCCCAGCAGTGAAGTGAGTCACAGACAGAATGACAGCGGTCAATCAGTACTTCTTCAAAGATCTGCCAAAGATTGCAAAGGAAACAAGACAGAAAGGGCCTTGGAAGGGAATGAGAGGTACAAACGCATCTGTCGTAAATTGAGAGATCCAACAGTGAGGGTCCAGCTTGCCTTTCTTGAGAGTCTTGAGCAAATATTCAACCGTTTCCTGACTCTCTTTCAAAGGGAGGTACCACTCATCCACATATTTCATGATCAGCTGTCAGAACTAGTACGTTCTTTGATGCTGCGCTTTCTCAACGCAGAAGCAGTGGGAGACAGAAGAGGCAAGAAACTGCTTTCTGTAGACATCTGCAAGCAAGAGAACCAGCTGCCAGATCAGATGCTTGTACTTGGTGAGTCCACTCGAGCAGCACTGGGAAGGATGAAGCCAGAGCAGCAGAAAGTGCCAGTGACAAACATGAGAAAGTTCTACCAGACTGTCACAAAGTACGTTGTCACGAAGCTTCCTCTTGGTAATGAGATCCTGGAATCTCTACATCCCCTTCTGCAGAAGACTGAACATGGGGTGTGTGCTATCGAACACACTGCCAAAAAGATGCCACAAATCATCAGGGAAGAAGAAATCAGCCTACTGACAGATGAGTGGAAACTCTACCAGGCGCAGGACATTCCAAAGAGCTGGCACAGCAAGACCGACTCAGAGGAGTATGTTCGCATAGATCACTACTGGAAGAAAGTGCTTGATCAAAAGAACTGCATAGGATCACCACAATATGTAGTCCTTCCTAAACTGGTGAAAGCATCCCTTTGCCTGGCCCACGGCAATGCTTCAGTAGAGCGTTCTCTGTCAGAAAACAAGAGAGCTGTCACAAGTGAACGGACTTTGCTTTCGGATGATTCCATTAACGCACTTAGGACAACCAAAGATGCTGTCAGAGTCATCGGACATGGTCAAGCCCATGCTATGCCAATCACTGCAGGCTTGATACATTCCCAAAAATCGGCGTACAGTGCATACAGCGTCAGAATGAAAGAAGAGAAAGAAAAGAAAATCAAAGATCAAAAACTGAAAGACCAAAAAGAAAAAGAAGCCAAAGAACAAATGGAAGCCATCCAGTCTCTGGAAAGTAACAAAAGGAAGCTTGAAGACAGAGAAAGATCTCTCAGCCAAGAACACGAGAAATATCGTGAGGAGCTGAAGGTAGCTGAAGGGTTGTACAGTGAAGTGAACACAAGGCTACAGAAAGCTTTGATTGACAAAGACATGAAAGAGATGAGTGTTGCCCAAGGGTTGTTTGAGGTGGCAATCAATACAATGGAGTGTGCTCGAAGCAAAATGGAAAAAGTTCTAAAAGAAAAACAAGAACTGGATGAAAACGCAGAAAGATCATGGATGCGTATTCAACAAAACTTGCCAAATTTGTCAAAAGTCGAAAAGGAGAAATGTTTGATTTACAGATCTCACAAGAAGTGAAATCAACAGTAATTACTGAGCCATCTTGAATGAGAAAGGCTAATAGGAGAGCAGAAACCTCTTTATGGACAATCTTGAAAGTTGATTACTTCTTATATCTTGCCAAGTATTGTTTAAGAGGTTGAATTTTATAGGTAAGACATAAATCACCTTGAAGAGCTTAGAAGAAAGTAGGAAATGAAAGAACCTCATGGAAAACAACAAATACAATATTTCAATATTATCTAAAGATTGACTGAAGTTTAAACCATGAGACATAGGAGTCAACATCCTCAAGTCAACTACAGAACCACCAAGAATGTAAAAAGAAGTGCACTGCAGCATACCTGGAAAAAAAAATCAGGAAAGATAATGAATGAATATTCCACAAATCATTGCAAGTGTATGAATGTTTCAAGGTAAACAGCCAAGGACAGTTTGTTACGTTTGGAGGAAACAAATTGCAGAGAAATTAGAAGCCAACAGAAATTTCAGCGATGATGTCTTGTTATTCCACAGATCTTGCAAACTTCAGTTGATGAGGCTGAACATCTTCTAATCAACCAGCTAGTTTGACTAAGATAGTGAAAATAGTGGAGCAGAAATCTCTTAATGAAAGTGTTTAAAATCTGATGGATTATTTGATGTGACGTACTCAAATATTGAACCATTTAACAGAGTCCTTGTAACATGTGAGAAAGAAAAACTTCCTCAAAAAAAAAAAGTGAATGGATGGATGTGTGTTTCAAAATATATAATGTCAACACACAAAACTATGAGTTGAAGGTGAGAATCAAAAGAACAATGGAGAGTCTCAAAATTGAAAGGTCAGTAAAGGCAAAGACACTGCATTTAAGAGAGAGAAAAAAGTAGGAACTGCATGGCAAATTTTACCGATCTTCTCGAGTTTATCTGCCCTCAAACTGCCAAAAGAGTTTGTTAATTGGAATTTGCTGAGAATTCAGAGAAGCCAGCAAGGACTTGAATGATGATGACTGTTTATTTCCCACATTCTGGCAAAGGTAGTTTATAAAATTGACTAGCTGAAATAATGAGCTCGGATAGATATCTGGGGAAATGAAAAGCAGAATCTCAATCATGTAAAATTTCAAAGGCTGATGCATATAATATTTTCACAATTTGAGGAATTTGATTATGAGAATACTGAACGAGCTTAAAAGAGCCTGCAAAAAAAAAAAATGCCAAAAAAAAAAAAAAAAATGGCTGTATGTGTATTCGACAAAAAGGGTCATGACGAGCTGAAAAGAAGTTGAATGCAAAAAATTATTGTCTTTCTCCAGTGAATTTGGGAAAAAATGCAAACAGAAGAAAGCCATTAAAATGTACAGAATGATACTTTTCTACAACTTTCTAAACTTTCTAAAGGTGAAATCTCTCTCTCCTGCCTACAAGTGTACATTACCTGCTGTGTGGTGAGGTCCCACTGCAAGTTGTCATACGTGTCCTTGTCTGTGAGGAACATGGGGACGTGGTGCTCCAATACAGGCTGCGGCTCCTTGGTCGGGGGCACAATCTTCAAGTGGATGGTGTTAGACTCATCTGTAAGATGAAGAATTCCATGGTAACGTAACAACACCTCAGAGGGACTGCTACAGACGGGAGGATAGGTGAGTAGACAGTAGGGGAGGAGTACACTCTTTTGCTGTCTTACTCAATACTGAGCTGAACTTTGATGGTGAGGAATGCACGAAAAAGAGAACAGATGAGTACAAACTTGAAAAGAAAGGGGTATCTATCTGGAAGCTGGAAGGAGCACTAATGTGGGAGTTTATGTAAAAACACAGGTGTTCAATATTTGCACAGAAAAGAAAGGGCTATTAAGTTTCAAAAGAATAATAACATCAAACCACATTTTCTAAACACTTACAATATTAGAACAGCTTCGGAACAAAAGAGTTGAAGCACATGGAGCAATAGTAAAAACAGACTTACTCAAATTACCCTGCTGAACTTATGATTGTATCAAGTTTTTTTTGTGTGGTGTTGGTTTGTTTGTTTGTTTTTTTGGAGAAAATATGATTGAGAATTTTTCAGTTTTGTTAAAGAAAACATGCAGATAGACTGACTGACTACTAGAAAAGAACATGCTTCACACATCTTAGGACCAGGGATTTGAAAATATGATAATAGTAAAAAAAATAAAACACGCAATTCAAGCTATATGGGTGAAAAACTTACTTATTGGCACAGAGCACTTTCCATACTCATTGAGATTGGTGAGCAGCTTTTCAAGAACGTCAGGGACTCTGGCTTTTGTTTCCTCAGTGGAAAGGAAGGCACATTCCAGCTGAGAAATAGATAATAATAAGATATGGAGTATGAACACCCAGCTGTAGAGACTGCTCAAGGTGGAAGAACCAGAACATGTCCCATTCAAAGATGCCAGTTCAGTACAGCATCGGAAATGTTTCTCTGCCATGTGCCATATTTTGCACAGAGTCTGATGATAATGACGGTGCCTGATGAAGTGGGTTTAAATCAATACTAACCTGACCCCATTAATATTGAAAACTAAAAACAATGAAAACTAGGAAAGCACTCTGAGAGCGCAGACCTCCGCCAAGCATGAAGCTTATTTCCACCACTACACTGATCTTGTTCTTCCATAGAGATGTCATAGGTACACACCACATCGGTGCTAACAGTCGCCAGATTTCCAAATATAGAAGCCTTTGTTATGTCATAAGCCTTCAGCTGCATGGCGCGCCTCACCCCAGCAGAAACTAGAGCACGCACTTTAGTGCGCGCAGGCAAACCTCAAATACCCGCAGCCTGAACTCCCAAGTTCATTGACCCTACCTGCCAAACCATCAAAAATCCTTCATAAATTCCCCCAAAATTCTCGGATCATTACCAAAAGTTAATCGTTTGTTACTTGTGTCATTCTCAACCTTTCCTGCACGTTTCATTCCAATCCGTTAACTACTTTTTGAGTTATTTTACACACGGACAAACTAACTAACGAACGAACACACAAACCAACGGTAACGAAAACATAACCTCCTCACTTGGCGGAAGTAATGAATGATTCTCAGGTTACTTTAATGACTTGTATTTATGCAGTTCCTTGGGAAATAATACAGGTCCTGCCGGGTTGACACAATTCTCAAAGCAAGGAAACACTGTAGTTACCTCCAGGGTGACAAAGTAGCCGGATAACTTTTTGACGAGGGTTTCATATGGTGCTGTATCTGATCCAGGTTCCAGCACAAAGCAGATGTTGAAGAGGTACTCATTCCTGGCGTACTTGTGATCCCGTATACAACTTGGCCAACCGATCACTTTGCCTTGCTTCACATTGCTATATGAAGACAGATCAGAAACAGATTTTTTTTCTTTTTTAATGTGAAACTGATACAGTTGTACCTGTAGATTTCCAAAGAAAACTATTCTCTTTCCTCCGATTTGAAAGAATGCACATCTCAGTTTTGGAAGCCCGCCAAATGAATAAGAACACTTACAAAATGACTTTGGTTTATTAAAAAATACCTACCAAGCACTTCTTCATATGTGTTCTTGTTAAGCATATAATAATCATCTAGGAACTGAGATGGAATTTTGACTAGTCTGCCAAGACACTGCAGTCCCTTTCTTTTCCGCAAGTTTGCAGCTTGTAAAAACTAGTATATTAGGTTTGAAGGAAACCAAATAAAACAAAATGAATCAAGACCAAATGAGGCATGACTTCTAATCACAGACCATAAATGGTAAATTTTTTAGAAGTTAAAAAATAGATCATAATTACTTCACGCAAAGATGTCAAGAAGATGCACTGTATCATTGTTTTTCACTTTCATCAACAGAAAATCCTCCATATAAGAAAATACTCTAAATACTGGTTATATGTCTCTGGGCATTATATACTTACACAGTTATCAATTTATCTTGCAGTTCTGGTTTGGGGATGACATAAACAGAAAGGATGTCGAAAAGTTCTCTCGATATGCAGTCTTCAGGAACCTGGATATGCATGAAAGAGGAGAAAACTGGCCATAAAAGAAGAAACTTGCGCAAGACTTAAGTGGTTCGGAATGTAATTTGATAATCCACATTAAATTCATCAAAAGTTTTGCTTGAATCTCCATTTTGCTCCCCAGTATTGATCTATGTGGCCATGTACACAGCGTTTGAGCACTTTCTATACGATGGTACTGCACATACTGCATTATCTCGGGCTATTAAAAAAAGAATAGTCTAGTCTCAACTCATACTCTAGTTACATGTAACTCCTCCTAACAAATGTTTATGATGAGTTTCATGATTCTAAATTCCGAGTACTAGGCTTTGTTGGGTTCAAATAATGGAACAGCATTCCAGTGAGTGAAAATCACTTTGATGTGTCTGAGCAGAAAATGCTGCCATGATCATTCACACAGCCGTTCTTGGGGAATGAACAAATTAATCAAAATCAAGATGAGGTGGATATCTCAACTCTTATTTGGGGGGGGGGGGTCCATTTTTAATGCACTGCTAGCCATCTTCCACCTGCAACTGACTACCTCAGTTCTGGAGTCTTTGTTTGCAGTAGCCAGAGTAAGAAGAATAATTACCTGATACGTTATCTTTGGTCCTGCCTGTGGGTGGAATTCACTGAAGAAAATGCACTGGAGTCTCCCGACAGCAGCCATGTTATATAAAGCCACGGGCCTGCATTGGCCACAAGAAAATCAAAATATATAAAATTTAGCTTCGTTAGAAGACAAAATGCTTACAACGTTTTATTCATTAAACAGACTAGGAAAATGGATCTTGAATTTGATGGAAGTCAGACAGTAGAATTCCCACTGCACTAGTGTGGTCATACATGATGATGCGACTCCTGTTATAACGAAATCCTCGGACCTTGGGGTTGGCATTTTTCTCTTTTTTCATTGGCATTATATCAAAACTTTGTTATAGCCAAACAGGTAGACTGGTAGAAAGTTCTAAAGTGTAAATCACATAGATTTCAGATCTAAAGTCGTAAAGATATATCTGTAGTGACTAGAACTAGAAGTTAGAGGTGTCTAAATTATAAATTTGGGACCCGATTTAAAATTTTACTTTGTTGTAATGAGCATTGCCTTTGTTTATAACCCTGTTTGTACGGGAGTGCATTCACTGTTGTCTGTATTATAACTGGTAAATATTAAATCAAATGTTCACGTAGTAGAACTACAACATTTTAACCACGTTCGACGTTGGTAGATTCTCTATGGTCTAAAGATCTAACGTTAACGCTAGATCTAAACAAAAACGAAGCAAAAGCAAACCAAACCAAACAACTCACTGTCATGCCAATCACACCTGTCTAGCCCACTTAAAGTTACAAATCTACTGACTGCAGATCTAACGTTACACCTAGAATCTAGAGTTCTGTATTATCATCTAGAACCCAGATTTTCAGTGTAAACCTAGAACCATAGATCTACCTCTAGAATCTAGACCTAATTTAAACTTAAATCCAACTGTCAATTTACTTACACATTTCTCGATACATGGGACCGAAGAGCAGATGGGATATAATATGTCGTACACACAGCTTTAGTAAATTATGTAAACTAGGTAACTGAATAAGACAACAAATAAACAAAGGAAATGATCAATGAAACATGCATACCCAGGCCTGGGATGTGCTAAGAACAAGTTTGTCCAAGGTGTAAAAATAACACTAACAGCACAAGCAGTTGTAATTCGCAGAAACACACAGGATAGTCCGCCAACTTGCACTGTGACAGCTACAGTGCAGTGGCACTGCCACAATCCACCAGCAATTCGTTCCGCGATCCCGTGCGACTTCGACTAGACTCAACTCGACACGATCGGATACGCGGATCGAGTACAGTCCTATAGTATTCATCGCCCGTTATCCAGTCGTTCGTTGAATCAACGCAGAAAGGAGTGGGCCCCGTTTTATCAAAAGATGAAATTGATTTTAAATTTCTTTACCACACAGGCTGCTATAGATTTACAGTTGAAATCAACTATACATTATAATCAATTTTAACTCTTCATAAAACTGGGCCCAGGGCCCTGTCTCATGAACATTTAAACTGATTTTAAATCGATTTTTTTAAAATCGATTTTATCTTTTGATAAAACGGGGCCCTGCAGATACATGTAATAACATTTACTGTCAGTATGGCTATTTGCCAAGTTCGTACATCTAAAGGAAAACTATTCGCCAGTAAAACAGTGATGGGTAACAAGGCAACAGTTTATAGACTTTTAATAGAAAACGAAAATTAGCAATTGTCAAATTTTGTAGCATTATAAGACCTTTTACACAAAATAAAGTTGTAAAAGACCAAAAAAAAAAAATGTTTAGTGAAATAAGTTATTTATCAAAATAGTAAAGAAGATTAAAAACGCATCAAAGTGGTAAGACAAAATTCAGCCGGACTTAAAGGTGTCCATTTTGAAAGTGTTTGGCTTTTTCGAAGTGTTTAGGGCCTAACTGTCTAAATATAATTTTTGTTTTCTTAAAAAAATCTCTTATGGCAAAAAGATCATATTAACACCACTTGAAACACAAAATGAATAAATTGAAAATAACATAAATAAATTGAATATACACAGGAATACTTATGAGAACCATACTTTTTAACGGGGGTTAACCTTGATACAGATATAAACATACGAATTGTATAAAATGCATAATCATTTGAAACAACCAGACAGCAAAACTGAACTATACGTAAACTTTTTGTTCGGCGAAGTTAAAGGTCAGTCAATAGGCCTACAATATCCTCTTTTATTTTTGTTGCTGTTGTGATAACATGTCAGTCGTGTTGTGGTAATTATTGTAACATGTAAGGGCTGAGCCCCCTACCCCCCCCCCCCCCCTGTTCCGCCATGCTTGATAAGAACATAATACTGTATACGCTATATATTTCGCGGGGGGTTTATTTTCGCGAATTTCGCGAGTCGGGAGCTATTCGCGAAATTAACAACACGCGAAAATATTACCTTCCAAAATGAATCCCTTGCCTTGATGATACGAACATTTTCAGTACTAGTATACCATGTCACGGCTTACCGAACAGACCATACTGGCTAAGCTTGTTTACGCACGTCCACGTCTACTTACGAATACTGTAGAGAGCCAATCCATTATCGCAAGGGGACCACTCGTCAGAAATCTAGCGCGATGGACTTAACCACTTCATAAATGTTGAATTCTAACTTAATAGTTCGGATAGTTTGGTAAGTTTTTTTTTTTTTTCATGCAGTGTATAACTACAGGTGTAGTATCATTCTTATTTGCTAGTAAGTTGAAAATTCACACTTTCTTTGCCACTTCATATTTTTTCTGGTCCCCCAATCGCGAATTTAACCACTCGCGAAAATGTGTGACAGCGGCAATTCGCGAAAATTTATGTACGCGAAAATTATAGCGTATACAGCAAATACTGTAGAGTAGTTTTATCAGATACAAACATTCTGTGGTGAAACTTTTGTGAACGTCGAAACACGAGCAATCATCGAATATGGCCGTTGATCAATTTTCCGCGCAAGTGAGAAAGCAGCTGTATCTAGCGGGGGTGGTCCGTCTTAGCCGCTGCAGTTCTTCTTAATTCCCACTCTCCCCTACATACATTTTCTAAAAGGTTTATGATAATAGAACATAAAGGGTATTTAGTTGCTTTAAGAAACCCAGGCAATTGCAACAGTTATCAAGGTTATATTATCATAAGTATATATACCGTGAAGGAAATTTCATTTATTTCATTCCCATCACCTCACTCCTCTAACCAACACTGATAGAGGTCCGGGACTGCACGTTTTATTTTAGTTGCTAAGCACCTTGTCGAGAAAACATGACAAATCACATGCAATACCCCATCTGCCAAAGATGCCGCAAAGTTTGTCTGTTTTCGAAGATCGCACGAGAAATGACACATGATGATAAGACGTATACATTATCTGCTTCTGTAGGACAAGCGTTACAAACGCAAAGTCATCGAGTAGTATAATGATTAAGCCGAGGTTAACCGCGGAGATTTGAGAGGTTGAATTGATCTCCCCTATAGTGAGTAATACCGCCTTGATTCTTCCCTTTTTATTGAGAGCCAGACGATCCCTGGTTGGAACTTTCTCTTTTGGATATAATCTCAGGTCAACTTTGAGATGTCTGTTGACCTTATCCTCCAGGCGGGACTTACGAAGGCCGGTTACTGCACTTTATCTCTTTTTATTACAGCTTCAGGTGACATAGAAATGAGGCAAAATTGAGAAGTAATTGGCCAAATTAATCATTTTCTCAATAACTTTAATAAATTTGGCCAGTTAACTACCATTTCGGTGAACTTCAGATATATTTTGATTTTATTTGGATCCTCACATCGTAATCAGAGATATGGTATAGGACATACCATTCTGCTTTTTCCAAAGTACTTTTTTTCCACTGTGCCTTCTCTAGCGGAATCTACTGTCTATACTGTCATGATTTTTCTGTCATAAAAATAGATGTCGGTCCTACCCTCTGAAGTTTCTGGCGCTTCTGGCTAACATCTCAAATCACGTCAAGATGAACTTCAATGGGATCAAAATGTTTGCGCAATAATCACTTCAGTAATAGAAATTTTCAATCGACGAAACTTGGAAGAAGTCGACTACAGAAAATCTTATTTCCAAAAAGTCTCTTTGCTATTGTTGTATTTTCATTTGTACGTTGCATTCTTAAAGATAAAAGTTGCAGACGTATAACCTGAAAAAAAAGGAATGACCATACAGTAAACAGGTAATGAAACCCCGAACTTTATTATTGAGTCATTGTTTGCACGTCAGTTAATAGCTTGACAGAAAGGTGGCTATACAATTTTGAAGTAAGGGACACCTTCTCATCTGCACGTGGCACGTCATGCCCGTGGAACACAGGTGTTATATATTTTTTTTTCCTCGATCCACGAGTGTTACGTAAAAGCGTAGAGTCACCTTAACATTTCGTCAGACTTTGTCTGCGCGTTCAAGAACCAAACAAACGGCCCAAAGAAGTTAAGTTCTTTTTTCGTCTATTACGTGCATCAGTGCTCATCGATTCTATTCCCCTTTTTATTTTTTTTTTCAGGTTTACGACACGCTGCCGACTAAAGTGTAAAAAACAAATATTAAAAACCACAATACCAATGTCAAAGAGAGAACGCAATTCAATGTCCTTTATATTTATTACTAGGATGTCGAGAAAATTGAATTCTTCAAGGCCAAGTGGAGGATGGTCGAAGCGGAAACGAAATGACATATGAGGGAAAGAGAGAGAGAGAGAGACAATCAAACAAAAGCCAAGGTGGCTTAAATTTTGGAACGACTTCACAATTTTTTTTTTGTGCCTGAACCGATGACAGCCATTTGCTTCTTTGATGAAAATATTTCAGTATGATGTAACTCTGCTTCCTGTATTTTAAAGTAATCCAAGGAGTATGCGTTTCAAAGAGTTGTACACATTTGAAGCCCTTTTATACACCACTTAAGAAGCCGCTTTTTTTTTCTCCGCCCCATCTGCGTTTGTGTATTATGATGATGGTCCACGTTCATGCGATTGCCTTTCGTGAAAAAAAGAAGAATAAGAAAACTTATCTTTTTCGGTTCCTGCACTAATAAGAACGGAAATACGATAACAATAAACGAAGATGGCTGGAGAGACGTTGTCCATTCGTCAAACCCATTCAGAGATGAAACAGACAGCCCATATTGTTGAACCTATTAAAAACTTACGTCCTTTGAATTTAATTGCTGTAGGACAGCTGTAGGCCCATTTACCCGCGGGTATAAATGTTCTAATCTCCGCGTCCATTTGTACTTTAATGGACGATGGGTATCGGGTGTTAAGGATGTAACATGCCCTCGCGTAAGGGTGACAAAGAGCTTTTACAGTTACTTTGAGTCTAAAGAAAGGGGAAGGTCTCTCGCTTTTACATTTAGCAGTGGTTGACGAGTTTTCTTGTCACGTGGAAGAGCGTAAACAAGCTCACACAAATTTATGATTTTTTTTTCTCTCTCTCTTTGGTAACGTTAATTTACGTTCACAGGATGAGGATCTTCATCAAACAATTCCTCCAGATGGGTCAGAGCATACCAACACGTGTGGACACGCATGACCGCAGTCTGTTGACTAATACAGTCCCTTGAATCAGTATTACTTAATAAATTCTTTAACATCACTCTCTCTCCCTATCTCCCCCTCTCTATCTCTCTCTATCTCTATCTATCTATCTATCTATCTATCTATCTATCTATCTATCTATCTACCTGTCTATATCTCTCTATATTTCTCTCTCTTTATCTATCTATCTCTCGCTTTCTTGATAATACCACGCATAAATTTTTTTTCACTTCTTTATGCTTCTAATCTCTTATTCACCATATACTTTCCTAGATATCAGTATATTTACTGCATATCAAGAGTGGTACCTTGCATTACTCCGACCAGCATTTTTGTTTTGTTTTGTTTTGTTTTTCATTTCTTCTACTCGCCGTTATGTACTTCACTGAAAACAAGATGAGGCTTTTAGAAAGGGGGAAAAAAGATTTGTTATGTAAGCCAAAGAAAGTAAGTTGATCGTTTTTCATTTGGTTGTAAAGAGCAAGAAGAAATTAGTGATGTAATGAATTGTAGTATTTTTCCACCTCTTGTGGCATAGAAAAAAGATCAAAACAGTAAAGAAGAAACAGATACATAAGTATCTGAACATCGAGCGTATGTATACCTGGTAATATTCTTCTCATCTTTGCGACGCACGAACCAACATTCGTATCACATTATTCATGCACAACGCTTTCATCGTTGCATGAACAAGATATCAATGACAACAAATCCATCGATTTTTCGCCTCAGAGATTTGGTTGGGTTTCTTTTTTCCTCTCCAAAAGAAAAAAGAAAAACGTCTTCTGGGCTTTGTGCGTATACCAGTATAGAGCACTTAAGGGGGTGTCTCATTGAGGCGAACGCAGGGAATTTGGGATTTCGCCAGGGTTCGTAAAAGGGTGCAAAAGGTTCGTTAAACACTGTTAAAGGTTGCGCGAACATTCGCAGACAGTTGTCCTTCTCGCAAATAGTTTTTCTTGTGTGTGTTCAAAATTCATTTACGAATTTATTTTTCCGCAAACAGTTGAAAGCGTTTGCAAAAACAGACGTAAGTCTTTGCAAACGGTTATATAAGACGGTGTCGCTTTGCCAATGCGGCCATCACGTGATCATTATGGACTGGTTACTGTATAAAACCGACCCATTGAGAGAAATTTGCCGTGGCCGTCATGCCGAAGAAACAAGGTACCAAAAAGTGTTGCAGAGACGAGCCCTATTTTATTTTTTGCCAACATTCGTCAAAAAAAGTTGGCAAATCTAAGATTTTTAACGTTTGTAAGCATTTGCCGCTCAGTGAGATACCCCCTCTATAGAATATTGTGGGTGTATGTGTGTGTGTGTGTGTGTGTGTGTGTGTGTTTACGTATAGTGTGATAATTCTTTGTTTCACATCGTGCATCCAACAGAGTACATCAGATAATGAGACTCGGCACACTGGAAATTGCCCAATGCGCGCGCAAATTGAGATGATATTCACTTGATATTGCAAAGAGATTTCTTCACTTCAACCATTCGAAAGACGTTTTGCAAAAGAAAAACAAAAAAAAAAGGTCGCTTTTGGAATATGTATTGCAAAAAATCAGTGAAATACTGATTGCGCTGAAGTAATGTAACTTATTGAAATCAAATAAAGACACGCACTGGTGGACTACAGTACCCTAAGACGATCACTGCATTTTAAGCTCTTTACGTTTTGCTGCTATCATGCATATACATTCCATCAGTAAGGATATCATAGTATAGCTTTGTCTTGCTCGAGTTTCTTCAGGTTCAAGTATGAATTGAATTTGATATTTCTTTTTAACATAGCATTTGTAATTTCCGCTGAAACCTACGTCAGACAGATTAACATCCCTTAGCAAGCCCTGAAGTAGCCTTTGGAAGAGGCATTGGAATAAGGATTCTGGGAAGAAACGACAGCACAAAAACACCTTCAACTGAGCGGGGGCCGACACGGAGCTGAAAGTGGTCGTTGTAGTTGCGGTTAAGTTGTTACCTTGTGTGAGGTTTGTTGTTGTTGTTCTTTTCTTTTCGTGCCAGTAGTTTCTTTATTCTACACTGAAAGTCGACCGGAGAAAACTTTCACGAGGATTATTCCTGCAAAGGATAAAGTTACGCATTCGGCTCGAGATCTCGTGGTAAGACATAGCCTTACCGTCTGTTTGTCCTCTCTAATACGGTGCAGCTTTATGTACGTTGCTCTCTCCGATTACCTCTCTCTTAGAAGAAACGAGTCTTGAAACTGGATGATAAGACTGTTTGTTCTTCACTTGTGTTGCATGTTGTAGGTAACTAAAGACTCATCCTTCTGATGGACTACCAAGCGAATAAATTACGTGTTTCCATCTGCTCAGCGTATTCATCAGTTTGTAAAGATATCATTTCCACCTTCAACTAGGGTGACCGAGTGCTTTATTATGAGAATAATTATAATAATTATAAGTGTAGTCGACATCAACGTCATCGGTGAAAAGGATGTAACTACATTTCTCGTCCTCCAGAATTCAGTGAGAAAAAAAAAATCACTTCACACAAGAAGACAGGCAGTGTACATTCATACACAAATGAAAATGTAAGTTAATAGATGAAAAGAAATGAACTAAAATCAGACAAAACGAATGGTGATAATTATGTGCTCATATAAACCATATCGTGTTTTCTGACGCCAGGCTACAGAAAGTCAGGTTATTGTCTTACTGTCTTATGCATAAGTAAAATTCAAATATGAAGTAATTACATCAGGGTTTTCCGTCCTTCAGTTCCTGCGCAGTATTTGCCAAAGGGAGCCAATTCTTATACGCATCATGCTTTATGTGCTTTATCGGTGCGATACTAATAGGCTCTAATAATTATCATTAAGGGCCTAAGGACTTGTAACTTTAAGATTTGTTCATTGAAAATGGCATCTTACTTCAGAGGGTAATAACACGTGTCTCAAATACGGGGTTCTGGCTGACTTTGATTGATAGATTCATTTGAATCTTAGCGTTTGATCTCCGATTACATGCCCTCTCTTTCAGGCAACATGGGGATATAGTCCATCCAGTCATGACATTAGCATATTCCAGTTGCGGGGTTGCGAAACCTCAAGAGGCTGGCAGAAGATGAGCTATATGTTTTCATGAGGAATCGCAAGGAGGCAAAGTGAACAAAAATCAACAACAAAGGGTGGTCAAAATGTTGCCCCGTCTTTCTATACTACTACTCCTCTATCTTTTCTGCTTTTTTTTCTGCTCAGACTAATACGACTTCCGGTGATAGCGCACTTTCGTAAAGCAGTCATCATAGCTTGGACATAGTCACCATTACGTCACCATTTCGCAAGTTTGAGTGATTATATAGGCGACGCCGCTAAGTTTACTTAATTTGACTTTTATAGCATCTGCTGCATGGAGGGAGTTTGATTTGTGGTAGGGATTGGTAGTGTCTCGCCCAGCATTCACAATATAAGTACAGGGAAGGGGCTATATACCACCTGATACAACTGCTCCATCGCCGTGCTTTAGAGTAAACACGTGACAGTAATGAGGAGTCACATGTCCCGCACTCAGGTAACCAATTAGAGAATCATCTGATCAGTCTGGTTCAATCATGAAGTAACGAGAAGAGAATAAGGAGAAATGACCACGAAGATTCTTGTAAAAACAACAAAAGCAAGAGTCACAGCTGCTGAGGCGTTAACAACACAATGACACTATACTATATAATCATTAGCGCAAATTCGCACATGGACGCAGGAGTGATCGAAATGGTTTAGTTTTTACGAGTACACGTGCACACACACGTAATGAGGTGTATGCATGCAGAATGATGTATACATGTATGTATATATATATATATATATATATATATATATATATATATATAATACATTTATAAAGTATAACAACGATGATATCATGTAATAATATGCACAAAAAAAAAATCCTTCAGTCTTGCAACCACTCAATTACCGCCTGTGTGTCTGCATGTTTTTATGTACAGCTTATCTTCGTACATTGACTGTTAGTTTCACTAAATGCGCATTACAATGAAAGAATTCTATTATATAGCTGTCAATGAACTTAAAGGCATAATTTACCATTTGCAGGTGAAACAAAAACCCAGCCTTAGTGCTTTAAAATAGTTCTAAAATGTGAGTTAGGGATAGAAACAACCACTGTAAAAATTTGAATCCGTGATGTTAAGTATTGCTGAATACACAAAATGTTAACAACAGTTAAAATAAAAATGTTTTCAGACTAAACGGTCTACAATTATGGTTTATTTACAAAAATACTGATATCTCCTTATATTTTAGGATTCATTGCGAAAATCTTATATGGTAGAATGCTTTATGATACAACAGACCTACTACACATATACATCAAATGTGATATCTTTAAAAAAAAAAATTAATCACTGCTCCAAAAAGGTAAACATCAGGACCTTTAACTGCTATGTGTTTGTTGAAAGCTCTTTTTGTCAAATCAATGATTCTTGCATTGAGTTCGTCCTATTTTTGTTTGAGCTAATTGACAATACGTCCTTCATTGACTCAAATGAAGACCAATTACTCACTGTTTTGACAGCCGTGATAAGAAAAAGAGAAGCAATAAAAACAAATTGGGCACAAACACTCGGGTCCAACCCAAGCATGTATCCATATGCCCATGTTTGTTGTCACATCCTGCTACTGAAACACTAAATAATCAGCATTGCTATCTAACTTATTATTTGTCTAAAAGTAGCTCATTTAATTCAAGCTGTTCTTAATGTCACGATATGGCTTAATTGAAAACAACAATAACAACTTGTTGCAACTGATTGACAAATTGCCGTAATTACAAATTACGTAAATAAGCACTGAATCGATCAGTGTTTTAGTACAAGCCATGATTTTAAAAAAAAAATCATCTGATGGGCGTACGTGCTCGAGCAGAATTCGAACCCATGACCTCCTGATCGCCAAACAGCCGTCATCTCCATTAGACCACCGAGTTGGCATTTCCTGAATTTGAACAACAACTTGTGTTCTCCAGGAAGTTATTGAATGATAGAAAATGGAAATGTGATTGTCTTAGTTGTATCAGTGACGATTTTTTTTTTTACTATCATGCGTGGTAAATTAAATCTAAACATTACACTATAACAAGCTAACATGATAATATTTCCTTTTTTTCATGTAATACAGAAAAATAGAAACCAGTGTCGTTCATGGCAGCGATCCTTCTCTTTTTCTCAATCATATTTGAATAAAATCAGTCCCAGCATGCACATGCATACTACTATATAAACTAATGTATGAGTGTGTCTGAGTGTATGTGTTTATCAATACAACTCTTTCCTGACCCTTCTTCATGCGTGATTATCTCCGTTGTGACGTCTTCATCCACTAAATCGCCAATAGCTCTAAAGAAAAAAACAATAGTAGCAGCAATTTAATAATGCGACACATGACAGGGTGCTCTAGAATACAAACGCAGCGAGGCAAACCTTTTAGATTGATTAAGGCCGTATATTTTTCATATAGGCCTACACAAATATAACTACGGTCATATATACAATATTTAAAGTATGAGGCCCTCTTGGTCAAAGGAAAGTAGAAATGCCTGAAACTGAAGGTTGCCGTGTTTTTGAATTTGTTTTTGTAGAGCCATTCATTAGCGCTCAACCTATTTTATTCATCAACTTGTCATGACAAGCATGCTACATAGAACCATCCTTGGAAATAAAAGATGAATATAGGTGCAGTATATCATGGTTTTTCACACAGGAGAACATAACAAAAACATTGAGATACCATGATACATCATTGAAAGTCAATAGCTACGCCTGGGGGCTTTTTGTACTCGTTCTTGTTTTGTCATAATGCAAGTTGTCATTTCAAACATGCTACAGAGAACAATCATTGGAAATTAAAGCTGTGTGGTAATATATTATGCAATGTCCCTTCACGTACGGAAGAACATGACAAAAACATCGAGGTTCCATATAATACATCCTTGAAAAATCAGTGGTTACGACGGGGTCTTTTTGTTTATGTTCTTGTTTTGTCATTCATAAGTGACGAACCTCTCTTATGAATGCAAGTTGGAAATAAAAGCTGTAGGTATTACATGCATACGCAATGGCCCTTCACACGGAAGAACATAACAAAAACATTGAGGTACCATAATTATACCAGTAACGCATCCTTGAAATGTCAATAGTTACACCAGGTCTTTTTACTTTTGTTCTTGTTTTGTCGTTGTCATTAGCGACGAACATCTTTTATGAATGCAAGCTGTCAAGCTCACAAGCCTGCTTCATAATTATAAATGAAGGTATATTCAATGTCCCTTCCAACAGAAGATCACGACATAAACATTGAGGTACCATAATGCATCCTTGGAAAGTCAATTGTTACGCTGCGGGTTATGGGTCTTTTTATTTGTTTGTTTGTTTGTTTGTTTGATTGTTTGTTTGTTTAGTTTTTGTTTCGCTATTCATTAGCGACGAACTGATTTTATCAATTCAAGTTGTCATTGCAAGCATGGTGATACAGAGAACTGACCTTGGAAAGGAAAGATGTAGATACTCCACGGCTATTTGACAAGATAAGGAATGAGGAAATTAGGAAGAAGCATCATTTTACACTTACACCATAATTATGTGATGAGGTATCCAAAAGGCGACTGAAATGGTTGGGGCGTGTAAAGTTCGTATGCCCTCACATAGGATCCCATTCGAAACCTTCAAGAATTACTTTTTTTTAAAGGGGGAAGAGAAAAAGCGAGAAAGACCACCAGGACGTCCTCCAGCCCCCTGGAGAGATCAAATCGAAAGTGTTTATCCCTTGAAAGAAGCTGAACATTGAGCCCAGGGAAGACCAAACCGAAGAAGGGTCACTCGTAGGAGTGTAGAGGGACATCCTTTATAATGAAGACAAGTAAGTCAATGATCCTTCACACAGAAGAATATATCCTAAGCACTAAGGTACCACAATACACCCTTTAAGAGTTTATACGCTGAATCCACATCTACTGTAGATTACTACCAAAGTATTCATCGACGGTTGACATTATGTTTGCATACAGATTTATATTCTTTTCATACTCTATGGATAGAAGCAGGGTAGGAATGTGTTCTACCGACATGACTATTCTATTAATCTACTGAAGGGTATGTAAAAAGGAAATGTACCCCTAAGAACTGGAACACAGCTGAAATTAGCTATTTTGCCAGTGGTATTAACAGTAACAGACAAATTAGAAAACAACAGCAACAAAATACAATTGTTTGATTTGGTATGTGAACGCTTCGGAATAGGAAAATTGAACGTCTTACTACTTACTATTCGATCTGGTCTGACACCTCGGTGCACTTTTGATTCCTATAAACCACAACCCCTGCGATGTGTTCGGTAATGACGCTATACAACATCTTATGCGTACGGTGCGCACGGTCTTCCGTCGGTGCTGAACGACTAGTGGCTTTAGAAAACATCTATATGACGGCCGATCACTGGAGGGAACTTCTCAGTTAAAGTACGAAGTTCATCGAGGACAGTTCAGGCAGGAACAAGAACGCCCCAATCGCATAGTTCAAACGTCTGTAAAAGTCTATTCGTATTTACAACGTCTAGGAATATCCCGTTTCGAACTTATCCCTTTACGATACGCCACCTCAAACTATTCCAGAATATTGGGTAGCGTTGCTCCTTTCTGGTTATGCATTTCACAAAGGGAGATCTGCTGTGAAAATTTTCGATCACTGTGCCGTGGTTCTTGTACGAATTTTGGACCAGAGAGAAACTTTCAGAAGTGATTCAGCCATGAATCGTTCTGACTTTTGGGGACCTATTTTGTCTCTCTTGATCTTTGTGATCTGTTTTTCTCGAAACTCTGCGCAATCAGGTAAGTGATCGAACATATTTTGCTATCTTTTAAGTTTGTACCATAGCGAGAAAACTCATCACCAGCTTCTGTGTGTGGTTGATGAGATTCTTCTCTTGGTGGGGGCGCCGCAATGTAGCATAGTGGATAAGACTCCCGACTCCCGATCGGAAGACCAGAGTTCGATTCCCGCTTATAGTGCTTACATCCTTGGACAAGATGTTTTGCCCACCATGTCCCTCTTGACCCAGGTGTATAACTGGGTACCTGACAATGCTAGGGTAATAATGATGGCAGGACCCTCTGGTATAAAGCAGTGACAACACTAAAGAGGCTACCCTATCGAATTTACATGCTTGAGAACATTCTGTTCGAGATTTTAGTAACAGAGCATATTTGACAATAATCTGTGCAAACATCCACATTTAACTCTCATAACATCCTCATCTCAAATTTATGCACCAAAAGGCGTTGCCTGGATGTACAGCCCTTTATTGGTGACCTTCCCTCACAATGTTTATTATCTTTGTCATCCTCATTTACTATTAGGATATGTTTTGTTTGCATCATGACGGGGTCATAGGTACACAATGTTATCTGAAGTGTGAATTTTGTTGTGATGTGTATTATATACATACATACATATATATGTATATGTATAATATATATATATATACATATATTGTTGTATCTTCATAAATATATACATGTATGTTGAAATCTTTAAGATAACTAATCCAATAAAGATTGCAGATGTTGATCATTATACAAATATGTTTATATATTATAATGATTATATTACAATGTCTCTTTTTGTCCTGATCATCGACATGAACATGTTATTCTTTGTTTCTTGTGTAGGCCCTATCATTCGTAAAAATGCATGTCCAATTTCATACGTGTCTTTGTATATTCTGTTTAAGAAAAATGACAATAAGATTTGAAATTTGAAGTTACAAGTTTGATTAATGTATTATAGAGACGTTATCTCAAGCTGGGGTGTTGTTGTTGTTGTTGCTGCTGTTGTTGTTTGTTTTTGACGGTAAACATGGTGAAAAGAGTTTGCGCAATATTTTGCTGTTACTCTCAGTGTATTTGTAACTGCTTTTTTATCAAGAGTTATTGCTGTATTAACATCGCTGTATAGGAACTCTTAATGGATTTTGGTTCCCCCTTGTTCGTCTACCTTGAGCGTGCCAAATGAAAAGATCAGCAATGCTGACCGGCTGGCTGAGTTCTCCTAGGACCATTAAATTCGATTTTCGCGTCAAGGTGTAACGGCTCTGGGAACCTGTTGGGATTTGGTTTGCCGAATTATCAATAGCTCTAATTCTCCGGGACCAATTCGACTAGAAATAAGGACAGTGAACCTGGACGCGCACACTCTAATAATAGATTATTCTCAAGGATAATAAACTTTTTCATAATTCGCGAAAAATCACCAAAGCAAAGCTCCAAAGATGAAAGACGATTGAATAAGAAAAGCCCACTTCTACAGTTTCCGCATCCGATTTGTCTTGGTTGACGTACATTCAGAAAGTGAATATGATTATCTGTGCTGTTTTCCGTTTACGAGATGTCATCTTCGCTATTATTATTATTATTATTATTATTATCATTATTATTATTTCGTTTTATTTATACAGGGTGGCCCCGTCAGTAATCAAGTGCTGTTTTCCAGGGGGCCCTGTAAACACATACATGCACGGTAACAATCACAACAAATAACATTAACATAACTCAATAGGTCGTACATCAAACAGATCAGGGGGCCCGTTTCATAAAACTTGTTATCAGTGACAACTGCCACATTTCTATGACAAATTTTCTCTCAACCAATCAGATGCAAGGATTTCATTAGCTTGTCACATCTATGACAACTTGTCACTGATGACAAGAATGAGACTAAATGTAACAGTTTGCAACCAGGATGAAACAAAAAATCCAACTTACTGACTGAGTTTATAAAAAAGACCCCCTATAATTAGTATAAATATATCATATATATCAAAATATACGTGCCTGAAAAAAATAAAGACCATAATTTTTTTCTATCAATATACCAACTCAATAACTATTATAAATTCTTAATTCACTTATGTATCATTCTATTCTATACTTCAAAATTAAACATTCATTTTTAGCAACGAAAATCAGTGATAAACATCATTAATCATTGTACAATATTTAACAACATACAGTCTGCTTCTACAACCCTTCACTACAAAATAAATTCGCATCAAGCGAAAAAAAAAGAAGAATGATAGAAGTTATTACCCAGAGCACCATTTCAAATACTGAGAACAAAAAGCGTTCTTACTCTGGGCATTTAGCACTAGGGGTGGCAGGTTGTTACGGCACCTTTTGGTAAATTACCAAAATGTCCAATTCACCAAAATGTGCCGTAACTATGTTACGGCACATTTTGGTAACTGCACATTTTGGTAAAAGAAATTTGTTACCAAAATGTGCCGATAGTGCACCTATACCTGACGGGATTTACTGTTACCAAAATGTGCATTTAAAAATGGATTTGCCAGCACATTTTGGACAATCCGCACGTTTTGGTAACTGAACCAAAAATCCATGGATGGGCTTGAGAGTTGATACGGTCAAGAGTTAAGGTGATATGGTCCTGCAGTAAAGACAGGCAAGACACTTTTTTGGCTCACATTGCGATCGCTTTTCATTTTTAGGGGCCCCCTTGGGTCCCTATAGATGAGGGTGAAAGTCTGAGGGGCGGGGGCAGGCAAGGGGGGGGGGACACATTTTCATCTTCTCCTTCAGAACCAGTGGGCGAATAACAATCAAACTTGGTGGGGATCATCCTTAGGGGGTTGGGTAATAAGGTTGTTCCTGTTGGGCATATATATGGCCCCATGGGGAGCCCCCCCCCCCCCCCCCTCGAGGTGAAATAGGTATATATTTGTGCTCCAGCCCAAAAAGCATTACACGCAAGATATGTCGTACGGTGATATCGTTACAGCTGAAGAATATAATTTGCTTATGGGAATACCTAGGGTATCCCCCTTGGAAACGGGGAGGGGAAGGGGGGGGGGGCAAGGGGGAAAACACATTTTCATCTTCTTCAGAACCAGTGGGCGGATTTCAGACAATCAAACTTGGTGAAGATCATTCTTATGGGGGTAGGGACCCAAAGTTTTAAGTAAGTGTGGGCCAAGTGCCATGGTAGAGATTTAGCATTACCGGAATAAGAATTCAATTAAGGCGATCAATAATTGTTCCAGGCAGGACTAGTGTTCAGTCGTGCTAGATATTTTGTGATGGGGGGGGGGGGGGGGGGAGGGGAGAGGGGCATTTTTATGGCATATATATGTCAATGTATTGAGTCCCTCTGCTGCCATGGCACTTTCATGATACCGGGTCATGGGTGGCGATGCAGTTTTAATTTGTTTTTTGATGTGATGATTGTGCAGGAGCAGAAAGTTACCAAAATGTGCCGTGAATGTGCAATTTATCAAAATGTGCCGTAACATGTTACGGCACATTTTGGTAACTGCACATTTGGGTAATTTACCAAAATGTGCAATTTACCAAAACGTGCCGTAAGACAGGCTATTCCACAGAAGAGCACCGTCAACTGAAAGGGCACGTTTACCACATTCTATTTTTACTCTTGGAATGATAACATCAAAATTCTCGGAACTTCGTGTTCTATATCCATGAGGGCGGATGGACAATGTATGTCACACAAATAAGATGTTCCGCTGTCATTCATGATATCAAACAATAGTTTGCTTTTATGGAACTCCCGTCTTTTTTTTAATGTCAATCCATCTCAAGGCAGGGAACATTTCGGAGGTATAGAAGTGAGTATGTTTGTTTTAGGGACAGTTCTTGCCATCTCCTTACGTTTCTTAATCAGAATATCTTTTTGCTTTTCTGGAACTCCCGTCTTTTTTTCCGTGTCAATCCATCTCAAGGTATGGAACATTTCGGAGGTAGAAGTGAGCATGTTTATTTTAGGGACAATTCTTGCCATCTGCTTATGTTGCTTAAACAGAATATCTTTTGTTCCTTTACTGCAGTTGCTCCATGAGATACTGCAATAGTCATAATAAGGGAGAATAAGAGAATTGGCGAGCAGTTTGGCACTATCTGTGGTAAGGTACTTTCTGACTCTGCGCAATAGGGCCTGCCTAGAACCAATTTTGCTTGAGATGTACTTTAAATGATCCTGCCAAGTCATGTGCTGGTCCAGCCAGACTCCCAAATATTTATCACTGGTAACCTGCTTTATTGATACATCGGATACATTGATTTTGAATGGTGGGTGTTGCAATTTTGATATTTTTTGTGGTTTTCCAAACATCATGAAACATGTTTTTTTTCGGTATTCAGGGTGAGGTGGTTTCTTTCTAACCACATTCTCACGTGATTCAGATCATGATTGAGGCATGTTTCAATGTCACTTGGATTTAAAGCACATAAGAGCAGTGTCATCTGCACACAAGATCGTTCATAAAAAGAGAAAAAAGAAGAGGCCCCAAGATCGATCCTTGGGGGACTCCAGATTTTAACATTAGTATAGCACATCAGACGTTCTACCAGCAAAGGATGTACACTGTGTACTGTTACGATGGTAAGAGGTGAACCAGGATAAGGCTTGATCCTTAACTTATCCAATAACAGCGTGTGATCGACAGAGTCGAATGCTTTTCTTATGTCAAGAAATACCATAGCATTCATAAGTAATGAATATGTGATAGAAAGAAACTTACTGTCAGTAGTATATATAACTATCATTATCATGGTAAGCAGTACGGTAATCATACGTAGCAATTCTTTATTTTGCAGAGTAGAAGCAGCCACATTTTTCAGCAGCTAAAACTATCGTTGTCGCAGACGAGAACCGTCTATGTTGTATGTCGGTGTTGATTCTGCGTTTGAACGATAACAAACTTTCATATCTGGCTGGAAATGATGATCGATTGCTCTAAATTAGTAGTACCAATGACAAGAATTCAACTTATGTGCATTTACATATAAGATGTTCAGATATATGATAGTATTCTACACAACTCTTTAGAGTCTCAACGATTATTTTGCTTTGAGGAAAGTTCCCTGTACAGTGGATTGAATTCACTCCATATTTTCTCCGACAATCCGACAACTTTCCCAGAACAATGACGTTTCCTCTTCTATTTAACCCCTAACCCACCCCCGTTCCGGTTTCCTTCCACTGACTGGTGTATGCCCTTATCTAGGATGGTGCCAAGTTTACGGCTTCCCGAAATGAAATCCTTTCCGTGTTTAATGGGGTCTTTAAGGTGAAGGATAATGCTGTTACAGTTGGCATGGTTGTGGTTGGTCTCCAGTGACAAATATTTCGGGGAATTAAAAAAAAAAATGAATTCAGGTTACGTTTCGAACATAATAATGATATCATTAAAAAGGGATAACCAGTGAAATTAAGATTTATCTGCGTAACTAGCTTACTTCCAATAGTGGGTCCAATGATCAAAATCAACCATCTTTCCGCAGGTTTATGGAGTCATATGCTTCTCATTCTCTATCACTGCGTCATCACGGTAGAGCGCTATAAGAAGCCGCTAAGCACAGCATTCGTCTAATTGCTGTCGCAGTTGGGGTTAAATGGAAGTAAGTGATACGTGGGTTGTTCTCCTTGTGCAGTCAAAACGATTTTCGTTAATTTTTTTTTGAAAGGGAACAGCTTCTGTTCTCTGTGTTCTCTCATATGTCTCTCTTAATATGTCTTTACAGCTCCTTTCTTATAACTCTTGTTAGAGACTCACGCGATAAACGCCATTTCGGATCATTCTTAGACTGAATTGTGTTAAAAAAATAATGATGCGTGTGTTCTCTATATTCAAAATTTTCTTTCTGAAAAGATCATTGCAGATAGCGTGTCTCTCAGGGCTATTTTGAGAGAAGAGGGGAAATATCATCACGTTGTACAGTACACCCTTTGGAGTACAAATATAGAAAACTAAGAGGAAGTATATATAGCTACAACCGTATTGATACAAACTCAGACGTTCAATTCAAATCTAGTAGCAGGTTTAGCAGCCATTTTGAAGTGTGTGTTTAAACAATTTACGTGCTGGATAGTGATCCAACACACGCAGACTGTCACCATGTGCTAGCCCATGAACACAGAATGGTGTCATTTCGAATGTTCACCGCGTGATTACGCATGGTACCTAGTTTGGTAGGTCGATATTATGAATGTATATGACTTGTGTTATTACATGAACAGACATTGATTATCATGGGTACATTGTCATACATGCTGAAATAACTGGAGGTTGGATAGTTCTGTCGTGATGTTAACATAATATAACGTATACAGGTTTTCTGACCACTTTGTATTCCAGCAGCCCATTCCGTTCAGAAAGGGCACCATGGTTGATCTCTCCGCATCGCTATTTGCCAAATAATATTCCTCCATCCATGGATCAACAATTCAGAAAACATAGTACACTGCATATAATGACAGTCTGTTCCGTTCAGTCTGTCTTTCGCGGCGGATTTCCATGGGCAAACGCCTGGAAGAAAAGATCTCGAATTACTCATTTATTCTATTGCACGGATCGCCGGATATTCGGTCAATCATCATTATTCTCAATCTTGTTTTGATTTTCAAACCACAGTTAAGTACAGTTGCTCAATTTTCATATTCGGGCAGGCATACTGTCTCCATTGTGGCTTTTCTTTTATTCATGGCCCTCTGCAGATGAAATCCAGTTTTGTTTGTTTTGTTGGTTGGTTTTGCTTGATTTATTTTCTTCAACATTTCTTACGTAAATCGATTTTATTTTTGCAATATCACAGTAAACATCAATTATAGGGATTATAATGTGCATGATTCAAAGAAAAAAAGATAAATGTCTACATTAAAGGGATGTTATATTATTGGTGAATATGAGGATTTGCCCCGATTGGGCTTTTAAATTTTTGTAAGATACCAAGAAACCGCTGATGAAATGATATAGGCCTATAACATACCATTCTAAAAGAACTTCAAAGCTCATTTGATGGACATCGATTGTGGAATGGCTAAAGTATCCAAAAACAAGTAAAACAAAGCGATCGTAATAAAAGGTGGGTCCCATTTTACCTTTCATTAGGATCACTCTTTTGGATATCTCATCCATCTCCGAGCCGATTTTTATCCATTAAACGTTGAATTCCTCTTGAAAGTACATGCTCTTTCATATTTACAAGAGGTTTCTTATAATCTCACCGAAATGTGACAGAAACCTGGAGTTAGGTCTCAACCCAAACTATATGATCCCTTTAATTTCAAATGTAAATTATATTACCACGTTTGCAGATGATTAACTAAGAAATTATGTGGAAGAGGGACTTCCACTATAAGCGGTTTGTTGAACATGTGGCAGTTCAGAAAACCTACCTACGGTGGGAGGGGGTCAGGGCGAGGTGAAAAAGGGTACAGTCATGAGACCGACACCCACGAGTCATACAGCTCACGAGTCATGCAGCCCATGAGTTATACAGCTCACGAGTCATACAACCTATAAGTTTAACTCTGAGCTACCAAGACCCACGAGACCGACACATTAAGCCCCGTGTTGTATCTGTCGAACTCGCGGGCTGTTTTTACCTAGTGTCGAAACTCATGGACTTTATTTGCCTAGTGTTGAACTCGTGGGCTGTATGACTCGTGGGTGTCAGTCTTGTGGGATGACCCCAGTGAAAACATGCATTTTGCTCAGCAGAATGAGAAAAGAGACCTTATATAATATACTTCATTAGGTTTGCACTATTGTGCATGAATACTGAGATATGGTATACATTATCATTATGATTATGACGATGACAGCGTAATGATGAAAAAAATAGTGATAATGACGATGACAGTGATGGTGGTGATGATGAAGGTGATTTTGATAAAATGAAAGGGTATGGTAGGTCCTACTATAAAAACATTGTGTACTTATGCTTGTATTTGTTCATTAGTGCATTAGCTTCACTAATTCATCGCAGAAGATGAAATCTGAAAAATTGTCTTCTGAATCATCGAAATACTGCATGTGGTTGCTTCGATTTTAACCTAATAGCCTATTTCTCATTCTGGATCTCTTCGTCTGATGTAATCGCCGTATATGTCTGTCCATTGCAATGATATATTCAACACAGAATTATTACAACTTCTCTGTCAACTTTGCTGTTCAAAACTACACTTTGTGCGTTACACTTACATTCGATTTTCTTACTTGAACATGATTTTCAACAATTTTCAATGAATGGGAGCTCTGGTCAAGTATTTCTATTTAGGTAGGTATGCTTGGGGGCCATCCTCGATAGAATTTAGACTTTATGATATTTACTGTTGGCAATTCAAATATCTACTGTTCATAGACCTAACAGAGACAATAAATAAGATGTTGGTCTTATATGTTTATGCTATGGTAACCTGCGTCACGCATGCTGTCAGCATACTGCTGTGCGAGGAGAGGGTTAACAAAAATGGATGGTGCGAACCGCCGAGTTGGTTCCGCGCAGTGCATAAATTGCTTTGCTGCTGGCAGAATATTTGCACCATCTAATCTTAAGTCGTAGGCCGGCGGCAACGGCACCTGGCGAATTCATTTATCACTATAGCACTTCCCCGCCAGCCCCAAATCTCCCTCTCACTTGCCCCTCACTCCCCAAAGTTAAAGACACGAACCCAATATGGATTCTTCTTGAAAGACAATGGGATTTCATCCTCTTGGTTTTGTTTCCCTGCATTTCGCGGGGCGGGGTGGGGGGGGGGGGGGGTGGGAGGTCATTCCCCTTGCAAAATATCAAAGGGGATTCCCCTTCCCTAATAACCTTAGATAGGGTGAAAGCAATGGTAATAGGAGCTGCCAGTACGTGTTCAAGTTGACACTATATATAGATAGTGCTAGTGCAAATCAATCAAGAAGAGTGACATTATCATGTAAATGAACAAAATAACATATAGGGTTTGACACGTTATCTTGAAATGGTCATGTAACTTGCGAGCACAACAAGTAAATTATGCAAATCTTCCAGAAATGAATCGATATAATGTGAATGTATTAATCTCGCATGTAATATTTATGCTTTCTTTTTCGTCAGAGTATGTAAGCTTGTGAGAACAACACAAAACAAAACACATTCACTGTCAAAAACTGAAATACTCTGAGCAATAAATGCGAGCTTGTACAGTGAGGACGAAGTAGAACAATCTGGAAAGCACTATTATAACAGGATCGGTCTTTAGGATAATGCCACTTTCAAGGGAAAAATTCGTATTCAAACACGCTGTTACTTGTTAAAAGATTGATTTCATATACAGGTGACCGCGTGTTAAATGGAATTTTAGTGCAAACCAGTAAGTTATTTAACCCAATGTTTATCTAGTGCAACTACCTTTGCCCTACGTCGTCGTCACTATGGTTCAAAGTATTTCAATTTTGACAGTAAATGTGTTTTGTTTTCTGTTGTTCTAACAAGCTTATTATTGATACTCTGATTGTCTAAACTTCCGGTCATTCTTGAGGGTATCTTATTAAGCCATCGTATGACTGTCAATGTGGAGTTTCTCAGGCCCCGGCAGCAACTTTGTGAGCGGCGGCAAAATCCTTGGCAAGAAAAAAAAAAGGAACCGGAGACCTTGCGAACGTTCACTAAATAAAAGTGATTCACATCACTCTAGCCTTCTACTGGTTTGGATGCCAACGCGTGACCACATGCATCAACATCGTATTCAATTTGCTTCTATACTTTTCACTGGATTTAACCAAGATCGTGTGAAATTGAAAATTCCATATTCGTATGGCCATCTTTTGTCAATTTCGGGACAATGTGACGCCACATTTTTGGAGTGTTTGGCATTTCATAGTGTGACATTAACACTTGACATCCATTCCTACATTTTCACATACACAAAGCAAGAAACAAACAACTAAACTCATTCAAGTTTGGAACGTATTACTTGTATTGGAAAACGCGTTCAACAATACTCCCGATAAACAAGTTGGCGCCATTGCACTAAAGGTTGTCTGCTTGACGATCTTTTCCCCACACACAGATCAAGAACTTCTCTATTATAGGATGCACTTCGGAAACTACTTGAAGTTTATCGATTTGCCTTATATACTTTGAGTCATCGGCCGAAGTTGAATGTCATTTCCACAAATCAAAAGAAAAATGGTGAATAATTATTATGGCATTTTGCCATAATCGATTGCTGATTTTACCTGTTTCCTTTCAATCACTGACGGTCTTGTTGGATGCTGTATTTTGTGTTTGATTTTGCTATAGAAGCAAGATTACGTCGTAGCATTGCTAATCAATTGCCCAGAGGAACATTTTCATCCAACTTTTTTTAAGAGCCCGGACAAGTCGAGTCCTTTTCCACAAGACATGAATCATTATAGTATGTCTTCTTTTCTGTAATAGAGATATTATCATTGTAATTATTTATATTATCATTTCTATTATTACTATTATTATCATTATCATCATCATCATTATCATTATTATTACTGTTATTATTATCATAATTAGTTGTAGTAAAGTAGTAGTAGCAGTAGTTTTTTGTTAATAGTTAGCTATTCACGTGTGATGCCGAAATTCTCATCAAGTCTTTGCCAACATTGACTCAGTGAACACGTTGTATTATATTTCACCGTCAATATACCTAAAACTTTGAAGTCTTTATAGCAACCCTCCCTATTAAAGAAAAAGAAAAAAAAAGAAAAAACAATGCCTATCAAGTGTCTCCTAACTATGTGCTGCCCTCATTCTGATAATATCCTCAAAGTAATCTAAAAAAACAGTCAAAACAATCAAATAAACACGCAAATAATAAATTCCTTTCCTTCTCAACGTTTTTTTTTTCCTCCTTTCATTTTACGTTGCATTTCTCTACTGAAGATTATATAATTCAAATTAAAAATAAATCAAACAAAGAAACAAACATTAAGAAAGTCGCATATGGATATGAATACTAGTACTGATGGTCATTTGAGAATTATAATGCTCATTAATTTTACTATAGGAAACGAGAAATATAATGGATCCTATACTTTCACTTCAATTCAGTGGAATTCAATTCAAGTCAAATGTATATGCAGTATCACAAATTCTCAGATACAACAATAACAACAAATCTTACAAAATGAATATATGAACGTACATTAAGAAAGAGAAAGAGAAAATGAGCGAGTGCACATTTTAACCTATGTGAAACTATATTATTTTATTCAAAATATGTGTGATATCAATGCTATTGGAAAAGAGAGGCCCGCGTAAGGACAGCTTGCAGAGATGTGGGTCACACGATAGATTGTGAGAACCAAAAAAAAAAAAAAAGTAATGGAAGCACAGACAAGCTCACACACACACGAAGGCACACACACACACAGACGGAGATACAGATTCACACACAACACATAGAGGAACATAAACAATCGAGTAAAATTGACGGAGACAGGAAGAAAGAGCGAGAAACATCGGGAAGTGGAGCAATATACCTGTATATATATATATATATATATATATATATATATACACTATATATATATATATATATATATATATATATATATATATATATAGTGTGTGTGTGTGTGTGTGTGTGTGTGTGTTTGTTTGTGTATGTGTAGATAATCTCTTCCCTGTACATAGAGACATCTTAAAGTTTCAACGTTCAAAATGTAGGTGCCGGTTAAGAAAAGGAAATTATATCTTCAGATCGCAGAGAACGAAATAGATATTCATCAATCAAAAAGATAAAAGATAAACAAGAAAAGTTTTATAGACAAGTAGTATGGAGACTGTTACATTAATCACATTTTCATTACACATTGCAACGTTCCAATCGCTGCTGTCAATTTTACTATTAGAAGCTAGTAGATTTGTAGCGCCGTAAAGGGAAAGGTATACAGTCATGACGTGCAAGTAAGGGCGTAGGTGCAAATGAAGGGAAAGAGAGAATTTAAGTGATACGATTCCATTCCATTCCAGGAGATGTGAAAGTAAAATTTATGGAGCTACTAAGATTGACAACGACGTGATGTCCATAGCAGCACGCTATCTCCTCACACGTTCTGTAATATTATTTCTGGCGAGAAAACACTGAAACTTTATCGGTTTGATTATTTCTGACTGCATGCAGTAATAAATCTCAATGTCACATTCAGGATAATATCAAGACGACAGTAAACATAAAAACAACATCATGATCGTCATTGTTAACAACAATAACAGAGCTGTCAGGCTAAGATTGCAAAACCTCGATCGTTTCGAATTTTGAGTACTGTCCGTCACTTACCGAACGCAAATTGAGGGGATTTTTATTGCGATTCCATCATTGGTACCAATTACGGTCAAATCAGAAAGGAAGGAAATCGATTTTCACAACCATCTTGAGAGTGCATGGGACTATTCAATCACAAGACTTTAAGCAGCTTACATCCATCACCTGCTAGCGCCACTTCCCTGTCAACGGAGCTGCGAACCAAGGTTTAAAGGAGCTCTCTCGTCTGCTGTCGAGTGCCTTTCAAAATTAATGATCCTAATCGAAGGAATGAGCTGCGAAATATCTTACTCTACCCTAAGGGAGGAGATGTACATGAGGACTATTTTAAGGGGACCGCGTTAAAGTGTGGCAGGTTAAAAGTAACTGGTTGACAGAGTTTGATGCTAATATAATGATACGAGCAGTCCCAGATATGTTTGAAATTGAAAGAATCAATAACGACGATGTATGTTATTATAGATCAGTATGATGTATTACCTACATTATTTTCCCTCGGTTTTAGAGCACGTCATCGCAACGTGCCTGTCCATATACGTTTCTTTTGATCCGATAACGTAATTCCAGTCTATTTGTCATACTGGGTGTACGCAAAGAAGTTTCAACACCTCAATCATCGCAGTTATGTTCGATGTTCACATGTTTCTATCCTTATATTTCAACCGAGAAATCAGTGAAGGGAATTACTTGTGATGAAATAAGCTAATTCCACTTTAGGTCATCTTGGCGCGCAAATAAAAGAAGACAAATCTGTATCGGGTGAGCAGGTGCTCCAGACTCTGCACAGGCGGTGTTGCTATGGAAACACTGTATATCAAACACGTATAGAACGTTGATCTCTCACCTACCGGGGACGGTTTTCACACCAATTTCCCTTTTTATCCCTGTGGTCAATTTCTGGCGTACTCTTATTCGAGTAACGCGCATTTCAGCCACTTGAAATTTACATAATATTTTGGGACTAAGTTTAAACTATATCTTTGTGAATTCCAGTCAAAGCATATAATAGCTCAAAACACATGAATCTAAAAGAAGATAAAGAAGATCGCAATTAACTAACTGGTCGCATTAATAATAATCAGACGCTTTGACTCCCCCCCCCCCCCCCTCACCCCATGCACACAACACGCACACTCAAATACTGGATAAACAAGGGACGAAATGCATTATCGGGCCAGTTTAATAAAGCCAATATCTTCTACTTTCTATTTTTATTCCAATGCATGTGATAGGGCCTCATCCATGTCAAGCTCTGCTCATGATGACGGTACCCTGTATTGATTTTTTTTTTCTTGTTCACGTACGATAAGAAATAATTGATAATTCCTACATAACTATTATGTTTGTATTCACTTGTCACTGTACTTGGAGAAGAATAATACAAAAATAAACCAAATCAAACTAAAACCATATCAAACCATGAAATCGTACCAAACCAATGCGGGTGCTTTATCTGACCGAGGATTGAAATGGGGGGGGGGGGGGGGGGTGTACTGGTAAGAGGAAATGTGTATGGTAGGCAGGGGGCGTTAAGTTTCTCCCATAGTAGTAGTTGTAATTTTTACTTAAAATTACCTAAGTGACATGAACAAATCTATATTCGTTATCTGAAAAAATATGTTCACATTCCTTCGGGCTCACCGTAAAACATGCCTACATCACTGAAGTGATAATTTGGGTAATGGTACCGCTGTCAATATTTGATTAAGAAAGCTTTTAGTAAAAGAAAAAGGCGAGAAATGGAACATTACTGGTGACCTGGTAACTTGCCTTTATTTTCCCATCTATATTCATCACGTTGGTTTAGTGGAAATGACACAACCCATTTGTTACTTCTTTCTCCCACCGAATCCAAGTCGAACTATACGTTGGACGAGCATAAAGAGGAATTAAGAGAAAAGGGAGAAAAAAGTAAAGTTGAAGGCTCTTTGTTCAGGTTTAAAAGGAAAATGTCAAATTTAGACATCACAGACACGGAAAGAAATTGAAAGAGAGGACAATACTCTGAAAAAAACCCAAACATATAAAACAAACAATAACACTTCGTCTATAATCTAGGGTTTATCCAAGAAATTATATAGATATGGCTTTATGTATAGGTTTTATTTAATTTTCTTTCTTTTTATGCGATCATGATTGAAAGAAAACTGCAACTCACATTGCGCGACAATGTTTGCATTGTTTGCATTGTCCAAAATGTCAAATTTAGACATCACAGACACGGAAAGAAACTGAAAGAGAGGACAATACTCTGAAAAAAAAACCCAAACATATAAAACAAACAATAACACTTCGTCTATAATCTAGTGTTTATCCAAGAAATTATATAGATATTGCTTTATGTATAGGTTTTATTTAATTTTCTTTCTTTTTATGCGATCATGATTGAAAGAAAACTGCAACTCACATTGCGCGACAACGTTTGCATTGTCCAAGACTTTAAAAGTTTGTAACTTTGTCTATTGGATTTTTAACGTCTTTCAATATTGCACAAATATCAGTTTCATGGGATGAACAACACAATTATAAAGATCATTATTAACGTCACAACTTTGTGAATATTCTTTCTTTTTTCGGGTTGCCGCGCACGTAAACTGATATCAGCCCCTATTCAATCTTCGAGTACCTTTTTTTGAGTGACAATAAATCTGTGACCAAAATATCATCGTGATCGACATCTTGCTCACATAGAAAACAGAATGGATTCGGTACGTTTCATGTGTGAGTGCCCGTCTACGAGTGAGTGTTAAATGTTTGTGTATGCGTGACTATCTATCAGAATGTGAAATCAGTGTTGTCAAACTGACTCACGTATAGCTGAGAGCACGCACAGGATGTAAGTCACAAGAATGAAAAATACCAACATTTTTGGAAATACGTCTCATCCCGGAGGTTGCACGAATCTTAGAGACAACAACAACATATCGGGTGTACGATCTGAACTTAGCGTTATTGATTGTTTCTTAAGTTAGGATAATGCTTTCTACTGAGACGTTGATAAATAACCACAATCGAGATGGATAGTTATATATATATATATATATATATATATATATATATATATATATATATATATATAGGGATAGATAGGTGGGTATAGATAGATAGAGATACACAGATAGATAGATAGATAGATAGATAGATAGATAGATAGATGAGGATGATAGAGTGGGGGTTTGTGTAAGGATTGCAAAAAAAATGTGGGCAAAACAAATATGAAAGTGTTTCTTGGAATGTAGTGGGTGTTGAGGTATTTAAGAAACGCAGGTAGCAGAGGAAGGAGCAAAGGTGTTTTGTACGGGGGAGGGGAGGGCGGAAGACTATAGGCGTAATTATCGCGTAAGATTTGTCACTTCACAAGAGGTTTAATGCTGTTGTTGGTTTTTAATGTACTCCATTCGAAAGGTATTGAGGGGATTTAAAGCCAGAGACCCACAAGGATTTCTGGGATTTTTTTTTTCTTGACGTAGAGTGATAACGTCTAAGCAGTTAGTATTAAACCGGTGATATTCTTCATCTCGAAGTTTCGTTTAAAGAAAAACCCAAGCAAAAACAAACAAACAAGCTAATCATAATATTCCCTTTGCCCATCAGATGCTCGTTAATCAGAAAATTAAATGGGGTTAGTTAATCCGAACATTTTTTGACTTAACTAGGAAGGTTCGTTATTCCAATTAAAAGGTTCGTTTATCCGATCATGAAAAAGGTTTCGTTGTTTCGAAGGTTCGTTGTAAAATCCGAAAATGAAAAGAAGTTGCATGCTATTGAAAGGAACATTGGGAATTGCAAACCTTATCTCCTTTCAGGATTAACGAATCTTCGGAATAGCAAACTGTATAATCGTATCAAACAAAAGAAAGAGCCAATATTTGTTACTCTTTTAAGCAATGTATGCAACAATTAACTATTTAACGCAAGAGAATGCCCAGGGATGTATTTGGGAATCAAATACATATTTGTGGCAACATAAAGTCTATATGGTACCTAATTTGACCGGACAAAGACATTTCATTGATTCTCAGTCCTGTTGAGGAAAAAGTCGCTAAATGAAACGAAAATTTGGTTATACAGTCAAGGTTTCCTGTTGCGATTATGTAATTGTGCTGAGCGATGTATTCCTTATGTGGGATAATTATGTTCTTTTAAAGTGCCCTGAAGTTGGGCCTTTACTGGCCAAACCTTTGTCTTTCTGGTAACGTTATCTTCTAGGGGTTTCTTTTTGGTCACGATTTCTTGTATAAAAATATGAAGTAAAGTGAATGTGCCCTGCAAAAGCGAGGATAAACACAAAAGTCGTTGAAGTGACAGGTGGAGGAGGACCTAAGGTTGAATAGAGGAAGGAGTATGCCGCAAATCGGGCGAGATGGCGAGAAGGCGTGTGACAGGTTGCTGTGAGAGTGAGGTCACCCCCACTGGATGCACGTCACGAGGCCGACACCGAGTCAAGCAGCCCATGAGTCCGACACCGGGCAAACAAGGCCCACGAGTCCTATTCTCATTCATGTATACGGAGCTTCGGTTTCGTGGGGATGTTTTTTTTCTACCTATTGTCGAGCCCGCGTGCTCCTTGTTTTCCTAGACAAGTGTGGGACTTATGGGCCTTTTTGCCACAAGTCGGACTCAGGGGCCTTATTATGTCTATGTTTAGGTAACATAGAAGCACTTAAACATGAATGGCTCTAAACTAGAATGTATGTAGGTCTATAGCCTGTAACCTGTTTGTTGTTATTACTTGGTTATTATGCTTGTTTAGTTTGATCGCATCAATCTTCGCAAACATGAAGATAGCGATTTATTCCAATAAACCGAAATTTTTAGCACGATGTATGTTTTCTATAAGGAGAGAAAAGAAAAAACGCCAACAAATACAACCACGAGTGAACATTCACTTCTCTTAAAGTGATAACATTCATTCTTGTTCCAGAACTTGAGTCTTGTCCTAAAATTCTTACCCTAGTCGACAAATCTGACTTGCGTTGGAAACAGGGGTGGAATTACAGCCGCATGCACGTAACTTTTGCGCATGGTCAAAACCCGAGCTGCTTGGATGCAGTCTACTGCGGCTCTTTCTCGGATATAGAGACGCGCATCAATCGTGTAACTGAGAAGAAAATACGAGAAATCGATCCCGCTAATGCCGGAGCTGGCCGGCTGGGGGTATCACGGGGACCTGACAAAGACGCATCGATGACTGTCCCGTGTCCCTGGCCTTCTGCAGGGAAAGCGATAAGACAAATGAAATCGATGTCCACCGTCTGACTTTCCAAGGTCATCCTGTGGCTCTGACTTCCAGGCAGTTGGAGATATACGGTGGTGAATCTTTGTCAGTGCCTTATTTAGAAATGAAAATATTGTGCATTCATGGTGCATGATCAATTTTCCGAGAGAGGGCATTAATACCCACATGCTTGCAAACATCTATCAAGCAAAACAAATTCGCTTAATGCTCGTCAGAAAGAAATTAGGGCAAATTTTGCGTCGCATGTTAAAGGACGCCTTCCCTGATAAGAGTATTGATCTCATGTCGAAGGCTAACCCAGTCTTTCAAAACCTTTTTCTTAATCTTTTTGGTATTCTAATACAGGTGTGTGTGTTTTGCACATGCTTGTCATAGACGTTCTTTTCTGTTTGTATCTTTCAGATTGCGCGTCCCTACCATGTCAAAATGGCGGATCGTGCCTTCTCCTTCCAGATGGTTTCCCGATCTGTCAGTGTCTGCCCGAGTACTACGGATCGACTTGCGAGTACTTAAATCCGTGCATACTGTACGATTTCTGCGAGGACCGCGGTAACTGCAGTAACATTCGTGGGTCGCAGTGGACGTGCGAGTGCCTCCCGGGATTTACCGGTTACAAATGCTTGAACCGTGACTCTTGTGTGTCCAATCCATGCCCACCTGACCGCACGTGCCAGAACATTTACCCGTCGTCATACCGTTGTCTTTGCCCAAGTCAAGGTTACTACGGGACCTCCTGCGATAATTACAACTCTTGTTCGAGCTCGCCGTGCCTGAACGGAGGTAAATGCATTCACGAAGCCAACAAAACCTACTCGTGCGACTGCAATCCTCATGGCGTCATCACCGGATATCATGGGTCCCAGTGCCAAGACTACGACCCATGTTTGTCCCAACCGTGCGATGCAGACGGAGGGACGTGTCGGAACGACTCGACGGGAGGCTACACTTGTGATTGCCATCCGGGGTACTACGGGAACTTTTGCTCCAACTATGACGTGTGTAGGACAGTCCCGTGTTTAAATAATGGAACGTGTCTGTCGAAGGATAACGGAACGGACTTCACCTGTGTTTGCCCGCCCATTCGTTATGGACCCCGCTGTGAAAATATATGTAAGTCCTATCGCAGGAAAGATCAATTTACCCCTTTCCTCCTTTACGTTTTGTGTATCAGCAGTATTTTATTGAGAAGTCTATTCATGTCGTGTCAGATCTCTAATTTCCCTCCATAGACAAACAGGCTTGCTTCTTATCGGGAAGAGAAAATGAGCAAAACGATTTGCAGAAAGAAAAACAACTTGTAGAAATTACTAGAGCTGAGAAGGAACTTTATGTACATTCATGGGGAAGCATGTCCACACATTACTATATCTCTCAATGTTATGTAGGCATATAAAGTCATATAAAGTCATATAAACATAATACGTGTGGACAACTCAAGCGGTACCAGAAGTAATTTACTTTAATTATAGTTGAAAAGTCTTGAAGGAATAGACTAGGTCACTAACATATTCATATCTAATGAAGATATTTACAGAAATTGTATTTTAAGGATAACGGACAGCTTGCATATAGCCATGGCTGATGCATGCATACATGACTCTAGCATTGGTAGTGTATTTAGTTGGATGAAGGGACTGAAAGGCTCAGTACTCTGTCACCAGGTGGAAAATGGGTAATAATAATTGAATATATCAGATTTAAGTTACTTGTGTGTGTGTGTTTTTTTTAGGGACTGTTATGTGCAATGCAAAGACATGGTGCTGATCGTCAGTTACATATTATGACAAAGAGAATATCTGAATAGGTGCTCTATAGGCCTATCTCATAATGATTTCCTACTTCATTTCTTCAGATCATTTGAATACGCCCACACGAAACCTGCCAATCTAATATTCATTCAGTGACATCATCTGTCATTCAGTGGTAAAGTGCTTATACGATCAACAAAACCCACTGGAATGTACCTTCCCCTAGTTTGAACATAACTTGCATGATTCCTTGCAGTATCTTTTGTTAATCATAATTAGTACCATAAATTGATTAACAACGGTTGACAAAATCTGATGTCATCGACAGATCGTCGTTCGGAAGGTGGGCGTATCCAAGTAATCTAAACAAAATATTTATTCTAAAAAAATCATAAAATATATGACACTTGTTTAGATAATAGTTTGGCCACATAAGTGATGTGATGTAAACATCCACTTGCATTACATAATTATTTCCATCACGATTCAAGTAGACGTTTACGGATATACATGTCATGCGCATTCGGTTCAGAAAGTGTTGATTCACAGATTCGAAATTAACGGTGAGATCCGTTTGATCAATTAAATCACGGAGTTGATTGATTTATCTTTTACAAGTCTGGTATTTCCAAAGTCGACATAGAGCATACAGATGTTCAAATACGACTGAAAAAAAAAGAAAACTATGGAAACTCAGACACGTTAATATTTTCTTAACGCATGCGTGACGGTCGTGACGTGTACGTGACGCAACGTGACACGTGATTGTGGTGTGTTGAGAACCCTGGCTAACTCGTCGAGTTTGAATGTGACTCAAACACAGTGGGTTTAATGAAATGCTCCACTCTTTCGAGTCTTGGATCAACCGCCCGAGATTCAAATTATTTCTTTAGTGGAATAACAACCAGTCGTGGAAGAAAAACCAAAAGGGAACAAACCATGTCTCAGGTGACCGCATTCCTACGTGAGCGTCTTAAGGACGGCAAAATTCTGTCAAGGTGAACAGAGAGAGAGAGGGGGGGGGGGGGATAGAACGAATAAGACAAACAAGTTGGAGATTGAGCGTGCGTGAACGCTGTTTTTGTTTTAAGTTCCAGACTATTGAACTTAGATATCATTTCTGGGATGCCCCGAGTGCCCGAGGATTATTACTCGGAATGTATTTACGTGACCTTCCCCTCTTGGCGCCTAGAGTCCTACGGCACGACCTGACGTGCTCCCCCAATCACGCGTGCTGCAGTGAGGAAATTCTCACTAGTTCAGGTCTTAGCTGCGTCAAAATAGTGACAAGAAGTCTCTTTTTTTTTGCTAGTAAAACAGAGCTAACATTTAGTCATAACACGCTTTCAAGTCCATCGAAATCACGTATCAATCAATCACGTAGTCTCCTCATCTTTAAATGTGACGCGAGCTCTACAGTCTCTCACATCGCATTTTCAAAGAACATACGCACATATACAAAGAAAAATAATTATGTGTAGTAACACTATATACATTCTTTAGTTAATGAATGCCTATAACATCCCGTTTTGTCATATCATTGAGATCAATCATGTAACTTGCAGATAGTCATTCACCGCATATTATTCTAAAACAATTTGTATGAAACGTGTATTCATTTTCCCGTGACCCGGTGGATATGACCGTACTGTATAAAGTAAGACCATCACTCGCATCTCATTTAATCTTAGATTGGTATCATGCAGAATGAAGAGATGGTCTTTATTTCATATGTGCATAAATGTGACAAGTCCGTACGATTATACACAATGTAATGGATTATATTCTGTTGAAGTTGTGTCACAAAATCCAATGTGCATGCCATTGACGATACAGATTTTTTCCTTACATCTTGGTATCTGTCTATCTATCTTTCAATCTATCTATAACTCTCTCTCCGTGTATATATTATATTATATATATATATATATATAATTATATATATGCGCGTGCAATATGTCTTTTGGACATAAAATACCGATAACTCTTCCCGAACCCGCTTATCCGACAGTGCACTGCGAAGGCGATGTGACGGTGGACATCAAAGGGATCATAGAATGGTCGGACAGGGATGTCGGTACAGAGACGTCGACGAGCTGTCCGTTTGGCGGCGGGAGTAACGTCACTCGGACATGTTACTATGACGACGAGAAGATGGCGACCAGATGGACTTTTCCTAACACGACAGAATGCAAAAGAGTAAGTTTGTGAAAAATATATGAATTCACCTTTCAAACGTATCTAACCGAAAACAACGAAAGTTTCTTTGCGCCGGTTAAAAAAAAATAGGAACGTTCAAATAATATTGTTTTATTCGAGAAAGCATATTGCTTTAAGTATGGTTAACCGATTACGCTGCCTGTGAATGATCTCCGCACAGTTATGTGTCATATGCTATGTGCGTTATGGCGTAGAGCAAGAACGTATGCGCATTAAATTGCTGCATTCCCATGCGAGACGATAGTATCTTAGTCCAAAGAGTAATGATAAATGCTCGAATTATATCAAATCAGTTAAGACTAACCTTCCCTTCTTCAGTGAGACTCCAGCTATTAAATCCTCCTCCTCTTTCCATACCCCCGCCTCCTCTCCCTTTCCCCTCTCCCATTCGTCTCATGAGATCATGAACCATCTTCAGTGAAATTAGATTTAAATGTAAACCGGATTCGTTGTGCATAGCGCGTTGGAAAAGGCGCTACGTAAGATAACAGGATACGATATTGCCAATTTGCTGGGGTCCTTAAAGGTCGCCCTCGTGATGTTATATTATTTCACTTTTTTGGAGGTGGTTGAATCAAATATCTTCAAGACGAAATCATGCCGACTGCCATAAACACCCCTCGTTCCTCTCGTCCTGTCCAGGCGAATTTGACCAACGAGCTGGCAGCCACAATGACGTCATTTCTACGCGAATCAACCGGAAGCAATCCTTCGGAAATGGAAGATTCCGAAGTTTCGTCTGCGTCAGAGCTCCTTGATGCTGTCGTCGATTTCTCCTACGAGCAGAGGACGGTGAGTATCTTGCCTCTATTGTGTCCGTCAAGACAACTTATTGGAGCGAGAACGGGATATTTGTGACGTAGTCTGTGATGTGACAATGTCACTACAATCATAAGATGTTCCACTATCATATTTTTTTTTTAACTCAGCCTTATGGAATCAAAAGTTTAGCCCCAATTTTCACCTCAGGGTTGCTGTTCGGTTCGATCCACATGTCACATTTTGCGTCCATGAGCGCGGGACGGGTGAGAAGCGCAGGTGTGGGTGTCGTAGAAAACCTAAATCTTTTATCATGTTTTTTTTTTTTTTCAAAGCACCGGCAGCTTGATTCAAGAACACTGCTTAGAATTGATGGATCTTTCACGGACAACTTGACTCTGCGATGACATATTAATGATTTTGCCGCTTGGGATGGGAGCGCGAAGGTTTAAATTCAGTTCGGTGGTTGTTGTGCTGGGGGAAGGGGGTTAGGAAGAACAAGTTGGGGGGGGGGGGAGAGACAGGTACTGTAGTCATGGATAGTGGGACACATGAGTTCCTTATTCTATTGAAATGATTATGATGCAGATATTAATCGCCAGGATAGAGTGATAGACGGAGAAAAAAAAATGCACAGTATGAATTACTGGACAAAGAGAGAGAGAATTGCAGTGTAGGGAAAGATGCATATGATATGGAGGGATTAACTTGTTCCCTTGCTGCACTTTCCCTTGAGGTTAAAGTCGGTTTAATCCAAGTAATAATGAGTACACGAATCGAAATTCTTCTCAACTCCGTGTCATATACTATAATTTTTTTTTCTCTATTACAATGATAATTTGTATCTTGATAGAAGGCGAGAATACACGTAAGGAGAATTTACTCCTGCCAGGGATATATGTTAACATTGTATTAAAATGACTCTTATAACACTTATGATGATACATGTAATGATACTGATGATAACAGTAGTAGAAGTATTAATAATGATAATAATAATGATACTAATGGTAATGACAGTAACAATATCACTAATGAAAATGCATAATCTAATAATAGATATCGTAACCGAACTGAAATGGACAGGACTAATCGTAAAGAAGTTTTTGAAGACATAAATGTTACCAAACCACCTAGAAAATAATACGCGTTTCAAAACTGGGCTGGTATCTATATATGGTAGTTTCACTGGAACGCCAGTGGCACTTTGCACAAGACAGTAATGAAATGGGTCATCATTTCCATCTGAGGCAGAAGACACCAATCTACCCTTTCACCTCACTGCTGAGCTAATGGAGAGTTTCTCGTAAATGACGTCATAGTTACGTGAACAAGACGGTTTACTTTGTGAAGTGTCCACAATTTTGAGACTCCCAAATCTTACTTAATAGTTTTCTTATTGCCCCTGCCGCCTCAGATTTCCTGCTGTTTTTATTTTACAAAGTCTACAAAGTCTATCCGAATAACGTTCTCTGGCAGCAAAGTCTCCTTTTATCGAAGCTGTCCGAGAAGGAAAATAACGGGAGAGGGGAAAACGCGATGACAACGAGTGATATTGCGTCTGGCAGCATTAGGCTCTTACTACTTAAAGGGACATTGCTAAAGATCCAAAATTCATCAGTCTTTTTGAAGGCTCAGTTAGAAGTTGCATGGAGCCTGAACAAAGAACATAGCCATTGCAAATAGTCTTTTAATCGTTTGGATTTCCACACAAACATTTTCTTTTCGGGTATACCATTATTTAATTCTGCAATTATTCATATCTCTATAGTATTACGTAACTTTTCTCTTCAACCATGTAGAATCGAAAATGAACTTTGGAATTGGGATACCATTTTGATATGGGACATTGTAAAACGCTCTAATTTCACTCTAGTTTTACTTTAGTGCAAGAGATCAGAAACTTAATTTTGGACACATCACTGAATTATCTACCATTTTATAGGTTTGATGAAAAGCAGTGTTTACGTTTCCTATAGCGTGTATAGCCAGAGACTTGTCAGAGGTGTGTAGGTCTTGTGATCTTCGATATCAGGGGGGTGTTTCATCAACGAGTTCGTCGGAGGTTTTCACCGACATATTTGCTATCAGCCAATCAGACGCAAGGATTTCAGTAGCTTTTAACAGTTGTCAGTGTAAATCACTGACAAAAAGTTTCATGAAACGGTCCCCAGATCAGGCTTCCTACCAAATGGCTCAATTGGCATTCTGCTGCTTTCAATTGAGGTGATTCACATTTCACGACAATCATCAAAAGACTTTCTGTTAAGATAATCAAGAGGTTTTATTGTTATCATTACTGTCGTTTTTGTTCCCTATTCGTCACATTCCCTCCCAAATTCTCCGTTGACGTATACCGGTACTCCTTCCTCTTCGCGATATACAGGTGCAAAAAAAAAAAAAAAAAGGAAAGAAAGAAAGAAAAACCCGAAAGAAAATCTTACTTGCATCCTTCATCTTCGAACCTTTCAGGAGGATGGCACATCGGAAGAAAATGATGCCTTTCAAGAACCACTTGAAACCCTCGAAAGCAATTTTGAACATCCGAGGAAGAGAAAAAGAAGATGGATAGACGGGAGTTGTTAGATTGGCCGTCCTCTTAGTGGGTAGGCTGCGTATGAAACACATCGGCTCTCTCTCCCCTGTTTGTCTGTCTGTGTGTCTGTCTGTGTGTATGTATGTCTGTGTCTGTCTGTCTTTCCACTATCTATGTAAATATAATATCTATTTTCGGTGTCTGCTCTCATCTTGTCGGGACCTGAGAGTTTCGTCAACACTCTGAATTCATTCCTTCTGAGTGTTCTCCTTCTTATGAATGTATGAATGCATACAGCGAGAACTGAAAAATTCTCGCTGTATGCTTAAAACACCCCATCACCGTCGTACATGTCAGAGACTTTACACCAACATACCTCTGCGTGGACCCTTTCATCATCATCTCAACTTACTCCTCATCCTCTTAATGAGACACATTGGACATATTGGACAAGCTTTTCTCCCGGGTATCAGCTCAGACTCTCTGAAATTCATCACCCTATTGCAATACACCACATGCCAGTGCTCAGTACTTTTGACATAACTGAGAAAATGAACTCATTCTTTACAATATAACCTTATGTCTGATGCAGCTGTTCTTTAATAGTATGCCGTTCTTGAAGCGCTAGGAGATTGTATTCGAAATAAGCGTGCCCTGCGCCCAGTGAAAAATGATTATGCTTACTGTTTCCTTGACATGGATTTGATGCAAACAGTGATTTGAAGGGGAGTCAAGGGGAGGGGGAAAGGACATCGTGATTGACATCAGAACAAATTTATCGATTTGCTCGATATGGGCAGAGTGAGGATATTGATTGGCAAAATCTACACTAATTTCCAGGTGCACACATTATCTCACGCGCCTGTAGAATGTTAAACACTCTCTTAAAATGTGGTTCATTGTCTTTTTGTATGTGATGTATAGGCAAGTCACACTTCGTCAAAAGAAAAACAAATATTTGTTTTTTGTCAAACACATCAATGTCTAGCGTTTTTTCTTTCTTTTATTTTTGCACACGCAGCATGGGAGCAAACTCACAACCCAAACTCCTTTACAAATAAAGACCAACTACAACGAGGCAAAATCCAACAAAAGAAAATAGACAGGGGAGAGAATGCTTGAAACAAACATGGTTACGTGCGCCATTGAATTTCTGTTTTGGCTACACCGATTCAAATGCAAAGCATAAATACACGGCGACATACAAACAACAGCTCGTCCATGCACGGGTTCGAACAAAGATCGGTGTTCACGTCCTCATACGAACGAGGTATGCACTTTTCCTCAAGTGTATGACTAGAGATTTGTTAACACTGGAATACAAAATACAATCCGAAGATCTTTAAATGAGACATTATCACCATAATCATTATCATCATTACAAATTCGTATCACTCTTATTGTTTTGCTGTTAACAATATCACTATTATCAGAGCATTTTCTCTTACGTGATGCCCTAAAGACAGAAACATTATACAGGAGAGCTCATCAATATTATATTCGAATTGGTAGTGAATCTTCAAGGTGAAAAGTTCGTTGTTGTTTTGTCTATCTCACTCAAACTATATGTAGGATGCTTCATCATTCAGTGAAAGTAAAATGATGTTATACAATCATATTTCGTTCCATTTCCCACAGCTACATTAGACAGTTAGCATGGTGAATTTTTTGAACAATGATATTATGCTCTTCTTCATCCAGGATAACATCTTTGGTGTTGTTACTGCTCTACCAGAGGGCCCTGTCATTGTCATTACCCTATAGTTTTGCCACGTACCCATTTATACACCCGAGTCGACATGAATATGGTGGGTAAAAACATCTCGTCCAAGGACGTAAGCACTTGAAGGGATTCGAACTCGGAACTTCCGATCTAATATATAAATCAAGAGTTTTATCCACTACGTCACAGTGTCGACACATTCTTTGCATATCATTTCTCCTTGTTGCCTTCAAAATAAGATTAAAATGAGATTTGTTTGAAAATTGGAAAGCGCGCCAAAGAGATTTGACGGAATACATAAATTGTTTATTTCATCGTTAGTCCAGCAGTAGTACTTTGGGAATATGACTACATGGCTTGATACATGGGTGCCCTTGTTTCTATATGGGTCAAAAAATTTGAAACAAACAATTAAGATTTGAATGTTGATTATCATGTAAAGGCAACTGAATAAGACCCTTTACTTCACACAACTCTCTTCTACCTCCCCCTTTCTCGTCCATGAAATTGTCTCGCCAAACGTAAGGGACAATTTGTTTGCTTGTCAATCAACCAATGTATCCTCTTTGATTTGGGTTGAACCTGATAGGCTAGGCGGCTCAAACTTGTTTGCTGGCCAATAGTAATGAGCGTTGCAGTGTAGGCCCTATAAGGCGCTGGATTCCTTAGCCAGTATAGCTGCAAGGAGAGCGAGAGAGAAGAGAGACAGGCAGACGAACAGACAGGTTAGCAGACACACAGACAGACAGACCACACACACACACACACACACACACACACACACACACACACACACACACACACACACACACATATATATATATATATATATATATATATATATATATATATATATACGTTGTGTTTGTGTGTGTATTATACGACAGAAAGCAGGACGGAGATAAGAGACAGCAGAGAGGCAGACAGACGGACGGACGGACAGACAGAAGAGCGAACGAGGGAGACTAATACGTTTTGGTACGAGGACAATAGAGCATGGCCCATGGTCCATTTTGACAAGGACGCATTCATCACGAATTTTACCTCGCTTCCTGTGCTACTCGCTTATCCTCAATATCACATCCGCGTCCCCCTTTTTACAGGTCCCAGGTGCACCTGCATCCCGTAATCGGTAATGCTAAATCAGATAGAAGCATCGACAGAAAGCCATAATACATACTTATTTTTGATTATGAAAGCTTGTTATTATTGTATTTGATTCACATAATGTATTGAATCTCTCACAATGTAATTCTATCCTATTCTCTTCATATATGTAACATAGATGGCTGGAAATATGATGGAATGTGTCAGTAACCTTCTGGACGTCAAGGATGAAGTACTAGAAGCAAGCTCCAAGCAGGCGGGGACAGATGAAAGGTGAGGCCTGCCTCAAGTTGGTCATTGGGATATGCTTAAGTATGAAATTGCATATATATATATATATATATATATATATATACATGTATATTACATACAAGTATGTGTGTCTTTATGTGTGTGTGTGTGTGTGTGTGTGTGTATGTGTGTGTGTGTGTGTGTGTGTGTGTATGTGTGTGTGTGTATTTGTCAAAGTATAATCCGTCACTCTCTTTTTAACTGCAAGTAGACTTTGATACTTAAATTGACTATACGTCGGTCATTGTGTGATGATGGGAGCGTAAAGTCTTCCTTATTTAATTCAGAGAAGAAGCCTTTTAGCGTTGCTCGATTTAAACCAGACGTACAGGAAAGCCGTGAACCCACTCTGAGACATTGCAAGACTTTCGACCAGTTTTCTCCTATGTTTTCATCCACATAGTGATAGTGGCATCTGCTTTACCGTCAAAAATGTTGAACGACATGATCCCTGTCATAGATTTTTTTTTTTCACATTACCCTACGCTGTTGACCTGCGTGCGTTGAAGTGCCTGTATGTACCCGAGGGAAGGATAGGCGCTCTGCGGTCCTTGAATGTATTGGACGCCTCTGGGCCGCTGCAGGTCAGCCCTGCATTTTTTAATGTGCGCGCACTAAAAGGTTTCATTGATCAGCACGGTTTCGAAGGAGTGCGGCATTTTGTAGCAACGCTGAAGTACAATCATGCACCGTAAAGTATCAAAGCTCACGATTTGAAACAACGTTTCTGAAGGAAAAAGCGATTGTACAGGAATGATACGCTTAATATCCCGATGTTAAAATCTCTATATAGTCTCAAAGAAACTGGTAATAATGATGTAAATAAGTCGACGTAAATGAATACATAGATGTATCCTAGAATATGTCTTAATAGAAGACCTTACCTTAATTAATCCGTTTATGTAAGAACATAATCCATTTGGTTCACGGAGGGTATCTGTAAAACTTGAATCGAGTATGACAAAAAAATGGAACCTATTTCCCCGCTTACTTGCTGATATTGGAAGATGTGCATTAAGATTTTTATATTTTCCGTTTCCGCATGGTGTAAGGAAAGAAAATAAATTACAATAACGATGGATGATTGACACCGTTAAAATGTAGATAGCGAGTGATGTTTGATAGACGATGTGGAAAAAGCCTCAGGATTAACGTAGTATGTCGTGAAAAGAGTCGATGAATTTGAACATGTATTGTTATCAACATGCATTCTTTTTCTCTTTTTTTTTGTCCTCAGTCCGCTCAGGACTCACAAACACTTCTTAGATGAGTTCTGAATTTTGTATGGGTAGGAATGTTCCTTATAGATGTCTTTTGAATATTCTATGAATCGAAAATATCACGTTCCCCATCGCTAATGTCAACAGAATCGCCTTGCTAGAAAACCGCGACTCTGGTGATCATTAATATTGACAATATGGTTTTTTGTCAACGCCTCAAGAAAAACACGTTTCGGAATGTCAGAGAGACTGAATCCTTTTGTTTTGTTTTGTTTTGTTTTGTTTATTTGTTTGTTTTTACTTTGTGATGGTTTAAGCTGTACGATCAGACTGTTATAAAAGATCTTGGTCTTTCCGTAATTTCACCTGTAAAATCGCGCAATCACCAAGCAGGAGATCATCGATTAAGATTAAATGCCTTCGCGGTGAATAGATCAAGACGAACAATATAGATACCCTCGGGAAAAAAGTCATACAAAGACCCCAGGTAAACTCCTTAAATGAAGACGGGGGATATGAAACACATTTACCAAAATTTGAACATGATATTCGGATCCTGAGGCATCAGTACATGACGACAAGGCACTTGGACGTTGACCCGTGCGCGACCCGCACTCATAGGTGAGGGAAAAAGAGACCACTATCTCTTGCAATCATCTTTTTTGGTGTCAGGGGAGCCACTGTGGGGCAGTGGTTAAGACCATAGACTCTCAATCATAAGGTCATTAGTTCGAATCTTTTGGCAGCAATGGTTAAGCCCCTGAAGGTTCTTAATCTTATCTGCCTCGTCGTCTTGCTGGTGGGTCTTATAGCCGTCGCGACGCGTTGGTCCCGCGATAGCTTGCTCATAAGCATTTAAGTGCTTAACCTTCTTAATCCCAAACGCACACAAACGCACGCGGCCATCAAGCGTCACTGATTTTCTCATCTTTTCAAAGAAATGTTTCCAAGTTCCAATCTGCTGAAAACCCAAATGGTTTAATGTTGCAGACAGCTTGTTGCACCGCTATGGAAGATAATGATGTCTAAAGTGTAGACAGACATTATGTTACCAATAATGTTAAAGTGTATACATTGTACTGATTGATCACGTTAATGATAAGAGAATGAAAGGCAGCCAAACATGCCAATTACTTTGGAAAATATACCTCACCATCGGAAGTTACTGACTCGCTGTTTATCGATGAAGGTTAGAATTGTCCCTAATGACTTCGTCATTGGCGTGAGCTGTCATTCCCATCAGAATTTCCTTTGACGTCTTATCCTGTTCGTCTTGACACTTCCACATGAGACAACGGCCCATCCCCCATCAAATTCCAGAAAACAGGTACACCTGAGACTGCAGGTAATTTGTCAGTGTTGATGGAGTCATCGCAAAGCACAACGGGTGGACGACGGTGCTGCGTCCCCTCCTCCCTGTTTATCCTTCCTCACTCCTTCTCTCGCGCGCGCTCACCCCGACCACCACTGTTTCAAAACATGTCGTGAATGCGCGTCATCCAAATAACCTGCAATAGGATTGCGTCACGGGGATACGATCAAAATGTTATGACAGGTCGTCGTCTCAGAACAGAAAGGCTAGAACAGTACATTCCCCCCCCCCCCCCGCTCGCCACAAAATAGGTCTGTAGACGCTGCTGTTGGTCCATGTAAAGATTAAACCAATGGACAAAAAATAAAGAGACGCACTTTCATGTTTAAAGTAAATATGATGATGATTACAGACTTGCCGAAAATTTAGTTGAATAGATAAATAATATAAACAGGATACACTACACCAACACACACATACATACATCAATATGATGTACAAAAGAACGATGACCTTACCGGCTTTGCCATAAATGAGAAACTTGTTGAATTTATGAAACATTTTGATAAGAGAAGTTAATGATGATATCAGTTAAATTTGGCGATGAACAATCTGCCAAGTGAACGACAATGTTTTAATGGAATATCGTAGCAATATCGAGTAAATCTATACACCACAGAGTTGGTGGACGATGATTAATTAAATTGATGAAAATGCAACAATGCTCCTGCTGTATCAGGGAAATTATATTTGGTTGTTTTCACCGTTTTTAGGCACTTATCTAGGCAAACGAATGGCGATTTTACATGTTTGTTTCAAAGCGTGACTCATTTCATCATTCATGATCACCATAAGAGGTAGCATTTCAGGAAAAAAGGGGTAAAAAATCATTCCTAATTGTCAATATTCGGTCCAGCCGACTCATGCCTCAAAGCAGGTCGAAAACAAAGCGTTGATATTGTTTTACAGTATACACGACTTACGAGAGAGTGCTGTGATCATACCCGTTCAGACTAAAGGGAACAAATATGTTTCCATAGCAACATAACATAAAGGCCCTTACGGCATTGTAATCATGATGTGGGCCAGAGATTGGCATCGGAAAAAAAGAAAGGAAACAAAGGGAAAGACAGGGAAAAGACGTTATAAACAAAATGTATTATTTAAGATGTTTTCGCCAAAGCGGTATGCGATGACGCAAATCATTAATCATCAAACATTTTGTTGTTGTTGTTGTTGTTGCTAAAGCTTGGAGAGCTTTGTAGACCAATTTTGTTGGAATCTTACCTTACAAATAATGCTGAGAGGAAGCAAAACATGATTAAAATAAATTACCAACGTAAAAAGGGTAGGAGGGTTAGGAATAACACAGGGGAGTTACCTGTGCCTTGGAAAGGGTAAACAAAAAAGTGCCTTGGGAATGGTAAAAAAGGACACAGTTGGAGTTTCAGTTGGGTGTGCTTCAAAGATACTTGAGGAAAATGATTCGTCGTCTTTCGGTGGTGACATGCACAGGTTCCCTCCTGCCTTAAAGCTGCCTTGAAAGGGGTAATCAAAAAAGTAACCTTTCAGGAAAAAAAAACTCAGTCGGGGTTTCATTTGGGTGTATTTCAAAGTTACTTTGGAAAAAAAAAACTGTTTTGTCCATGTTTTGTGATGACGATACACAATAGATATATACACATGGACACACAACTCATAACCTCTGAATGTGAGTCGTTAGTTAGTTCTAAATGAGGAAAAGGCTGTTCTCATCCCAGATAACTCCTGATGCGTCATTCAGTGATGTTCAAATCATTGCGATAGGCGGAACGTCACGTGGCGGAACGTCGTATTGAAGAGTGTGGTCCGATCGTCGTTGGTACGTCTGGCCGTTCTCTGGCCCCATTCTCCAGCAGGAGGACCGATGCAATCTGTGACATTTAATAATGTTAGCCTTTAATGATAGCAGTGTATAGGGTGAAAAAATCCTTAGAAAAAAAAACAGATGAAGACAGAAAGATTTTATTTTACAGAAAGATTTTAAGGAATCATGCGAAGTTTTCTAATCGGATGTTGGCAAATATAGATTCCTTGTGTGCACTGATGCCTGGTTTTGCTTGCAAACGTCTTAGTGAAGAAAGAAAGAAAAGGCGAAATAAAATGAAATGATGTCTTCTACTGATCTGAAAAAAAGTTTAAGAAAACATTACAATTTTTTCTTACCAAATGACACGTACATGACTGTGTGAACGAGAATGGAAATTATACTTTTTCTGTAAAGACGTACTTGAATTCAGTCATGTTGTATTTTGTCGGTAAACAATACACACACAAAAAAAACAAAAAACAGGAGAAATGTATATAAAGAGAGTTGGATATGAGATCATGTCACCCAGACCTACGGATGTAATAATTCATACAGATGATCTTGAGGGATATGCAGGTAGGCTTTTATGCATTATTTAGTCAATATATCGCGGGGTTCGCTGCACTTAATACGACATTCCGATAGAATTGAAGAAGCAAGGTATAACATCATCATCTTCTGCAATCCCAGCAGCTGCTATTGTATGCTTTGGATAAGGACATATTTCCGACGAGACATAATTCCTCTTTTGTACCTAATGCATGATCAAACAACAATCATTCCGCGTCATAGAGGCTTCGTGTTCGTGAAATCGTGTCAATAAATCAAAAGATCGTTATGACAGTCTGGAACCTCTAGGTTTTGCCCACTTTAATTTTTTATTTGTTTACTGATGGAGAGAGTGAGGCAACTAATGCTGAGGAAGGAACGCGGCGAGCAAGTTTCCGCTTTGTCAGAAACTATCACTTATGAAGCGAAAATAACCTCTTGCTCGTCAGAGGCGGCTTATTCTCAGCAAAACATGAACATAAACACGTAACAACATTCCTAAAGAAAGAATTGTTTTGTAATATTATGTATATATGCGACGTATAATGGATCTCCTGTCTGTTACGGGGCTCCATTTCGTAACTGCCGCTTCGGTTTACGTCGTATTTTCATTACCTATATTATGTGTAACGTAGTTTGGTAGAATTTTAATGTCAGAAACATTTTTCTTCATTGATTTAGCAAACTCTCTTCGTTATTCCAAGCTCGAAAGATTACATTATTTTGTATTACGAGCGCAATTGTTTTTTCATTAATGTAGTAACTTCGTTTATTGTGAAAGTTCAAGTTCAGGTTACGGTTCTTCTGTTGGCTGTCTTTTTAGTTTTATAGCATGTGATGAAATTGACGATATAGGGTTAGTGTTTGCTGATACTTATTGTCTCAGAAATAGGTTGTAGCTGCGATGATAAAGCGTTTTAAACAAGAATGGAATAAATCTTTATGGCATCCGAACTCTTCATTGAAAGTCGGTGCTTCTCATCACCACATTTACGTAATATAGCTATACTCGTAAAATCTGGCTCCAACGGCACTTATTACACATAGGACCACATTTTCGCAGGCTCAGTCCTAATGCTTACATTTTCGACGGAGGATTTTATGTACATGTGCTAACATTCAACGAAGCCGAACTCAATCATGAAGCATGTTAACCGAATTCCCTATTGTATGTTACACTCGATAGTTTTCAAAAATGAACGAAATGGCACCTTATCGGGTTGGGTTTAACCCCGACATTACCATTTGCAAATAGAGCTCTTGAATCCAACGATACTTAAGAGTAATGGTGTAGAAGAAGGGTTAATGAGTTGCCCTTTGCTAATCGCATCCGTGAGATTGATCTGGCTCCTTTTCAGCGAGTCTCCAGCAGCGAGGGATAACCGCTGCTCGGACAGTCAAAGACCGACCGCTGTTGGTCGTCTCTCAACCCTGGATGTCAGCGTGAACCATTTAGGGGTGTAGGCCTAATTGCTTTCGCTTCAATGAGCCCGTAGGCTCTGAAGGTCGTTCTCATGTTACAGAATGCAGAATGCTAGAGCGACTAGCCAACCTGTTACTACCGATAAGGAGACAAAAAAAAAAAAAAAAACAGGAAGAAAAAAAGAAACGGGTGTTGAAAAAGAAGATCTGTTTCTAATCGAATAGGTAGCTTGTGTGCAGTTTGGAAATCATTTTGTCCCGGTGCAATGAGGAGAGAGCTATATATAGGAGAGAAAGAGTATGTTCTACCTCTCTTCAAACACAGTTGTACATAATAAGCAGTTACATGCATGCATATAGTTATCAAGGGCAGTGATTTCTTTTTGTAATGTATATATATATATATATATATATATATATATATATATATATATATATGTGTGTGTGTGTGTGTGTGTGTGTGTGTGACGGGGTGGGGGCAATTTTACATAATACGTAATTACTTGCACATTGATATTAAGGGCAGTGATTTCTTGTTATAATGTATGTATATATATATATATATATATATATATATATATATTTGTGTGTGTGTGTGTGGGTGTGAGTGTGTGTGCGAGTTTGTGTGTGTGTGTGTGTGTGTGTGTGTGTGTGTGTGTGTGTGTGTGACGGGGGTGGTGGCATCCATTGCCATCATCGCCCTATGAATCCTTACCCCCGAGAATCGTATATAGAGCGCAACATCCGGAATGACTTTTTTCCTTCGCATTTGTAGTCTGTGTTAATGTTTTCTGTTATATAACCAAAACTGGACCCTCCTTCCCCCCTTGTTTTTATGAATCTTAAAAGTAATCCACTGATTTAATACATGGGTCAATTTCGTGGCACAAAATCAGATCAAAATCAAAATCAGATAAATGGGGAGACAGGGGGAGGCATTGTGTCAGGAAAGGAAGACGATCTTAGGTAGATGTTAAGAAAGTCAGGCGTAACATCATACAGGGTTGCTTTCCACTGTCAATATACAGTTTAAGTAGGAGATGAGGATATTAACGCTCGTCTAGATGCCTTCTATTCCTCCTCCTCTTCTTTTTTTTTTTTTTTTACTTCGGTCTCTCTTTTCAGACATACACATTCTATCAAGGAAACTTTGACCTCCATCCAACCACATTCCCCTGTTTGTACGTTTGTTTGTTTGTTTGTCTTATACGACATTGTTGTCTAGCATCAAACACTTATGACTGCATAAACAAACCAAAATGATGTTCGTGCATTTTGTGCAGGAACAGAAGTTGCATTTGAGACAAACTTGCAGAAAGTAAGAAACGACACTTAAAAAAAAAATTGTGATACTTATTACTAGTCACTTGCAGTGGCAAGTCTAGCCCCAATGTCGCTTACACATGACACCACGTTATCATACAAAAGCGCATCCACAGTTGTTACAGAGACATCATGCCCATTATCATTTCGTGTCTATTACATGTTTTATTCTGCATGTTTCTATCTTACCCTGAAACCAAAGCCATAAAGGTCTCAATATCAGACCACACTTAAGTTAACAGGTTAAAATATCATTATATCTATGTATTTTTTTTTAGTTACTGTTATTTTAGTTTTGCATTGTGCTGATGTTATTGTGTTCACTAGTTTTCTTGCATAAATAACACCAGTGCGCTTAGAAACACCCATATAAAGCGCCACATAAACGCAATTATCATTATGATTATTCTTATCTTTGTCATTACTATCATTATTATTCAGATCATATTACTGCCCTTAAGCGATAGATAAAAAGTACTCTTTTATTGGTTTGCAAGTGAAAACTGAAGCTGAATCCGCGTAACAGAAACAGGTCAGGTGTGGGATAGGTGACGATGCTAACTCTGAGAGGATGACAAGTCTCTCCCGTTTTTACGTCACGCACCATGTCATTAGCTTTCCGTGAAAGCTTTCCCGCTGTATTTCACACTTGCTTCACTCTGTTTACCTACTCGAGAGCTAGATCCCCGCAGACTCAAGACGAAGCGACTAGGCTCGTGCTAACAATGCACTCGATCACATGTCTGGAGGAAATATGCACTGAGGAAAGATACCCGACATTTTTATTTCATAGTGTGAGGAACGCTGCCAGTATAGCGAGTCTCTTCGATTTTCCAGCGGCAAATAAGTGCTTGACTAGTTTTCGTCCATTCCCAGGGCGCGCAAGAAGCGCAACATTCCTCTAAACGGCGAGCCTGCCCTGTCGTACCTGATTCAATTTTCCGAGTGTTGGTAACCAATCGATTTGGCTGTGTGTCTACTGCGAAAGCCGGCCCGGGGAACGTGCTTAGCAATTTTAAGTGGGAATTTTCTGACGGTGTCGTGTTTTTTCCCCCGTACGTCAGTCCACATCCAACCCTGTACTGACCGATGACCGGTCCGTGTCGGACATTAGACTAGAGCGTGATTCTGCCTTCATTACTCGGAAGCGAACAGGCCATTCTGGAATTAAAAAGATTGCAGTAGAATTAAATCTGAAGCGATAGTTTAATAATTTCGGATATAATTCGCCGAATATGTTGAAGTTTGATAGGGTACTGATTAAACTCAGCAATATTTACATGCATTACTCTTGACACGAACATCCAACACTATCTATTGAATAGAAAAAAAATCTAAAAACGTTTTTTTCAAGCGTTAAACATTGTAATAGGCCTACGAGCGTGGTGCCCTGTGCCCTATAGATCCTATGTGTGAAGATAAGTGTCTTGACCAAATAAGGGAAATGATAATAATGTTATGCAACTGAATGGCGGATAACGTTGATAACAGTCGATTGCGTAATACACACGAACTCATGTATCTGATATATTATCCGGTATCTCACTTGAATATGCAAAAGTCGCATTGTACTTTACTTTGTTTATATGCAAATCTTATGTTGTATACTTTCGTCGGAAATGACATAAAAATGAAATGAAAATGAAATGAAATGAAATGTATCAGCCTCCCCCCCCCCCCATTTAGATTCATTAAGATGCCTAATTTGTTTGTGTTCGCGCTTAATGCGAGGAAAACGATAAAGAAGCAATGCGATTATTAAACTTTAAGAAAAAATAATTTGGTGAGAATACCAAGTATTCATATCGACAAATACAAAGAGAGAACCAACAACCCAAATGTAAAATGGGCATGCCATTCAGAGGCATGTTCTCTAAATACTCAAAATATCTTGTAGTCTTTTGCAAAAATGTATAAATGAAGTAAAAGCGCAAATGAAGTGCCTTAGCTCATATAATAGCTGGTTACTTTCGTTCGATTCTACGAAAGGATAGCATTTCATTGATCCTATCTTTTCTAGTCGCCGTATCTACTTTACTCTGCAATCCCTGCTATAATTTCGGGATTTCTCGTATAACTTTTTTGTTGTAAACACAGCGCCAGTGTAAACATCTTCGTGGCATTTTCCCCAAAAGGTTACAGGAAATTATGGGTGATCTACTCGAGTTACTATTCAATTCTTCTACTCGAGCTTAACTGAATCTAGTTTGTTGGTCAAGGCAATGTATTGATGTTTTAAAGCAAACTGTGCCATTGTATTGCATAAACTGTGAATACTCTGACCAGGCTTTGACGAACAAGGCCTTTACCATGAGACTATATACGTTAAAGAATATCAGTGAAAGAAAAGACCCACTGGTCAGTTGAATCATTTAAGATGGATGTGATTAAATGGACTGCGTTTAAGGACAGCGCTCCATAGGCAAAACGAAGATGTTTTCATTTCCTTTCTCTGATAATGAACGAGGCAAAATAGCCACATCCTCTGTTTAATTACAGCGCAATTGTGATTTGCCCATTCAACTCAAAGAACCATACTCGCATGTCCTCACCTAATTCCAATAACACAAAACGTCCTTTATACCTTTGTGCTTTGTATCGGTATTCACTACTTACGGTAGGTCACCCATTCCCCCCCCCCCTTTACCGCCGTTTTAACTCGTAAATGTGAGTCAACAACTTAAGTTAGATGGATGCTGTTTTACAAAACAGCTCAGAACAAACAAAGCAAATCTTCTAAATTTATCTCGCCACAAAATAATGAATGCGCATGCGTCTGCCGTGCTACCAACAATTTCTAAAGAAAGAAAAAAAAAAACAACAACACTGTGTGGTGTGGTTCTCTTGTATGAATTTTAACTTATAGAGGCCCAATTTATATCATAGGTGTCATGGGAACATGGGAATAGCAGCCAAAACAGCTGCACTGTAATCAATGCCAACAGAGTAATCACGCTCGGTGTTCCGAGTTCTATAAACAGAACTGAATAATACTTCATTTTTTCTACATTCGACTACTTGTTCGATGGAGACCTGTTTTGCCATCTATTTTGTCATACCTTCTCGAACTTCCGGAAGGGCTCCTTTGTGAGCACTGAAAAACATCTATAAAGGAAGATAGGGGACAATGCAATTATGACAGGGGGTGTTTCATAAAGCTGTTCGTAAAGTTACGAACAACTTACGAGCGACTGGTGATCAGTTGCGATGTGCTATACTTACTAGAATTTCAATAAGTCACCACAAGAACTGATCACCAGTCGCTCGTAAGTCGTTCGTAACATTACGAACAACTTTATGAAACAGGGCCCAGGTCTCATAAACTCCTGTCAGACAGAATCCAAGAGAAAAGAGAGAATTTCGCGGTGTATCGGGGAAAGAATATCCACGAGAATAGCTGCCATACGAATCATGATAACTGTTGAAGTCTGCCACTCTGCTAGCTACTTGGAAACAGGAGTCATTGGCAGGAAAATTGTAGCAGAGAAAGGGAAATACATTTGTATACTCATTATAATGTATATATGTATATATATATATATATATATATATATATATATATATATATATAAACATGTATAAATCTTTATTTTTATTATTATTATTATTTTTTTTTGGGGGGGGTCTTTCAAAACGATATATATAACAACCAACATAATATCTTGGAATTTCCCTCTGCCTACTGTGTCACGTTTTTACGTCAAATGGGTTCAGCAAGCCTTCATGTGATTACAAAGGGTCCATTGTCGTCATAGTATAATATAGTTGCAGCTAATCACCTATAGTGAACGAGTGCCGGTATGGAAAGACCTTTTCTCCTTTTTTGACGGTTTTTCGTTCCCTTAAATCACATACTCTCTTATTACAATCGTGAGATCCTCCCACGCACATTTCACGGGGACCTGCGTACGCTCGTGGCAAGTCGTTGATTTTGGCATCTCGACACGCTTTCGAGAGCACTTCGGTACCCTTCTCGACAATTCCCGACGGGACCGCCCGCGCGCCTCATTGCCAGAAAAGCACACATACGGAAGGTCTCTCATGATGTGTAAAATCACTCTGCCGCTCACCGCAGCTCGCACGAGCTCGGCGATTGTGAATTGTTAATGGATTGAAATAGAATCATTATACAGACAGGTTTCGGACTATAGGGTGACGGTCCTGTGTCGGAATTTTAATCGGCGTCACATGCTGGAAACAGCTGAAACACCAATCAACGAAATTGCATTATCTTTGTGGTCAATGAAACGAATTCATTGCTTCAATTTACACGTATGAATAGTGAATTCTTCTCAAAGTGATTGGTCTTCCCTTAGTCCCATTCATGATCGCATGAGTCATGTGCAGAAGGACAAACTATTTCAGGGACAATGTCCTTGAAGAGATGAATAGATAGAGGATGGCATTGTGGAACAAAATGTTTGCAACATAATGATGGATGAAAACAAGGTATCTAGAAAACAAGAAGATAAAGAAAAAGAGGGAGAGGAAGAAGTGAAAAGGTCATTTTTTGTTCGGCTAAAAGCAAAACAAAACACGAACTGTTATTTGTGCTGGCCCAATCCACTCCACTTTCAATAAACAATATTTTTGAAAATTTCAATGTAGAATAAACCCTTAGTTTTATTCAAAGTTAGTACAGTTTCTTTTTTTACGAAAAAAGACAACATAAAACGAACACCCTAAACAAGTCAATAGCCCTTCAAGTGATAAGGACACAATATCTACCAAAGATTTGCTCGCTATGTGATCTCAAATGATGTTAGGCCTATAATAAAACTTTCCAAAAGCAAAGCCTTTTGTTTGATTGTAACTGATATTTCATATTTTGATTTGATAAGCAACGCACTTTCAAGAATCATGTTTCGCGTGTTGCGCAATCAGTGAGATTACGTATGCGAAATTCAAGCTTAATGACGAAATATGCGCCAAAATCTGCCGCTGAGTTATTGATTCATGCCATAATAATTTTCCTCTCTAGATTTCTCAAATGCTTTGTTCGGTTATCTTCCCCAGAAAGATCAACACAATCACCATAACTCAATGAAATCTTAAAGCCCTTGTAATTAGAACACCCCATTGTCTTCCTGTACATAAACATAGTTCTTTCAGTGTCTTTTACAACCCTACTTTTGGTGACGTCACGTCCTCTGCTCTCCTGCCCTAGTTCATTTTGCAAGACGCTGGTAAATATAACCATTTACAGGTCGACACGACAGCTCCGCTCACCAGGAAAAAAAAAACCAATGGAGAACTCGTGTGAGCGTGTGTGTGTGTGTGTGTATGTGCGCGCGCGCGTGTGTGTGTGTGTGTGTGTGTGTGTGTGGAGGGGGGGGGGGGGTCGCACTTTCTTTGTCATTGCCATCGAAACAATACCCCCCGCCCATCAACGTCAAACATCATCACCTATCATTAAATCCTCCCTTGAGACATGCGTATTGATTTTGATATGCCATAAAATACAATTTTTTCTGTTGTTCTATATTTTCTTTTCAGAGTGGTTTGAGTAATTTTCCTGTTTTTTTTCTCCGATATCACAAATCAAAGTGCCACAATGAGTGTCATTAGGTGGACCTGAACCAAAAGCAGCTACTAATCTTATGATAATGATTACAATTATGATGATGATTATAATTATTATTCCTATTATTGTTATTTCTGAAGGGCATAGACATTACTAGACCAGAAAAAAAAAGAGCAGCGTGGTTCATAACGAAATAGAATGTCTACAAGCCCTACCCTTCCCTCAGATTGTGCTTGTTGTGTAACCCTTCCCTGTATTCACCGCACTTTTGTTTAAACGTGTCTACAACGTCACTACAACGTCAGGCGCTAGTGCTTATCAGTGATTATTCTAAATTCATAATTTTTCTCACTCCGTTCGAATTTGCTGGGGAGTGGATCTGCACGTGTTTCGTCAGAAAGGTTTACGCCTTTTATATCCCCGATAATTCTTGAATAAAATCTCTTGTTTGAAAGGCTCATCTAAGCAACAGAATTTTATTTGACAGTATATAAAGGTGTTGTGGCAGGAGGGGGGGGGGTGGGAAGACAGAGAAGGAGAAGGAGGCCTTGACGCAAAGCGAAATTTGTTGAGCCGCATTTTATTCTCCTTTCTCTTTGGTCAAACTAAGTCAAGTCAGATAAATCTATCCTGAAGATAGAGCGTATCAAGAAATGCAACAAGAGTTTGTTTACATAATCCAGCTCTCTGGGGGTCTCAGGCATGCACATAATTTTCCATAGAAAATAGAGTAAGGAAAAACATTTATAACAAACAGAACAAAAGGAAGAAAGTAACAAAAGAGTCATTGTCGTTCGTTAATGGCTCCAAGCAGGATCGCTGCCTACTTTGAGGATTTATGTTTTCTTAAATGACTTTTTATGCTCTAAGAATCTACCTGGAACTTGTAAAACATTGAATATTCATTCGATAATATGCGATACCCTGGGAAAAATAGAGGAGTTTTAGGTCACAATCATAGTATACGAATTAAATCCTTAGATTTTATTCATTTTCTTTACGAAGTTAGTCAAAAAGAGGTCCGAGCATTTGGTTATGTTGCAAGGTATCAAACATTTTACAGTCAGACTAATCGCGCTGAAAGAATAATCTTGTTTTTCTTCTTCTGTCTTTCGTAAAGATACAATCTAAGTAGCAAAAATAAAATAAAACATGTAAACCAGGCCTGTTAGGGTCTTTCTGTAAAGAACCCCTACGTCATCAGAGTTACAGGACACACGCTATATTGTATGTATATGCCTCGCCCGGTAGAAACCATATTGGGTCATTAAATACCGACACACAACTTTATCTTATTCATTCCTATTTATCATGGTGATTCAGAATCTCTTTTCCTTATTTGAAGATTACCCTTTCCGTCCCGGGTTAACTTGTCGAGGCGAGACGTTTTCTTTGAAACCTGAAGTTGTGGGTTTATTACCTATTCTTGCCTGTTACATTACAACAATTCTGGCAGCATCATCATGAGCATGAACTGTTGGAATGTTCTCAAGCGTTGCATCATAATATCTGCTTGAGTTTTCCCACTATATACCTCTGACATAATGCATTCTAGAACAGAATGAATGTGCTTCATGTCCGGTTCTCCACAAGCAAAAGGGCCAATGAAAAACATTTCAATATTTTTATCCTTATCACTTTTGTCTATATTTCTTCCCGTTTTGAGAATACACATGTACTTCGTAAAATGTAATGATATACTATAGAGGGTGTGAAATGATCATCATTTTGATTTGAAGCAATAACTAAGGAGAGAAGTATGATATTGCTGAAATGAAATGTCGTCTACTAAATTTTAGCTACAGCTGGTGGACAAAGCGAAAAAAACCACACAGTAGTAGTAGTAGTAGTAGCATAGAAATAGTAGCATTGTTGTTGTTATTATTATCAATGTTGTATTAGTAGTCGAGAAGTCATTAGATAAGCAAGAGGAGAAAAGGACGAAAATCCAAAGAAGATTTGAATGGACAGCTACATCTAAAAATTATTTCAAGCACGCGACAAGTGTATTTATGTCACCAGATATTTTCATCTAATATTTATGTTGTCGTTTTAGCCTCCCTTCAACTACACAGTACGAACAACTATATACAGGCAGAAAACACTTCTCCAATTACTACTGTCACTGTACTTCTTCTTCCTCTTCTTTCTCTTCTGTTGCTTTTGTCTAATTTTCCTCCTCCTCCTCGTATACGACTCACCGCTGGCATACAGTACTTATACAACGTACAAGCAAAGATTTGCGCTCGACTCTCCCAGAAACCCTTAGCTAGTAGCTACCCCGTCTCCACACATTTCGACGAATTAAGATCCTATGACGGTCTAATCAGCTCCCCTCGCGATTCCTCCTCCAGCAAACGCGAAACTAATTCCTCTCGGAATCCCCGTCGTCAACCCGGAAAAACAGACGACTGGGAAGTCGATTTGACATCGAGATGAGAGGCCAGTGACGGATTGGAACTCCTCCAATGGTCTTGCTTTTATAAACACCACTTGTGTTGGTCAAACATGTTAAAGACAAAATAATGACCACTAGAGGGGCTTGTGTTGACAGCTGCCTGCTCATGTGGAAGTGGACCGCAGCAGACGCTAAATATTGCACGCAACAATTCACGAAATCAGGTGCTAGTAATGGGTGTAAAGACTCTTGGACAAGACTGTATATGGACATTGGGATTTCAGGGTAACCAAGTGGCAAGGGCCACCGTTGTGTGTGGTTGATGTAGACTACTCGTGAGGGTATGTCGTTTCACATGCGTGTAAACATTAGAGGCGAAAGTTATTGTGTGAAGGTGTGCGTGATTATTATTGTATGAACTCTAAAAGTGACACTAAACCAGTATACACGGCATTTAATGATACTTTCACAGGAAATCGTTTCTCTGTAATGCGTCTTTAATACAAGCTTGGAACGTTGATGTTGAATATTTGATACAGAAAGAAGCATTGAGGCCTTTCCATTCATGACAATGATCTACATCATCAATACTAAACAGCAGTGAGGGTTACCGAGAAGTTTGGTAAAGTCTACAAAAGCGATAGAGTGACAAGGCTTTGAATAAGGCTTGTAACATTGATGGTGAATATTTAATACAGATAGAGACATTGCAGCCTTCCTATCCGTAAGATCTACATCATCAACACTACACATTAGTGAAGGTTTACCGAGATGAGAAGTTTGGAAAAGTCTGCAAATGCGATAAAGTGATAAGGCATTCCCATTAAGTAAATCTAATACAAACGCAGTTTGGTATTACAATAATTTGCACAAGCAGGCATAAAACAGTTACTGCACAACTACGGTTTCATACTAGACTTTAAGAAAAAAAAATGATAATTTCGAGACCTTTTCTTTGACTTTTGGTCAAAATCGATGATGTCCCTATGGTATTTTTGTCAGCCGTCTTAGTGAATTCCCTGTTTACGACTGATGGAAGTATTTTGACCTGTAGCAGTATTAGGATCCATGTAATCTGTCAAACTAACAACTTGAAGAATTCTTTGGTTCGAGTTCTATTCCAACAACCCTCCCCCCCCCCATACCAAAAAAGAAAAAAAAAAAGAAGAGGTGCTACTGTATAACGCCAGATCAGATCCATTTCAGAACAAGAACTGACCCCTGAGAAATGCAACTGATCTACGACTATTCAGAGGTGAAAAGGACACAAACGCACGGACATCCATCTTCCTATCGCTCTCCTCCCATGGTGTCATCCGTCCATTGTTCGTCCTGATTTCGCTTTCTGGTTTTGATCCAGCCAATGGTGTTTTCTGGTAGTCTGTTTCGATGACAGGTTACGTCCCAAGACAAATGTCTGCCTGTCTGTGCAGATAATCCACGTTTCATTCCAGTGTCACTACACTTATTTAAACGTAAAATGAACGTTATATTTGTCATTTCAATACAGCAAGGCATATGGTCAAACTGAATGGTGATGGTAACTTGCGATTTCCAGTAAATTCTATCCTTTCAACATAATACCATTGCTTTTTACTGTCCAGGAAACATCAAGGAGGTCTTATAATCTATCGTCCTATTTCTTTGATTTGCCTGGTACAAGTTGAAGAATTAGTAGTGTTAAACATATCGTCATTTTTCAGTGAAAAATAAAGCAAAAGAAAAACCAGTCATTAAGCTGTAGGTATCTCCACATCGAGACACACCTCTGCATAACTGCAGGTGTTTCATTTTTTTTTTGGTATTTTTTGTTTATTCTATTTATTTTTTACAATGAAAGGGCGTAGTGAAAAAATAAAGTTGAATAGTGTGGTCTTACAGCATTTACACACTGGTGGCTTTTTGGATAAAATGTTGGAAGAATATCATCAGAACCCCCCCCCCCTCCAATATACCAGTTTCGTAACAGATCCCACACTGACGGCTTTTAGCAGAGAAAATGCTGGAAGAATCACATTTAGAAAAAAAGAGCCTAATGTACCAGTTTCGTAACAGATTCCACATCACGTCCGATGAGTCAAATGCGGCAACATGTAAACATTTACCTTGTCTCGTCTGTAATAAAAACGCTAATGAATAGTTTGTTGCCCATTTATACCAATATCCTTGTACCTGTACAGCTCAAAACCGGTAATCACTCTATGTCATGTGTGAGGGGTTTTTTTTCGTACACAATTGCATGCTCGCACACACACACACACACACACACACTCACTCTCTCTCTCTCTCTCTCTCTCTACTCTCTCTCTCTTTCTCTCTCCCTCTATCCCTCATAATGTGGAGTTCACGTGTCATTAAGCGGTATATTAATCTACTCATAGGTGAATATAATATGCAATCCATCAACGCGCAAGTTGTCGAGTTTGACAGTCACAAATGACTCGTGGGTTCTCTAATCGAGGCCGGATACATTCTATTACGCATGAATCGACAAGCAAGGTATCTTCCCCCCCCCCCCCCCACCCCTCTCTCTCTCTCTCTTGATAAAAATGTTCTCCGTAAATAATCGCAATTTTCTGCTCTATTGGTTTCGTTGGCGCATTATATCACTCGATACAGTATTCATGCAAGTTTCACTTGTTGGTGAACATTCACATCATCCCTCTGGTGGAAAGACCTCCTATCTCAATTGGCATAAATTCAAACACCTCCTAACTCATGAGTTAAAAAAAAAAAATCAGGCTTTTGAATATAAATAGTCTTTTCACACTATCCATATACCTACAAATATGCACACACACACACACACACACACACACACGCACACACACATATATATGTATATATGTATGTATATATATATATATATATATATATATATATGTATGTATACATGTATATATATATATATATATATATATATATATATATATAGGCTTCAAAGCCTCACTCAAGACTCACATTTTTCATAAGACATTTAATTGCTAACTGTCTTGGAGGAGTCTGCGCCTTTGAATGTTTCTGTGACAGATATATGGCGCCATACAAATGCTGTGGATCATCATCATCTTCATATATATTATGTGTGTGTGTGTGTGTGTGTTGATTTTGTTTACGACAAACAGTCACATAATGAAAATCACAGGCTTTAGTGATCTCTGTAAAAGCTGATAGCAAATAACTTTTTTTATTGTCATACCATACCAAATCTTTTGCATTTGGGACCTTTCTCATTAGGGTCGTGTGGAAATTCGTGACAAAAGTTCGACATCTGTCATCGCTCTACATCTCTTCACATCATTAATAGATGCTCGGTGGCGCCTCGCTCATTAAGTGGCGAGTGCTGGCGCCACAAAACACTGCCTGTGCACTAAAACAATATATTTATGCCTGCATTTAGGGAGTTACGTTATTTATTGTTGTTGTTGTTGCTGTTTTTTTTTTGAATTGGATATGCTGTCCTTTGGTTTAGAGGTCAATTAAAGGCCTCGAAACTTTGTTAATTAAAATGAGCGGTTTAAACACTCTTACTTTCACAATGTCGATGTCTAGAGCTCATTTTCCCCCTTTCTATTCCAAGGCTAGGATATATTTCAAAGACAAGTACACTGTAAGGCAGCATGTTTATTGTCTTGTTTTGTTGGTGGTGGTTTTAAGCAGGTTAATTTTACCCCCGAATTTCTACGGATGGAACAAATACTTGGTAATTGCTAGTTTGAACATTGTCACCATAAAATGGTTCTGACATTGATATTGTGTAGGTCAATTACGAAACAACCAGACCAAAGAGAAAGTTATAAAACCAGATTTGTATTGCTTTTATGATTTCAATGAGTGTATGAGCAAAGCATAATGATAGTTTTATCTATAAAAAAAAATAAAAAAACACGAAAATTCAGTAGTAAGTAGGGCTTCAGAGATTCTGGGTTCGAAGCGCGTACGTCGTTGAATACAGTAATATATCCACTTTTCCCCTCTCGACCAATGTAGAATTAGAAGAAAGAATTGAGTATCGAAGTGTGACGTTATAGCTATTCATTGCTATGGAAATTGGTTCTTTGCAACTTTACGCGTAGCTCGAATACCTGTGAGCACAACGGATGCTAACCATGCTCGTGTACCTGTGTCCAACCCACTGTCCTATGAAGCCTTGTGCAAAGATGTCTTGCTTGGAACCGGAACAAGGTTCTTTAAGAAAAGATTCTATGTGACATTGTCACTTCAGTATGTAGCTGTCAGTGTAACGAGGATGATTATGGCAATCCCTCCGGGAAGAAATTTTGCATGCTGAAGTGGCTATACCTAGAATTGATAAGGTCATTATCATTTTTTTTTTGTAATTAGCATAATCATCATCATATTTAATGAGAAATTATATGAAAGTTTTACTGAGAGCAACGTTACGCTGGAGCACTGCGTATCGATATCAGTGGGTCATTTCATCTTTTTCAAACACGTCTGCCCTAAAAGGAAAAAAAATCATAGTAGTATTGTAGTAATTTTCATGCCTTCTGACAAAGCAGTTGAACATTAAAAGTGCAACCTTTCCCACCAATATCCGTGACATTTGAGCCTTACTTCTTCTTTAAATTTCATAGGCAAACGGCCAGTTTGCTGTTCGTCATATACCTCCACGCGGCTTGGAGCAGTAGATGTTTTGTTGTATTGCGACTTGAAATAGATTGATCAGTTTAATCAGGGTCGTTGTTACATAAATATTGGCTTGCAGACCTCGTGACTTCGTTCGGTCGCTGTTAGAGGTTCTGGGTTGTGAAATGGATATCATGTGGAAAGGAACGGGCAAAAGTCGCGCTAATTGGCTAGATCAACAATCGGCAATAGGAACAAAGCGAGTGTCAAGGTTACGCAAACATGATTTCTTACAGCTCTTTGAATTCTCACCGCGATATAAAGCAGTGCAAACAGAAAATTGCTTCATTCGTACCATGGGAAAGACAGAAAGGACCAAGATAACAAATTCCTTTAAAGTTGGTTATTTCGTTGGCTCATCTTGCCAGGGACGACACGAGAAGCGAACTTACGATTCTGTATGCGACATCACGCAGCACAATGGTTATTGTTGTGCTGGAAGAGTTTAGTTTAATTCTTCATTGGTGTGACGTAAAGCAATCCGGATGGAGCCCCTGGAGACTCCATTAACACGAGTACTCGGAGGGAACGACACTCAAGCTCAAGGTAGCACAATCGAGAGTTGCAAAAAAACCTTGCACTCTTCAATGTTTGGAGTGTTGACGAAGCAAATTACCTCACTGTCACGTCTGCTGCTCAACCAAGAAATTGCAGTTTACGGAGTAGTGGCATTTTGTTTCCTTTGTTGTTGCTGCTGTTGTTATTTAAGGTCTTGAAACCGCTCGATGCCTGGTCTTAGAAAAAAGTTTTTGAAGATGCAAACTTGAATCCCCAAGGGGAGTATTCTCTTTATGTTCTACATCGATTACCGTTCTACCGGTACAAAGTACAGCATTCCTGAAGAGTATTGTGAAAGCGTTACATGGCCATTGTATTTTGTGTTTAAGTCCTATTCTAATGTATGAAAGCTTCATTAAACTGTATCAAATCTTTTGAAAGCCCTGCTATAGTAAACATGAGCTTCAAAGATTCAGGTAAAATATTGCAGATAGAAATCAATTTATAACAATTAGAAGCCAGTACATGAGAAGAAGAATGTGAGTTAGAAAATTCAGGGCGGGAATTGATTATACGTCATGATCTCGAAACCACGACCACGAAGAGTAAGCCGTCGGAACTGTAGCCAAATTCAAACTGGAGATGCAGAGAGGCCAACGAGAGGACGAAAGCTGAATTTCAGTGGTCTATATAGTTCCTATTCTTCTTCTCCGCTATTCGATTTTTTTTTCGAGGCCTTTCGTGGTTTGTCGCTTTTTTTACCAGTGTTTTGCCTGTTGTGTGTTGGAAATTTTATTCAGGTTGGCAGAGTAATCCTTGTCAAGTTTGTCAACTGCAACTCTGAATAAGATCTGGCAGCTGGCTAGGTAGGTTACCGATAAAATTGGGGATTATAAAGCTTATTGAGAGAGCAGGAAAGACTTGACATTATCAATTTTCACATCAGGCACAGAATCTTTCGATTTCAGGCGATTATGTAATAGCTATTGTGCTCTTGCTGTAGTTTACATTTTGCAATATTTTCACTTCAGCATCAGAGCTACATAAAATGGTTGAAGAAATAAATGACGTAAGATAGCTCCCACCATTGCGTGTTATTATTGCCTTTTTCTTTGCTAGATTTTCAAATATATATTATATATATATATATATATATATATATATATATATATATATGCATATTTCTTGTCAGTTTCCCTTTGCTTGCATTTGATATAGATTGAAAATGCTGCATCAGTTTCGGTGATCCCTAAAATTCACCCAACGTTGAATCTATCCTTCGGGCTTATGTCAGGTTAATGTAAGCTTCTGACCACACGAGCGTTGAGAATGCAGCAGTTTCTGGGGAGGACACCGTACCAGGGCTTTCCACAGCTCAGTCCATAAGAGCAGTGGCTTCGTAATCGGGAGGTTTCCGATTTGAATACCGATGGAAGTCTAGTTTTATGCTCATTCTTCATTAATATAATGAATATACATCCTCTTGCATTGTGCTTCCATTTTTTCATCATGAAGTTGAATCCTCTTAATGTATTATATAAATTATCAGACAATTTTACCATTACCCATTTTAAAGGGACTGTACAGTTCTGGTTGAGGTGAGGATTTGGCTTTTAACGTTTTGCGAGATATTCAGAAACCACTCTGTGAGATGTCAAAGAGCATGCAATTCTAAGGGGAATCAAAAGTTTATTTCATGAAAATCGGTTTTGAAATGGCTGAGATATCCAAAAGCAAGGTGAAACAAAGAGATCCTAAAAAAAGACGTGGCCTGTCACCTTTTATTTTTATCACTTTTTTGGATATCTCAGCCATTTGAAAACCAATTTTCATCAAATAAACGTTGAATCCTTCTTAAAATTACACGCTCTTTCATATTTTATAAGAGGTTTCTCATTACCTCACTTAGGAATGTTATATACCTGAATCCTCACCTCAACCAGTACTGTACAGTCCCTTTAATCATTCATTCATTTTTTATTTATTCTTTATGCCGTAGATTGCTCAGCTTACTGAAGAAATACGGCTCGAATGTCGTGATCGACGACAAGGAGGATGACGTGACTTTTGCCACTGCCAACATCCGGTACAAAGTCCAGATGGTGGACCAGAGTTCGTCTTCAAGCGACCACGGCACCGACTTCAGTGTGCAATTCGGCGACGACTTCTCGAAGGTAAGGTACAATTTAATCCTAAAGTGTTTATAAAATACTTAATGGACCACCAGACAGATACAGCCAGAAACAGTTAAAAGTGATGCGTTAGGTGTATCCGAAGCAAAAGCTTTCTAATCTATTTTCAGCTACCCATTTACGGATGGCGGGTTTTGCGATTCTCTGACATTCTAACGCTTTATTGGTCGTAAAGGTCATGGTACCTTGTGTCCTTTTTCACTTCACGCTTGTCCGGATCTACCAATCACCATTTCAACAAAACAATTTCATTATTACAATATCATTATCATTATTGCATAGATTTAAATAAAACCTTGAAAGATCATAACTATTGAAGGCGTTGTTCGATTCCCCCTCATACTTCCCCTGATGTGTTATGCACTGAATCTTTATTCATGTTTGGGGTAAATTTTCTTTTAAGTCCATTTCGAAGGACTTGCACTGAGGATAGAATAGATGGTAAAAGTCACGACTATAGAATAGAGACAGAGAACTTGAGCAAGGGACGTCAAGGTTTTGAGTCCGCTGTGTTACTTTCGATCAATCTTTCGAGAGATTCGATTATCATACAATAATGATGCACAGAGTGCATGGATCGGTGAAAATTGGATGCGCCAGTTTTGGAAACTGTTTGAACCCGGGAGCGTATAGCGAGTGCGTTTTATACTGATTCCAAAGTGAAACGAGAGCATCCAATTCTCAGTGATCCACAAAATAGGCTTGTGTATCATTCGTTTTATAAAATGGGCCGTGAATTCATGAAATTCAGTCTTTTCCCCATCTTTATTGCGTCAGGTACACCTGTATATACAATATTATAGGTTTAGCCATGCATTCGGATTTTATCTTTACTCATGGCTCAGTGTAGATCAGTAAAAGTAAATGCATGATAATTGACTTATCATAAGATTGCAGATATTCTATAGCCCATTTTATAAAACATTCCATATACTTTTCAAGTTGAAGTCAATGCATACGTGCAACCTGCATAAAACAACAATGACATTCCTTGGAACTAAAAACTCAAACGGAAAGTTATCTGTTCAACTATCAGCTCACATGCAGGCAGTAGACAGGAAGCGGTAATTCACTGACGATTTTAACAGTCATAAAATTCCTATTCCATCTCACGTTTTTTATCTGCATTCGCCACGCGTAATCATATCAAACAACTTCGTTTTATGGTGTATTTGTTGCAACAACATGCGTTCCTAATCAAGCCTTCCAACCTCCATATCCTAAACAGGGAATCCCAAAGACTAGTAAGAAAAATGTCAGTAAAAGTTTGAAATCTCTTTGATCTTTCATTTTCCAGCTTTCACCTTTAGAACACCTTCCGGTAGCACCCTATCATAAACTTAGCGCAGATTTCTGGAATAAATATCACATCAAAGTTCTCGGATGAATGTCACGTGACAGATCAAACACAAACTATTCCCGTACAAAATGACTGCGTAATCTGTCATCCCATATAAGGAATAGTGGGCCTCCAGGGTACTTCTTATCGAAAGTGTTGAAAACGAGGTCCGCTGCAGGTCATGTTCCCGGTGCACGACACGGCTATGTTGCTGTGTGAATGAGACTGACACAGCTCTAGATATACGACGCCAATTATTGATCGTTGGATAGTTGTCGGTCGTTGATGTACGGTACTATCTATCATTCTGCTTGAGCCTATCGAAGCGAAACCTGTTATGGGGGAAAAACTCGGTCTTTGGGCCGCGTGAACTCGTCGAGTACGACGTAAGAATTGGAATTTATTGAATGCCTTTAAATTTCTATTTTCTCTCCCAGACAGTCCTTGAATGATCATCTCTTACAAATTGAAATGATAACAGCTAGTAGTTGACCAACCGCCTTTTTTACAACAGTTCTTTAACGAGCGGCTGTCGCCTCACGTTTGATTCTTGGATATGTCATCGGCAAACTCGTTTAAAAGCTTAGACGCTCGATACAGGATTTTAGTTCGGTCCATCTATCTTTGTGTGTGTGTGTGTGTGTGTGTGTGTGTGTGTGTGTGTGTGTTTCTTATTGATGTTGCGGATTTGTTTTAAAGAGAAGCGAAAACAGTATACACTTATTCTATTCCTTTAGTTGTATTTAGGTACAGCTAATGTCAGGGGAAATCATCTTGTTAATGTCATTGACCTACTTTTGTGACACTTCAGTTTTAGGCAGCTATCAACTTTGAGAGCTTTGTTTTGTTGGTCAGGATATGTAACGCGATAAAAGGTTTTATGTAGATTATAAAAACGTAAACTTAAGGGACGTCATCATACGTTCAGACATTGTTTACTTGCAGATCCTTTGTTTGGAGGCTAATTAGTGATTGATAGGTCTGCTGCTTGTTGATAAAAAAAGACCATCAACAACAGCATCATGCTGAAGGTGCAGAGAATGTAGCTTATACATCTACAAAGCTAAATGAAATGTTTAGTAATAAAGTTAAACACAGAGACGCCACAAACATTTAAAGGACCTTTGTAATGCAAATGCATGTTGACTTGTGTTTATTCATGATACCCACAACAACACCAATGTAATCATATAAAATATCATATATTATAATGATTTTGATGAGATTGTTTCTTCAGATTTCTTGGATACACCCCCAAAATTTTTCATACCAAGATTCTGCCAATGTCATCATCTGTCAATCATTGCTCAGGTACTAATGTGATAAACACTAGAGACATTGGAGTGCACCTTCCCTTAGACTGAGCATAAGTGTATAGCATGTTTCCACGTTGCTGATATCACTATCAAACTGACAAGAGACAATGTAGGCCCTACAGAGAAAAACGCAAGGACGCTGAGTCTATCAAAGGAGGTGTATTGATTCCAATGTCTTTTATTAATCAAATTAGTATGTCACCAGTGACTGACAGATGATGTCCCTGACAGAATTGTTGTTTTGGAAGGCTTTTGGTGCTTGTATCCAAGTAATCTGAAGAAAAATAGTAGAACAGTCATGATGAAGATTATATGCCATCTGTTTAGATAGTCTTTTGATAAAAAAAGTGGGGATCAAGATATTATTAATCAACATACAAGTCAACATGTATGCATTTTTATCGCATAGTTCCTTTAATCGGATTTGCAGAAGCAACAACAACGTGGTTAAAGAATGCTACTTGTAATTGCTCCTATATAGACAATTTGACGATACTATATACGATCTCCATTCTCATTCCTTCCACTCAAGTATAGTGATCCCTTAAGGCAGCTGACTGCCTTTTAATATCTTGCGTCTCAACGACGCATCCCCATCTTAAAGGACTCAACTGCAATTTGGATTAATGGCACTCGCTGTTAGTTGACTCTTGATTGCGCCATATAGCCCCGAGCAATAACCTCATTACTGAGTGCTTTAATGAGGCTGCATTTCCGATTACAGGAACATGACGTCACTCGCACCATTTGTCTTGGACAAGAGGGCATTGCATTTTTTTCCATGATAAAAATCAGGTCAATGGATTGAGATGAAAATTACTGAAAGATTTTTGCCTGTATGACGAACACAGATCACTGTGAATGAATTGTTCTCCATGCCATAAGACACAGTAAATTAATACATGTAAAAAAAAAAGCGAGAAAACAAGCAGATTCTATAACATTACGTTTAAGGTGCACAGAAATACAGAAGTGTACATTGCACAGAATGCTGCCCTCAACCCGAGTATTGTATCTGTCTCATACATCAATCCATAAATACACACACACACACACACACACACACACACACACACATAAATATATATATATATATATATATATATATATACAGTAAGTATAGAAAGATTAGTAAAACACTCTTTGAGGGTTGCAAGAAATCGGACAAATCGATGAAAGTATACATAAACGTTTAAAGTTCTGATGAAATTTCATGTCCCGTCCTCTCTGAACTTTACCCCCCCCCCCCAAAAAAAAAAATAAATAGATAAAAGAGATAGAATAAAAATGTGTGGGTTTTTTTTTAAGACATCGGAAGAGCAATTGACCTAGTTACTCCATAAGGCATGGATAATTATCATACGTCTTAACATAATCATCGAGTATAAATGGTCAAGGAATACGCATTTTTTACATTAACTGAAAATTTAAAAGAATAAAGATTTTAACCGTAAGAATATTTCTGCATTCGTTTTATCTACAAAATTGCTAGGGAAAACTTCCTCTCTTAAGTGATCATTCGAGTACATCGTAGTGTAGATTGTATCAATGACTGTGCATCTTCACCTTCTTTTTTTAGTAAAAAAAAAAAGAAAGTACATTCTACAGGAAAACACGTCTGACATATTATTATCCATTCCTTAGTTCTTATCATTATTGGCTTTCCCCACTTTACTAACCTTATAGCGGGTTTTCGTTTTCGTTCGTGTCTTTGTCGTCCGTTTCAGGCTGCATACCGCTCCTACCTGGTACATTACAAGTAGGGTACAGTATCTTTTGTTAGCACAGGAGGGTCCTGTGACACAGAGCACGCCTTATGGCGAACTTTTAGATGGGCACCACTGATCCTCTTTGTTCTCAACAGCAGCGGAAAATTCTTGGCTGCACGTCATAGCTAAAAGTAGGAGCATTATGTCAAGACCAATTCAGTTAGGAGTGAATGGATCAGTGCGCCTGTGTCTAGGGGTGTCACAGCACTTTTATACATTCACCTGTTCAAAATTTTTATCGTGATTTCCCGAACTGCATATTATTAACATGTTATAGTCTGCCTCCGCGGTTGGTACGTCTCTATTTCATTAAGTCCTCCAAAAGTTTTATGACACTGCTTCTCCTCACCAATCATCAATCATAATACTAGAAGAGGATGAAAATAACGAAGGGGTGATGACATTGATTAAACCCATACCACAATCAATTACATACCCGTTTTCTGACCCCCCCCCCCTTCCAGGGCGTGACTATCTCACTCCCTCCGGAGCTGTTAACAAGGAATGTTGCTGCTCACAAAGACGTACGGATGCGATTCACAGCACTGAAGAACAGCAAACTATTCGTTCCTCGAAAGAGTGAGAAAGAAACCGCTATCGATCCAGACGAGCAGTTTATCGTATCGGCGGAGGTGATCGGACACAAGGTCAAAGGACTGTCTGTACCGATAGAATACGAGGTGCCAAGTCCACTGGTAAGCAGAAATATCAATCATTCGGTGTAACTTCTGCATGAATCCTATGTCGGAATGTGCGAATGACGTTTCTAAGTATTGATATCTATCATCTTGATGTCTGCTAAGGTAATGAATGGAACTGAACTATGGTTGTTCTGTTTTACGCAGTCGCCAAGCAAACATGAATGGTTTATAGGAAGGTAACCACAAGACCAAAGGCTGTTTGTTTCCTCCGAAAGATATGGATACAAACTGCTGTGCCTATGAGAGGCACAACTGCAGCCGGCAGGTGATTTGAAGCCTGGTCATATTCACTGAACTACAATAAATTCAACGGTGAACAACAGATGGAATAAAAAGTATTCACTATGAGATGACTTACATTTATTTAATAGAGATACTAAGGGAGACATTTTCTATGGAAAAGAATGTAAAATTGACGTTATAGATGCAAGCACATCTTATAACGTAATTCTCTGAACAAAACTGAGTATGAAATTCCTACAATTGATTGTTATGTTCAGTAAGAGAACGTCATTTCAAGAAAGATGCCTTCTGTTTTCAGCGTCCGAAATGTATGCCTCATTTTTGCAATGAGCGGAAAATGGAAACCAATGTGCATTCTATAGTCCTCACCACGAAGCAGAACTGGTTTATGTTCCAAGTTATTCACTGCGAGGACCCTTGCCAAAATATGCCTGATATCTGTTAAAATTTGATCTAAGAAAAATTTTACTGGCAGACAGTCCCTTTTGAAAGGAGCAACAAATTATTACCCTCATAAAGGTAATGACTGGGTGTGTAGAGCTTATGGTGTGTCAGTATGACTATGAGTGTGTCTTTATTACCTGCATGTGTGCGCGTGTGTATTTGTGTTACAAGGAATTGAGGATCGGGTTGAGGATGAACATCTGAAAAATGTTGTGTTGGAGTTGTATAGCATTAATTTCCGTTCAGACAAAACCATATTATAGTCCTAGATGTAGTAGAGGCCCGCATTTAACAGTATTGGAACCATTAGTAAGTTTTATTTTTCTCATGTTGTTTTGTTGTGTATCTGTAGTGGAAAATGTGGTCACATTTTGGTGGCTTTTATAGATCGTGCGCGTTTGTATTCTGACGTGGTTAAACGCGTGCGCATTACGGCTGCTCCCTTGTGTGAGCCTTCATGACTAATAACAGTGCCATATGCCTCCCTCCCCCATGTATAATGCAAAGATTCGTTAAAGTACTGCCAAAGGCAGCAATTCGCTAGTCACAAAGTGTGTTAACATCTAAAGTAGATTTCCAATATTCTTGTTTCGTTGCTGTTGTTGATTTAATAACCATACACTGTCAATGCCACAGAACACAAATGCGAGCAATGTACACACGATTATTACCACACCTTTCATCTTCAACGTAACTTCAGAATTTACTCAAGCTGAAGAAATGTCGTAGAATATGCAAAACTCAGTGTTATTTGAAAGAAGATGGAAGAAATGTGTCATGCTATTATAAAAATTGCATTTGGTACTGAGAACTTTTGTCATATTTCATCTAAAACGAGAGGAGTTAGTATTATTGTAAACGTTAGCACCACCGCAAGAAGTGTGTTTGATTTAAAAAATAATAATAACCCCGCTGAAATCATCAAAACTAATGCGTGTCTAGCCATGTCAGTAGGACCTACTGTCACGTGACATGACGGTGCATCAATATTTCATGTTTGTATGCATACATGAAAACTATTCAAACCTCGGAATGGCGATATTTTAGGATTTAAAAGCTTGTAACCTCCTATGGACCATTCGGAAAAAAAATACATATTCGTGTGAACTGTTTGCTTCCAATACATGTTTTGCACGCTATCACATAAAGGGCGATTTAAGGTCCGCCTTCTTTAGGTTGCCTGGGTATGAAAATGTATGTTTATGTTTGGTGTGTCAACCCGCTTTAATGTGTGTGCATTGATCTGAAATGGAACTACGAGCAAGTTGTCTCATGACAGTGTGCAAATGAATTTACAGAGGGGGAAAACATTCAATGTATTTGAATTCACGAAAATGGGTTAGTGTAAGTGTATTCATGCAATTGCATGTTTCACATCTTCGTAGCTTTTTTAAAAAAATCGATTTCTCCTTGTATCATATCGCTTTTTCTCTTTGTACATTTCCCCCTCGCTCTCTCTCTCTCTTTATCTTTATGTCTAAACCTTCTCGGGTTTTTTTTTTTCGTTTACGTCCGAACAGGAATTCCTTTGTGTTAAGATACCTTTTGTAAATGATGACGTAAATGAGGGACCATGATGCTTAGTAGTGCACTTTATTTTTCCGCATCTAATCCTCTTATCAATTAAAAAAAAAAAAAAGAGCGGTGCTCTCCAGTTCGAATAAAAATTTCACACCGTGTTCGTATTGTGATCAAGAAAAATTAAGCAAACACAATGGTTGCAGTTTCATAATCATGGGGCATGAACAACAAAACAATTGAAACTTGATCTACGAAAATTCATTAAAGGTTGCAATATTTAATGTTGTCAGATAGGGCAGCGAAGTCATCTGCAGCCCACAAAATCATCTCGATCAAGCTTTTTCGTCGATAATCTAGGAAGTATATGCCTCTCCCTTCAATAGACATCATTGCTTAATTATTCATCAAATCATTTGATGTGAAAGATATTTGGATTTTTCTTTGAAGAGTTTATTTTCACTATAGCTATCTAATGAAGATATGAACGTATGGGTCAATGGAGACTTACTGGGCGATGTTATGATCACATCAGCTAATTTGCATGCTATATGATTTTGATCACTATCATTGTGCTGAAATATTTCAAGCGCGTAGTTACTCCATAACTTTCTCAAATTAGGTATAGTTTTGCTGAAGTTCTAATAATCTTTTATTTGCTTCACTCTGTTCATCAAAGATCAAGTCGTGTTTTTTTTACTTTTTGTCGTTTCATATTATTTCTCCCTTGTTAGCAAATTGTTTGTTGTTGTTGTTGTTGTTGTTGTTGTTGTTGTTGTTGTTGTTGTTGTCGTGGAGGGATGACGCATGTGTATTTGGTGTTATAGTATAAAATGAATTAATAAGAAAAAACTGCATATAAGGTTGCGTCACTATACCCTACTTGCATGCCGGGTTATCAAGACCCACCTTGAATTATTTCTACCCGTGATTAAAAGGGAATGATTATTAGGAACTGGCATGTATTATTCTGTATTCAAGATATTCAGATAAGAAAAAACAAGATGTTCAGAAAGATAAAACACCAGAGCAGACATATCTTTTAATGAATAAAGATACAATATGGTAATAATCTATTCTTCGAGACGAGAAATCACTTCGTAACTTCACCCTGCTTGGCATGCTTTCAGTGATTATTTCCTGCAATCTTCAAAAGAATACGGGGGGCGGCAAACCTGAAACAGCACCATGAGTCTAAAGCCAACAGGACGTAATTGAATTTACCCACTTTTTTCGGTGCCAATCTGAATTGAATATGTAAAGAGGAGAGTTAAACCTTTTTTTTTTTTTTACAATACAGCGAGAAAGTGACGTTGTTGTTCTTATTTGCAAAATGGTCGATGGTCGCAGTTGGAATTCCATTTCTTCGCATAACTTTGCTTTGAAATACAAACACATGTCCAGAATCTCCCTACCAGATAATATCCAGGTCGCCTGCATATAGGGGTTGCGGGCAAAGATACAAGTAAAATGTCACCGTACGCTCTCTCTCCAGAGACTCAGAGTCAATTTCATTTTCACTTCTGTTGTTTTTTTATCACGACCTTCTCAACATCTTCTAAAATTCTCGCAGGAAATTTCCCAGAATATACAGCAAATACTATACGACTCGTACCACCTAAATCAAGTAACCAACTTTGTTGGCGGGAGCAAATTGTGTTTGATCTGTTCTACTTTGTATGGATTACCCGCATTAAATGTGATTGCGTACTGTTCCGGTGGAACAAGAAATAACAATGTAGGAGAAGGAACAAAAAGGAATAGTTAAATTGGTATAGTGAACGCTTCTGACAAATTTGGGGAAACGTACAAGTTTTATACTTGATTGAAAAGGCAGCACAAATATGTGTTGGAAGCAGTCATACCGTTCGCGTTACATTGATTTGCCATTGAAAACGGCATCGATTTCAGGAGATGATCAAGTACATTGATAAAGATGCCAACATTTCTGTCGGATAGATAGAAATTGCTACACTTCATCACGTATTCACACTAATGGTTAAGACATTCAATACGATTATTTTCACAGCAGAGAAACCGAGAGGCAGAAAGACAGACAGACAGATGAACACACACACACACATACACACACATGTGTATGTGTATATATATACATGTATACATGTATATTTATGAATATATATATATATATACAGTATATATGTATATATATGTATAAATACATACATGTATGCATATATTCATAATATACTTATAAAGTAAATGCGTATATGCATATGTGCATATATATATATATATATATATATACAATAATTATAATACAAAATGAATATACTTATGTATTTCATCCCTACTGATTAAAGAAACGGGAAAATGAGGGTCAACGATGAACATTGTCTGAGATTGTCCGACAGTTTACATCAAATAACTATTGGCAGGATGTTGATTGCAGTACACTGTGTAGATGAGGAGCGTGTTAATATACACCCACAATGCATTGCGTTCACAGCACTAGCTCATCAACTCACACGATCGGCAATTCCCATATCATATCAACAACAACAACAAGTGCATGATGGACTTGATGCCCCGTTCTGTGCGAAGACGTTTCATTGCACTCTTGTATATAGTCAGATCCATGATATCTCATTTGTCTGGTGGTATTAACAGCAGTCATGTTATGACTCTCAATTCATAACTCTCACATTCTTTCGATGACATCGGATTCATCATAAATGCCAGCCGAGCTCTGTCAGTTTCACTTAACTATAAGTTCATTGAAAGTCATCCGAGTGTCTGTATATTCTATTCATTACACGACAATATCCGATATTCGTCCTAAAGGTTTTGCAATCAAAAACCACTTTTAAGTTTAATGATGTACAACCATGCCTCGTGGCATTCAACAGTACTTGAATTTTTTTTACGACTTCTCTGAGTGTAAACCGAAGGAAGGAGAATTTATTGTATCCATGATCCATAATGACGTCATAGCTTCCATTAAGCATCCTCCAAAAGCCCCTGGATTTACGCGATTACCCGATGGAATCAAGCGAGGCGTATCCTATCGCATTTATTGCAGAAATATCATTCTATTAACTCACGGAATAGCGGGAACGCAATCAGGAGGTCCGGAAAAATGATAATATACAGAAACAGGGTACTTTCTACGGTCAAGGAAAGTGAATTTAAGGTAAAGTCCACTCTGCGTCACTTCCTATCGGCCACTGCGGCGTTCTTGAGAGGGAAGACCGCCCTCGTATCGTCTGCAGAAGCACTGGAAGAATCCTCGCCGAGCCCAGGATCGCATCCTCAGACACATTCTCCTTGAGAATGGCGACACGGAGTACGGCAGACGATACCGACTTCGAGACATCAAGGACAGAGATGAGTTCGGGGCTCGCCATCCACTCACAACATACGAGCACTACCGTCCTTTCGTTGAAAGGGAGATTAATGGCGAAAGAAACATTATGACCCGGAAATTCCAATCCAGTTATGCCAGGACTTCCGGTACGACTGGTCACTCCAAGCTGATCCCTAGGACGAATAGACTAGGGAGACTCGGGAGCTATCTGGATATTCTTTACGCCATCGCTTACCTGACAAATCCTGATATGGGGATAATTCAGAAGCAACTATATCACTATGTAGCCCCTGTAGTCTCTCGAGGTAAAAATGGCGCGTCTATCGAAAGTGCCCTGACATTAAGAGATATCAGAAGGTTGTATCACACCACACCTCCGGCAGGTTTTCGCATCCACTCCTACGAGGTAGCGAATTACATCCATCTCCTGTTTGCTCTGCGGGACAGGAATCTCGATTCCATCTGCGTCTTGTTTCTGAGCACGCTCGAGAGCATGATGAAACAACTCTCAAAGTGGTGGGAAAACATCGTCCACGACATCGAGTTCGGAACCATTCATGAGGAACTCGATCTCCCGGACGACATACGGTCGGCACTGACAGCTGAACTTCGTGGAGGCGACCGACAGAGGGCGCTAGAATTACGGCAAAATTTTGTGGTCGGACTGGACAACATCTTGCCAAGGGTGTGGCCGAAGTTCAGAGTCATCCTATCTTCGGACAACACTGGAATCTGGCCCAAAATAAGAGAGAAATACTCGAGAGGTACTGTGTCATCCATTATACAAAAACCTATACGGACAGATATATTACAGAGCACTCCCGTTATAACGAACACGGTTATCAATATCATGGTTATTGAACGAAATTCCGGTTACGACGAAGTAAAAATTCAGGCCGCAACACAATCGGCTCTATGTTTTTTTTTTTTTTATTATTGTTTATTTATTTTGTTTGGTTATAACGAAATTTCGATATAACGACAGAAAATTGCCGGTCCCGAGGAATTCGTTATAACGGGAGTCCACTGTTGGTAACACTCATTGCGTATAGGCCTACCCTTATTTTACTTTATGCTGCTTCCCTGAGACACATTTGCATACAATAGGCAAACTATTAATCACTCAGTTTTTATATCTCAAAAGACGGCCCCAGGCATAATTTTGTCTGCCCGTCTGTCCGACCGGCCCGTCCAAATGTTTTTATAGTTTTCACGACTTAAGAAAATTTGTTCAGTGAATTTGTTGTCTGGCCCAGTTATAAGTGTGCTTATGCGCTTCAAATTTTTAAAGGTCAAAGATCCGTTAATCCTTAAAGGTTATGACTAACCTTAAGCCCCAAACGGCAATTTCATCTAGTAAATCAGCTATTCATGGCATGTGGCGATGATTTGGAAGAATGTGTAAAAATAGATACACAATTCTTTACACAGTGCGATAGAGATAAAAAGTTCAAGGTAAAAAACAAAACAAAACAAAACAAAAACAATACCGGTCTTTTCTCAATGTAACTTCAGCCAAGAATGCAAAAATGATGTAAATATTTTGTATTCCACCGAGAGCTAAGAAATTGAGGGAGTACGACAGTATCATTTTTGACGGGAAGCAGAATTTGATTTTAGTGTGGAATAAAACATTGGTCCGCCTCGCATGCATTCGGCTGGGGTGATACTGCGACGCTGGCTTCTGAATAATATTCGAGTAAACAACGGTTTTAATTCTCAGAGAACTCTGGCCTCAGAATTCGAAATGCTACCTCGGGGTAGTATATAAGCTACCCTCCCCTACCCTACTCCCATAGCATTTCAAACCATTCGTTCGAAACGCTGATGGCCGACAGACTGCTCTTCCACGGGGCCCTGCAATCATTGCCAAGCCCGCATTGTAGGGTCTTCCACGAAACCAATACCCACGAGTCATACAGCCCACGAGTTCGACATTGAAAAAAAATGTCCATGACTTATCCACAGTTCACGAGTCATACAGCCCTTGAATTCGACATTACAAAATGGGTTTGATGCGTCGATCTCATGGCCCTTGTTTGCTTAGTGTCGAACTCATGGGCTGTATGACGCGTGGGCTGTTAGATTCTTGGGTGTCAAACTCGTGACGTGAACCCATTGTAATAGCAGGTATGTCCTGAATTACACCTGAGTCAAAAAAGGGGAAAAAGAGAAAATGGGATGGTAGCAATGGGCAAAATCTAAAAGGAATTTGTCAAAAATCTCTCGGATGTGTTCCATAATACAGTGTACATCTATCCGGGGATGTATCCACTGGGCGGCATAGCTTGTTTAAGAGCCCATATAGCATTATTATCCATATACAGTGTTCCCTGGATTTATCCCCTCTACCTACCACCTACCAGGTATCACCTTGGTTTCCAGTGGTTACGGATGTTCAGAGGGGTTTATCATGGGGATCCCCATTTGGGATTGGGACGAGCGACCAGAGATGCTCTTCCATCCTACTTCAAACTTTTTCGAGTTCATCAGGCTGCAGAAAACGTAAGTTTGTGCCACCTGTTGCTCGGCTCAAAGCAGGTGAAAAAAAAATATAGCAGATAGTAAGAAACGCTTGTCTAACGGTCTTAGTTAAAGTAGAGAAAGTGTGGATGCGGGCTGCAGTATAGTTTCGCTGTCTATGTTTCACTTCCGAGAGATGTTGTCGGAATAAGTCAGTTCGGAGTTCACTTTGCGCATGATCCGAATAAAGTTCATTCGTACCATTGAGTAAATACTATGTCAATGGAGGTGGACCGGAGGGGGAGGATGTTGGAGCTTTTGCATTTTTAGAACAGAAATTCAACGACCTGTTGTCAACTTTGATGGAATGTTTAGAAAGTGATAAATAAAGAGACATACATTTCCACCATATTTACCTTTAAACTGATTCAGAGCTACAAAAGCCGTAAAAAAGGCAAACAAAAGAGAAAATAGGAATCTTGAAGGGGAATGAATGATAAACGTACAGGCTGATGCATAAAAAATGATAATCGAAAACCTAGTATAGTTTACATCAAGCTTCTTGTCTCGTGAATAACGACTACCTACATTGAGTGTATATAGTTTGCTTGTTGTTGGTTTTTTTTTTTTCTGCTTAAATCAGTCATGAGAGTCAGCCTGAAACGCTGTTCCTCGACGAGCTCGAGATTGGCCAGGAGTACGAGGTTGTGATCACCCAGGATTGCGGGCTTTATCGGTACAGATTGGGAGACATCATTCGAGTCACTGGTTTCCATGACAACTGTCCTTCATTTCAGTTCTTGTACCGGTCAGTGAGAACAGTTGCGTTCCCTTTGTAACTAGTGAGCTTTAGATCTGCGACGCGAACGCTAAAACTAGACGACGCAGCCTCCCGCGTAAGACGACGGAAACAGCTGTCTCGCGCGTGTATAGAACATCATTAAAAAAATCCAAATCAGCGTCGTCGTAGCGTTCGCGTCGCAAGGCAGAAATTTGTCACATTAGTGTATACCAGATTAGTGATCTTCAGTTGTTTTGCGTTGTGAACAAATAGCGCTATACCTCCCTATTATAATGCTATTTACATGCATACTTTCTTGATTTCTTTAAAACTCTTGATGATATGTTAAGCGCAAGCTTACTCTAGCATATAAAATTATAGCTGCGATAGTTTATGATTATAATCTATGCTGTTTTTAAGGCTTAATTCGATGTTGTTGATACTAATTAGAGCTTCCTTGGGATCTTAACCATCATGTCCTAATTCAAGTGACATATTCCGGCAATGTGTAATCGTAGTAATATTGTCAATATGAATAAGAGAGTTGCATGGTTGGAGTGTCCAATCATGTTATGATGAGTGTCTAAATGATCTTAATTAACGATGACATCATTGTCTATTCAGTGGAGGTAAATAGATTTACTCGGAGCTATAAAGGTAATCACCATGTGCATATTTTACTTTCACTTTGTGCCATTTTCAGTCTGGGCCTGATGCTGAATTTGCGATACGAGAAGATCGACCAAGGCGTCGCACTCCAGTCAGTTCAGGCCGCCGTGGATCGCTGGCCGGGCCGGGTCAAACTGACTGAGTTCGCCGCTGCCGAAAGTACCTTGCTCTCAGAAACGTGTGCTGGTGAGAATGCGCACACTACACGGAGTTTTACACCGACACTAATATAACGATTCCAACGATGCCCTAATGAGTAGAACCAAGAGTGATAATTGTAGAATGCTAAAACAAAGCATAGCTTTCAAAGTTGGAGTTTAAAAAAACTACAAATTAGTGACAGCCGCATCTTAAGCGTTCGTCAAGATGGGTAAACTGTGATTGATGACATCATCCTGTGCTGGGTGCCATCTATGGACTGCGTGGAAGGAGAGCGTGTGCTACCTTCTCTAATAATTCTTTGCTTCTATACGTTGGTACCGCTCAGCCTTTCGCCGGGGCGTTGCCAAACATTAAGTCTTACAAGGTCCGTTTCTACTCCGCGTCCATGAACTCTCTCCTAGGCACACCATTCCTGTTATCAATATGGGTAGTTCCCCTTTCACTCCTCCCTCTCTCCCTCTTTCATTGACTCCATTCCCACCCCCTGCCCCCTCCCTGCTCCCTTTCCCTTTCTGATCTCATCCCTTCCCTTCTCTCCCCTTCCCTCCCTTCTCTCCCCTTCCCTCCCCTTTCGAGATCCCCTTCCCATTCCCTTTCTCCCCTCCTCTGTCCCCTGCTCCTTTCCCTTCGATCCTCTTCCCCCAGTCTCCCATTCACTTTCTACT